>NC_141144.1:30507512-30829178 GCF_053477565.2 Lygodium microphyllum | reverse complement strand
CAGTTGTACTTGTTGTTTTCTAATTTGAACCTACAATTACAGCATCATTTTCAGCAAATATAGACTCTATTACTTCCTCATCCATCATCTCTTCTTCATCTTTATATCTAGCACGCGAAAGCATGTCAACAATTGGATTATCTATTCCTGCAATATGTTTCAAATCAGGATTTAAGGATTTAATATAGGCTATCCATCTTAGCATAGCTATGTTGGGAACGGAACAATTGGCAATCATGCCCAAGAGTGGAAGACAATCTGTTTCAACTACTACATGTGCACCCATGAAGTACTCACACTTCAATGCAGTTACAATTCCCCAAAGTTCTCTTTTAATTTGAGCATACCTTCTTTGACGTTCATTAAGAACCTTTGCTCCAAAGCGGATTGCATACATGTTGCCCTCAAGATCATCTTGACCAATAGCCCATCCTATCCCAATAGGACTTGTGTCTACCGTGAGTATGATAGGTGGTCCATTAGAGTAATCAGCCCTCTTCAAGGTGGGGGCTGAAATCAGCAATTTCTTCAATTTTCGAACAGCTTGAGTATGCTCTTTTTCCCACATAAACCTTTGGCCTTTTCTTAACAGTTGATAAAGATTTTCAGCAACATGAGCAAAGTGTGGGATCCAAATAAGATAGAAAATACATGCTCCAAGAAATCTTCTCACCTCCGAAACATTTGTGCATGTTTCCCACATTTTGCTGATGGCATCAATCTTGATTGGAGAAGGCTTTCGGCCATATGGACTACACATATGCCCAACCACAAGAACTTTTTCAACTCCAAAAACAGATTTAGCTCCTGAAAGAGTAAGATGGACTGCTTCCAGTTTAGACAAGATTTGAGCACAATCATTAATATGATCGGAAACAAACTTGCGGCATCCAAGCTCATTGAGCTCTTCATTCTTCTCATGAATTTCACATCCTTTGATTGGTACATCATCAAGGAAAGGAAGAGTAAGTTGGGGAATATAATCTATCAATACTTTGTGCATGGCATTCATCATGTGAGCCACTGAATTTGTAGATCCTTGGGGTAGAGTACACATGCGGACTAAACCAAGAGGCATCTTCATTGTGGTAATGTCTCGACTTTCCAAAGCAAGCTAAAATTGGTCCTAGCCCGAATATAAATCACCCATGGAATAAATTTCTCTACCTGCAAAAGCCTCAGTAAATTCATCAACAATTGGACCCGAACCAATATTTCTAATAGACTTTATTGACAGGCTGTAAATCTTGAATGAATCGAAAAGATCCATTTTTCTTAGGCACGGTAAACCATCGGTTAGAGTATGGAGCTGAAGATGGCTCCAATATTTGCATTTTATCTTTTCATTTAAAAGCTCCAGTAACTTAGGCAAATGAGCCCTTGGTACTGGAATTGGTTTAAGATTCCAAGGGATGTGTGGGACCGTGAAAATCACCATTGGTGCCACAACACTTGGATCCATACAACCAATTTCATGAGACTGAAATGAAAAAGTTTTTCCATGTTTCTTCAATATCTGCATAAAAGATTACTTTTCAGCTGGCAAGAGAAAAGAGTCTTCACCAATTTTTAGCTCCCGTAAGCTTTTAGCTGTAAATTGGTGACCAATATCTTTGGGGTCACGAAGACTTGGCTGTTTAGATGCTCTTTTATCCAATCCCTCACTTTCAGGAGGTAGTGGAGTTGCCATCGGCTTGACCTTCTTGTCAACTGTCTTGTACTTTGTTTCTACTCTTGCCTCATCCCTGTTTGACTGTCCAAAAGGTTCATGATCAAAAAATTCTTGAATTATGTCATAAATATCCAATGTGCATACCTGTATGGACTGATTTTCAGCCTAATTTTCTGCATGAACAGAGCTGCATGTATTTCAGCCAATGTATTGTTATAAATTAGCCCATAAAACAATCCTGAAATTTCTTCATTTTCAGCCAAAACATCAACTTGCTTCAGCTCCCGTTCCACATGACATAAATGCTTTCTTTCAGCCCTATTCATGGCTGAAAACTGTTTATAACAGCCCACACTGTTGGCTATAAATACCTGCAAATCAGCCTTTGGCATAGCCCCCTTTACATGTGGAGGTAAATTTTATTACGTGAAGCACTGCCATAGCCTCCACTTACAGCAGTGTAGCCCGAAAACTTTTAAATTCTCAGGCATTAGGAGGCACAGGATGATCTCTCAATCGATCTCTATTCCAGTGATGATTTACACAAACAGTCGGAAATTGGACAGCTTTGTCATTATCCTTACTTCTTATCCGAGAACCATCATCAAGGGCCTTTGTCTCCAAACAAGACTCAAAAATAAAAGGTTGACCAAGAATGATAGGATAGCTACAAGAATCTTGAACAAAGAAATGAAATTCATCTTTTACATCACCAATAGTAACTCGTACATAAGGACATGCCGCATAGAGATCACCAGAAGAATTATTGGCTGCTCTCATGCGCCATCCCGGGTCCACATCTATGGGCCATCCGCCATTCTCATAGAGACTTCTTGACATGATGTTGATCTCCGAACCATGGTCTATAAGGGCAATGCATGGAGTCTCTCTTTCTCCAATCTTGACAACAGTTTCGGTAGTCGCCCTTGCCCAATGGGTACAGGAGTAGTGACTACTTGGAATAAAATGAGCATCAATCTCTTCTTGCATGTTGTGAATATGAGCTTCTTTCTTATGCATGGGCTGCTCTTTGGATTGAGAAGACCCCACCATAACATTCTTTGCAATAGCTTCTTCAATTTCAACTTCATAAATGTCTTCATCTTTGGCTTCTATGGGCTGCAATCAATTCTTTAATTGCCTCCAATCGAATCCCTTGAGTATTCAGCTTCTCTTCATCCTACAAATACACATGAAGAGCTTGCAAAAAAGCATGCACAGATTCTTCAGTTTCTTCACCAACATATTGTCTTTTCTGTTTAATTACATCAATTATTACATCATGAAATTCTCGTTTTGCAATTCTGAGAATTTCACCCAATCTAAATTCAATTTTGCTTCCAAGAATCCTTTCTTCTAGGACCCGCTTGAGATCCATCGCAGTCTCTATGTCAGACTGCAGCTTGTAGCCGAGATGTTTGCCTTTTCTCTTTCCTTCCGTCTTCTTTGCTTGTGGGGCATCTTCCATGACATGCTCTGGCAGTGATGGTGGATTTTCAGTAGCCTTCTGCTGACCCGGTTTACTTCTTGTCACACGTTTGGTTGGCCTTGAAGAGGAGGGACCAACAACATCTTCTTCTCTTTTCTTCTACCACAGCTTCTTGATTATTGATTTCAGCCAACCGAGCGAAAGCTAAAAGTGAATCAACTAGCTCGGTCCATCTGGTTCTTCCTCGGATGCATTGACTAGCAATAGTCAAATCATCTTTGGACGCCTTGCCTCGCTCCATGCGATCTAAGGCTTGCATCCACACTTTAGATTTTACATCAGCTTTACATGCTTTAACAATCTCATTGGTTGGCTCAATTTGCAGCCCATAGATAGCTGCATCAACAGCTGCATAGGTTGTTCCTGTTGCCAAATCCTCCAGTCTTTTCTTCATGCCACTGTTACCGAAATTTGGCTCAAGAGGAAGCCCACTTTCGGTCACATGAATTTTACCATCCTTCCAAAAGACTAATTTTTGCGTCTCAGCTTCACAGAATGCATTGCACTCCCTCTTATCATGTTGTAGGCTGTCACACCAGATATAGTGTCTTTTGAAGCCTTCTCGTATGGGTCTTTGGGCAGCTGTCCGCCCTCTTTCTTCCACTTTCACATCAAGCCTTTCCACCTTAGAATTAATCTCCGTTAGACTAAGATGGAGATCCTGCATGCTCTTGATCAGCTCGTCCATGACATCCTTCCTTGGAGGTGGAACAACAGGATTTCTTGGTTGCTCGGCCATAAAAACAGGAGGTCGAGATACAGGAACAAGCTCTTTTATGGACTCAGATGGTGTAGAGGTAGAACCCCACCTTAGACGCATCCACTCTCTCTGAGCAATCATATTAACTGCTTCAGTGACATCACCCCAAGCAGTCTTCAATCCCGTCTCAAAGTCAGGATCTTCAAACCGATCAGTCAGCTTCTCTTGAAGAAGAGGATTGGCAGCCTTCAGAAACAATTCAATCTTCTGGCTCTCCATACTCTGCTGATCATCAGGATCTAGCTGAGAAAATTTTCTTTCAAATTTGCGGTGAAGAGCAGTGGCAGCTAGTCCCTTATTGGGCCTTTCAACCCATTTAGTGAAGATTTTCTTTGTCATGAGGCCAAAACCTTCAAGAAAGAATTCTTCTTGAAGAGCCTTCTTGAACGCAGACCATCCCGCATCTTTTTGGAAAAGACCATGAATCTGGTCTTGGAGGCCATGCACGGCCAAATGGGCAAAGTATCAACTCCAAGCATGATGAGGGACCCCAAAGAAGACCATCTTGTCAGTATAGAAGCAGATAAAAGAGGACACATTTTTCCCATTAAATTGCTTGAGCTCCTGCCCAACTGCCTCCAAAGCTTTAATGGCAGCAGCATCACTCCGCTCTTCCTCTTGCCTCTGTTGTTGCTCAATTGCATCTACTGCTGAAATTGCAATTGTTGTTGTTAGTTCTCTTGCATCAGACAAACCAACTGTTGCAAGGCATCTCCTCCCGAACCTGATGATTCTCCCATTATGCTTTCTCTTCGTGTTGGGGGTCGAAGGTCTACCACCGGGATTTAGACCAGAAGAGGAGTGAGAGATTCAAAGGGAAGAGAGGAAAAAGATTGGGGTTTGATGGATTCTCAGGTTATGGAGAGAGTAGATGAGATAGAGAGTAACCAATATCTTACATAGCCGTGACGTACAAGTTTACCATAATAAACTTGGATCCGAATACATCAATAACCATGAGGTTTATGCATAGATCTATATCAGATTTTCTTCCATTTTCTACAACAAATTCAAGCTCTAATTCCCTCCATTTCATGAAGATACATGTATTGAGACTTCAAGATACAAGGTATAGAGAGATAGAACTCATTACAACTGACATAGAGTCCAAAGGATGATAAAAATGCATCAATAGAATCACTAATGTACTTCAGCCCTGCATTAAAATAGTAATTTCCAGCCCTCGAACTTGACTCAAAAATGTATACAAACTCATGGGAAAGTCTCTCATTACAATCTCAGCCAATGCCCTGTTGTTTCGGGAGCATTGTCTACACAAGGAAGTGATTAGATTTTAAGATACCCCCTTCAAATGAATGAGTTTTAATGGCTGCCCTTTTTATGACAGTTTTGGGAGAGCCTATTCAGCCCATACATTGGCAAAAATCACCTCTTCACTTTCCCCAAAGTCACTCAAGTACTTGGGCACAAGAAGGGCTTCAATGGTACACGAATATGGTAAGAGAATGGAAGAAGACGCTCATAGGAGCAGGCTGAAAATTAAAACCCTATTTTTCCCTATTTGAGATAGCCACTTGTGGCTTGATTCATAGCCAATGCATGAAAAAAAGAGCCCTTACTTAACAAGTGTTGGAGCATGATCACTGTCCAACCTTTGCACTTGAGTTGCATGTTGAACTTTACCTTTGTGTGCTTGGAAATGCTTCAGCCATTGCAGCCACGAACAGGCCCTTCAAGTGCGCCGAAAAATGTGGGACAGCTCCTCTTTTGCTTGGTTCACTTCAAGTAAAACATATAGACTATAGACAAGTCTCTTAAGTCTTCTACAAAGTCCTATATCATGTCTCATGTAAACCAAGGATACTTTGGGCCTTCCACTTGACTTTGAAGTAAATGAACCTCATGAACCAATGTAACATAACCTCTAAACTATCAAAGAACACCTATAGTGCAAGCTAAAGGGCCTCATAGACTTTATTTTTATCAATTTGCATGATACAAACTGAAAATTACATGCCAAGTTACAAAGGAACTTATGAACTTAAATGACATCTAAGATTAATGTAGAGGTATAATAACTGATGTATGAAAGTGTCTCATGTGTGTCCTAATGAAGTTCATCTGCAATCATAAGAACTCCATGTTTTATACCATGAACTGCAAACCCTTTGACAGTGCCCGTCACAGTCACTTTATTCTTTATTCTTTTAGTGACAAATTGAATAAAGGAAGGCCCCGTCACACATTGTGACGATTGGAGTTCCCATTTCTTGTCTCTCTCTTTCTTGCTCTTGCTCTCCCGCCATAGCTCTCGAGTGCAAGCTTTGATCCTTCTCACCTTTCAACAAAGGTCACCTGCACAGACAAAAATTGATGTTAGCATAATCAATATAAAGATTCAAGAAAAGAATGCTAATATAATTCTAAAAATTTTGATCTTATTTAAAATGCATATTCTAGAGTACCCTTATAAGCGATTCATCAACAAATTGAGTAGGTGGATGCTCCAAGTATGATGTAGCCTATGGTCCCATGTCAATCTCCTAACACAACTCCACATACACTAGAACATCGATAGAAAGGTCACCACAAAAGGATGAGTCCACCTGATTCTCAAAGAATTCTTGGCCTCCTCTCTTTCCATCATTGTTACTCAATTCTACCTCCTCTACATGCTCCAAGCTTTGGGCGGCCTCTACCCCTTGCAATATCCACCCCTCTATCTACATATTTTCCTCATCTACACTGGGAACATTGATTTCATCATATACTCTCGCACTTCGGGGAGCTAAAGGTACAACATACCACCATCGAGGTTGTCGGGGGTTTGGATAGAAAATTACCTATTCAAAATCACATACAAGAGCGATTTAAAATTTGTTGCATATACCATGTCATAATAAAAGTTTTAAAAACACGAGTTCATGCACATATTCACAATGGGCCGAAAATATAAATGTGTCGCACAAATCCATCCATCTTTTTTCAGAATCTATTTCAAGAATTCCAAATGGACCTCATTCCAGGCTCCTTCCAGTACCACTTTGCACCACTATATATCGAATAGGATCATGGAGAAGCTACGGTAATCGACCATGATAATACTTTGCATGTTCCCAAAATACTCCATCTCTTCTACAACGGTGTTTGGATCCATGGCTCGCCGTCGGCTCTCTTGCTCGAACTTTGCCATGACACCACAATTCATTGTAGAGCGCATTTTATCGATATGCTCCTTAGTTGTCACATATAAAATCTAGATATGATAGCTAATAAAACATATGGTCACCTTTGGACTGCATCCCCTCGATAATTCTGACTCCTCAGTAGAGATCTCCACCCCTCTGTAAGAGGCTGCAATCAAAGCTCCATGTAACCATCACATAGACATAAACTTCGGCATATTGTCCATGCCCTCGGGATATCGAATCGGTCGATGGCGTGTACTACGTCAAAATTCAGATCGTGCTTCTTCTCAATCTTTCCTGGCTTGCTCATACCTAGCGAGCCACGTCTCCATGGAGGCAGGGTGCAACATACAAAAACTTAGTTGCCCTTGATTTTACTTTATTTTATTAGCTACTCTTTGAGTAACCAAAAAGTTCCTTGTGTGTTCTCATTGGGAAAAGATATAGCAGATGTTCAAAACTTGTACTATGTATATTCAACACGAGAACAATGATTAAAATTATTTATAATATGTATAGGAAAATATTTAGTCACCTGGTTAAAAATCTATTGTATGTATTCCATACCATAGCAAATATAAAAATTATTTGTGATCCTCATAAGAGAAAACATAGTCAAATGATTGAAAATTTTGTTGTATGTATTTCACATGACAAAAATGGTAAAATTTCATTATGGTCTCCATAGAAAAATATTTAGCCAAATGGTCAAAACTCAAGCAAAATACATACAACAATGATGAAAGTTCATTGTGATCTTTATGGAAAAAGATTTAGCTAGATGGTCAAAACCTCTATTGCAACTATTTTACACAAGACTTAGGATTAAAATTCTTTGTGATATCCACAAGGAAAGATTTAGCCATATGGTCAAAACATGTATTTAACCTAGATGATAGCAAGGATAATAATTGTTTGTGATGTCCATAGAATAAGATTTAGCCAAATGATCAAAGCCTTTATTATATGTCAACAAGGATAAATAATCTCTGTGATCTCCATTAGAAAATATTTGATCAAATTATCAAAACCTTTATTTCATGTATTCCACATGACAAGGATAAATCTATTTTATGAGAAACTTTGACCTCGTGCTTAAATGTTGAAACCACAATGACCTCTAAAGAATAGGAGATTTCATTCCCCATGACACAAAGTTATAAAGATTGAGTAAATTTTAGCATCAATTAGAAGCTATTTGAGAAGGAAACATAATTTTTATCATGGTTAAATATTTATAAATCTTATACTACCTACTTGTTGATAATAGAAAAATGTATCATATTACATTTTATTTTTAAGTTATACTACTTTAGTCTAAATCATGTTATATTAGTATATCGTACTATGTGCATATTATGGAATATATTATCTATATATATATATATATATATATTAGTAATAATTAATACATATATTTTTTAAGATTATTTATATTTAATGTATTTAATATGTAATGTGTAATATCATTGAGGATTCTGAAACCACTTTAATGATAGTTCGAGAGTAGAATCTCTAGCACGGTAGGATAGAGAGTATGTATGCAAAATCTCTAGCTGTGGAAATAGGGGCAATATCCCAATGGTGGGTTCTTAAGGAGGGGCCAGGGGGAAGGAGCGGGTCTAGGAGAAATGCCCCTAGTGAGAGTTTGAGGGCAACATCCTCCTCGCTCTGGAGGTTTGGGAGCAATGCCCCTAGTCGGGGGTTGGGGATAGCGCCCCTTGTAGGGATTTGGGGGCAATGCTCCCAATGGGGGGGTTCAAGGGGTAGTGCCCCTTGGTGGGGGTTTGCGGGCAACACCCCTAGTAGGGGATTGGGGGTAGCGCCCCTGATGGGGGTCCGAGGGCAGCGCCCCTGGTGGGGGTTTGGGGCCAATGCCCCCAGCGGGGGATCCGAGGGACAGCGTCCCCTTGTGGGGGTCCGGGGGCAACGCCCCAAGCAGGGATATCGTGACTTGAAATCTTTAATAAAATTAAAAAATAGATACAAAAATAATATCTAAATATACTCATATTTCGTAACAAGTTATGATTATTCAAATAGCGTGATACATTAAATGATTCCTTTCATGAGTTGGTCTTAACAATGAATCATGATGTTTTTCAAAATGAGTTTCTCTTCCCCTCCCTCTCTCTTCCACATAACTCTCTAACCTGAGTGTTTTCTCTGTTGCATTTTTACAGTTGCAGGTTTCGCATCTCTGATCCTCTGCATTTTCATCTCTGCTCCTATCGCCCCTCTCTTACTGTTGCAGGTGTTGTGGCCCTAATCTTTGGTAGTTCTATCCCCCTCCTCTTCTTTCACTACTCTCCACTATTTCATTTTCTCAAATTGAAACATATTGTGTAGTGCAAATTCTGGTTTGAATCAAGGTATTATGACCAAAACTACGTGCGTCTTCAAATCAGAAATCTTGCTCCAAGGCTTCAGCAATTCAACAGGGCAATGAATGATTGCCACTCCGTAGCATATCTACTCTACTTCACGAGTGATTTTTGTTACGTTGGCACACATTACTGACCTACTAATTACAACAGGTTTTCAACTCTTCCCTACTTCATTTCTAATTTTGAGTTAAACTACATTGATTATGATCATTTCAATCCATATAATCACTACAAATCACACTACTACTCTTTTGTATGATTAGTATTGAATAATATTAAGATCAAACACCAAAAGCATTTTTCTAAATAAGAATCATATATGAAAATTAAATGTAATCTTTATTTCTGTAGCAATGAGATTAGGCACTCACTCTTGAGAATTCAATGTATTTTTTTTTCTTCTCGATTTCTTGATTGATCTCCTGGAGCACCTGTCTTTTTTGTTGTCCAACCACTACCTTGCAAATGATAGCTTCTTTGATGTGAATATGAAAAACATGATTTCTTGCACTGTTGAAAATACTCTTTTGATGTGAATATGAAATATATGATTTGTGTAATGTTGAAAAAACTCTCTTAGATGTGAATATGGAATAAACGGTTTGTGCAATGCTTTTATCAATGAGTGCTTTCAAAATACTAACCTTTCTTTCTATTCTGTGATGCTATATACCTTATGATTTCATCTCAAGGCTAAATCTAGCCTTATATTTCTTGTATTTTTCACTAATATTAGAGCATTTTATCAAGTTTTTATACATCGTATTATACTTTACTATATAGAACTTTCCATTATATTGTATTTTCACAGTAAAAGCATTACCATCAGATTTTATGGTTACGTTCTTTATAATTTTGCAATAAGCATATGGCTATACAATACTTACAAATACTCAATATGATTTTTCAATAAGATGTAATTTGATCTTCTAACAACGCATATCATGATCTTTCATCAATCTGGTCAAAAAATTTCTTGCAATATAAGAAGTACTTTTTGTTATTTTATTCAATACAATCTGAGATTTGGCCATGAGGTCAAATCTTTTCTTATAATATAAGATGTAATTTATGTTACTTTTCCCAATATACTGTGAGATTTCACCATGCGGTTAAATCTTCTCCTTAAGCTATCTCTTGGCCAAAATAAGGACTCTTGTAGTATCACAATATCTTGCAAAAAATCAACCAATTTGTTCATTTTACTACAAAAATGACATTTCTCCATTTGGTCAAATGCTTTCTTATACTATCAACCCTTACTTACTTCCAAAAGGAATGGCTAGATTTTACTTAGAATTCCTTACTTTCTATAATTTGGCCATGTGGTCAAATCTTGTCTTGCAACAAACAAACCACTTTTTTGAAAATTGATCCTAAAAATTTAAGACTAAATCTATGGTGGGTTCGATCGCACAAATTTTGGGTATGCTAGATTTGGATGTATGGCAAAATGTTCTAAGAAAAATATCTTCTATATTATCTCCAAAAAGGAAGACCATATTCTACTTGGAACTCCTTGATTACCTACTATATTTATAGGAAGTTTCACCATGTGGTCAAAACTTGTCGTGCAACAAACAAACCACTTTGTTTCCATAAACCATTTCTTTTATTTCAATTTTTCATAACTTCCTATCTATATGTTCATATATAAATATCATATCATTTTGCCACAAATTAGCCACTTTTTCCATTCCACTACAAAATAAAAATTGGCCATATGGTCAAATCTTTCATTTTGTTATCAATGCTAGCATCTAAGAATCCCCCATTCTTGTTTTCTTCAACCATATGATCAAATCTAATCTCATATATCTTGCAAACCATGAGACCACTTTTTCATTCCACTATAAAACAATATTTGGCTATATAGGCAAATCCAATTTCACAGCATGTTGCAATAAATGAATCACTTTTTTCATATGGTTATGAAACTAGATTTGGCCATATGGTTAAAACCAGTTTATAGAAATTGTCTTATCTTGTAGGTTTTCACCATGAGGTCAAATCTCCACCTTTCAAGTGTTTTTCACTTTACCTTATATTGATATCTATGGGATTTGCTACATAGCCATATTTGTTTATATGTGAATATCATATCACAATAAACCTCATCCTCTCTTTAACTAGCCTTTAAAAACCCTATGGTAAAAAACCATGGCAAAGTTTCTAATCTTATAGATAAGTCTTATGACTAAATAGGATTTGACACATGGCTAAAACCAATGACTATGTTTCTAGAATATAGCTCCGTTCAAGGGAAACTTATATGTGCACAAATTAAAATGTTAACTTTTGGGCCAAATGGAATCATGAGATTGCTACATAACCACATTGATATATGGGTGGATCTCATATTGGACTAAATCTCATTCTTTGATTAAATAGGATTTGACCACATGGCCAAAAATCTTAGCAAAGGTCCTAGAGTATGATCCTTGCATAGGAAACTTACATGGAGAAGAAATCCAATGTTAACTTAGGGACAAAATCATCCATGACATTTTCTACATAACCACAATGATTTTTAACTATATCTCATACCACACTCACACTCAACATTTCATTATCACTTGACCATTTGGTTAAGCCCATGGTCAAGTCTCACTATTAATAGTATTTGATCTTCTCACCGAAGTCCATGGCAAAGTTTTTACTATATGATTCTTGCAAGAGAAACATAATTAATGCTAACTTAGAACCAAAATAATCCATGATATTTGATACATAAGCACATATATTTATGGTTGGATCTCATACCTCATTTAATCTCAAATTTTAATATTTCATTTTATGGAAGAGTCCCTTTGGAGTACATTTGTCTTGTATTTCGTAAAATCTTGTGTTATTGTGTTTTCAATTCAACCTAGAAATCTTATACATTTATTTGGGTATTGTGAATTTTGAATATTTTTAAATCCACTTTTGTTTGACAACTTTTTCTCTTCGTAGAACTATTCAATGGCAAAGAAAGATAGCACATCCACAAAGGAGACCCAAACCATTGATGGAGTTAGTGGTGATTTTGTGTATCCATGGTATGTGGATGTTTATAATAGTCAAGAAAAAAGGGCTGAAAATATTATCTTATTCACTTTAAAGAGTGATATTACTTTTTTTCAACAAGATGGTGTCATAGAGAAGATAACATATGGATGTGCTGGAAAAGAGGTAATAGCATGTAATCTTGTTAAGATCAAGGGGAAAAATGTAGTATGCAAACTTGATCCTTTGTCATTTCACTTTGCCCGTATTAAAGGGGATGAAAATTACTCTTTGAAAACAATGGGATGGACCTTATTTGAGGAGGTAAAGGGCACAAAAGACGTTATATTAGCATTCCAAGCTGTTCAAAATAGTGAGCTACTTTCCCTATCAAGAATAGGTGATGGTCCCAACAAAAGAATGAAGCTCCAAGATTAAAAAATAGACTTGAGATCTTGACCTTCTCCTTAAGAAGAAAATAATTCACCAAATCCCACAAGCTCAAAGTCAAAATCACCTCAACAAAGTTCCTTGTCACAAGCTCTTCTTGTTAGTATGGCTGCTAACACTACTGAGAATGATGCCACTTTACCTTCCATGCTAGAAGTTACACCTGCAAAGCCAATAATTTCTCTTGAGGTCAAGGGAGTAGAAAGAACATTCAGTTTTTTTAGAGATAGTTAAGAAGAAGGGAAAGAAGGAAAAATCAGGATTTCACATGTTTGAAATTTTCTTTTCATTTGGTCAAACAACACAATTTCCTATTCTCATTGATAGGTGTTATGAGGCACCTCCTTTGTATGCTTATAGGTCACTATCTTGGGATTATGTAGAGAAGCTAACCACATCTTTCATAAAGAATCCCATGAATCTAGCAACAACAGCATATCTTATGCCTTTTGTATAAGACAACAATTAGAAGTGACCTATGCATTGTGATGAGGTGGATGCTAATAAGTTGGACACTTATAGCTATTGGATTATATCGGGGCTTCACTCAATTCATGCCACAAAGATATACATTCAGAGTAATACTACATGTTGTCTAGCAACTAAGCATTTATACACCACAAGAAATGCTAGAATATTAGTTTATTGTCATGCGGAAATGTGCATTGAGCTTTCATGAATGACAAATATGGAATCACATAATGTTATGAAGAATGCCCCTTATGTTGAGCAACTTCAACAATTAAGATATCAGTGGTGGCCAGCATTTGGTTCTCCACGAAAACCCTAACAAGGGCTTTCTAAGACAAGCTCTCAAAGAGTACCATGGTAGGTATTCACATTTAAGCTTACCTTCTCTTTTTATGAAGATTAGTGTGATGCTCTTTATTTTGTTCTATGCTCACTATTTTGATCTTTTTTTTGCAGAGATTTGTAGCATACATTGGAGAAAATTGTGCATCTAGAGATTGTCATATGATTGTTAGCTCCCAAGAAATATTTGATAGTTGGATCAAAATCATGAAGAGATACTCTAGAGGTGAACTTATATTCCAAGAGGAGAGTTTGAGAAAAAAGGGAAGGCAACCTTCTCCTACTGCATTTCGATGCCTTATGGGTCTAAATGATAGAGACATCCTTACACTACAAGAATCAATGAAGGTCATATCCTTTTTCTTAGAAACAAATAGGATAAGAAAGATACGATTGATATGGAAACAAGGGCTAAGCAAATCAAGCAAGATAGGGTCCTAAAGTAGGAATTAGTCACTCTTTTCAATGCTTTAGTTCCAGAAAGTAGTGCTGTGATGAAGACTTGGGAAGAGCTTGTTGATGATTATGATATCAATGATGAAGTCTACACAAAGATTTTAGGTATTTGCAATGATTGGGTATCAAAGAAGCTCACATGTGGAGTTGACGCAGGGTCCCTACCAAATGGAGTAAAAGATATTGTAAACTTCCTAATTGGAAAAAAGAAAAATCCTTTTCAATCCTCCACTACTTTCCCTTGGCGTGTATATGTTGTTGGATGCAATCTAGAAACCTTTAATCTTATACATAATGTTTACAGAGATCCAATTACCATTGGGGTTGTTCTTCTAGATGCAGCACATGGGGTTGAGGGAATGAAATGGGACTCTATAAAGTTTGGAAAGGTTGTATACACTCTACTACAAATGACATATGAACCTAAACAATTCATGTTGTTATCATTTCTTGATTGAAAGCAAATGGCAGCTTTGGAAAATGCTCTTGAAAGCATTTCTTGCAAGTATCGCATGCTAGTTGGTAGTGTTGACTTCCTACCAATGGATAGAACGTTTGCTTTTGGATCTATAGATTCTTTTGTGGTTTTGACATTAGTGACCATGGAGAAAAGCTTCATTAATTTTGAGTGATATATAAACAATGTCAACAAGCCTTCCATTTTGGACTTTGAAGGCTTGGACAACAAGTGCAATGATGAAGATCTTGAAGAAGAACAAAGGATCACAATGGCCGTTTTGAGAAAGAAAATAAAAGTTCTGAAAACTACAATCAAAGCATTCACTAATGCTCATGAGGTTGTATTTGATGTATATGCAAGTGGACTTGCATCTAAGGTGGCATTGGTAAATCATATGAAGACTATTGCAGTGGTTTGCAACACTCAAGAGCAAAGAGAGGTTGAAGCACAATTGTGGAGGGTCCATGAGAGTACCAAACAAAATTCAAACTGCCAAGAGGTTCCTCCTACTGAAGTTTAAGTTCTTGAAGTACCACCCGAGGGCATAGAATAATCAAGCCAAGATATAGCAAGTCTAATTATGAAAGAGAAATTAAAGGTTACTTCAAGTGTTTAAACTCCATTCCTTCTCCTTTCATCAAGGAAGACACATTGATGTAATTTTGATTTTTTTCTTGAGAAGTTACTTCCATTAGCATTTGCAATATTTTCTTTCTTTGGTGATATTACTTAAAGAAACTATATCTTTAGTTTTTCAATTTTTTACAAAAGGTACCAAGCATGTTTGGTTTAAAAAATCTATTTAAGTAAATATTTTTTCAAAAAAGAGCTCACTAAAATTTATCATCCTTTGTAAGGATAACTATTTAATTGTAATCTAGTGTGTAAGAATACTTATCATAATGAAAAGTTTGAGCTAGCTATGCAAAATTTACTTAAGTCTATTTTAGATCTTATTTCAATTAAACTCTTATATGTGTTGTGTAATGATCTTGTCATGTTAGTTTTGGTTAGATTTGTCCACATGATCAAATCTCTTATCTCTTATAGCCTCTTTTACTACTTCACTAGTGTATGTCTATGCATATACCTTAGGATAAGAGAGCCAACAATATATTGCACACCCCAAAAAAGATTCATTGCACCTCCCGAAGGAGTTTTACCACAGTAGCAAATATTGCAACAAAGATTTCACTCCAATGTGTCTTTTGAGATGTGTATATGGAATACTAAGGTAAAATCCTTGTTACAATTCATGAGTTTAAATATCTATGGGATATAACTAGTTCAAAAATAGAATGGTTAGTCCTTAAGAAGAAACTATGAAAACTTATCCAAATAGAGTATAACTTATCTCAATTAAATTGTCATGTGTCACTTATATGTGACTTAGTTTTGGTCACATGGTCAAAAGTATCATGTTTAAATTTTCTTTTAATAATTAGGACTAATAAACACCTTCTTTTTACATGCCATTTTGAAGGTGTTTTTAGAAACTATGTTAAATATTATAATGATAATATAATTTTTTCAACTAATTACAAGAATCTATTGTTAGTATCTCAAGTATACTTATAATTAGCGATAAAAAATAGATATGGAAAAATGACTTTATTAGAATAGATTTTACTTCAAAGAAATTGTCATATATTTTTTTTTCACCTCATGATATTACTCTTGGTTAGATTTGACCACATGGTCAAATGTCTCTTTTCTTAAGACATCATTTATTAAGTAGTACCTATGTATGTATTTGTCAATGTGAAGTTAAATTGCTTTATTGTTCTATGGAAGTTTATAGCTCAAATATTAAGTAGAATGATGAGGAAGTAAATGAATCTAATGTGCTTCTTTTTATTCTTTGTAACTTCAATTAAGACATCTATGGTTGGATATCTAACAAATTCAACAATAGTAGAGCACGATGATGTGATTGATGTGTCACTAATAAGAAATGCAACACAATTATGTGTAATACTTGATCTCAATGGTCTTCTTTTACAAAGATGCTTTGCTAAGTCTAAAAGGTTTCAAAGCTTTCAAATGGGAAATTATATAAGAATGTCATGGCAGTTATTAAGTGCTTGGAGATCCGCGCAAAAAGAAAGTATCCTTTCTTCATGATTTAGGGCCAAGAACAATGTCATAGACATTGACTCAAAATCATATATAGACCAAATAAGATGGGAGTAGAAGTAATTTTCAAGCCTCTGAAGTATGTATGGGATCAATATGGAGATGTTTGTTAGTGTACCAATACTATTCTTATAGATGGCAATCCTTACAAAGGATGTCCAATTCCTATTGAGAATCGCATTTATCCAAAAACATTTGATATTGATCGTGAAGACTCTATCTTGATGAAAGAACTTCTACCATACTTGACTCGCTTAAGCAAATACCATGATGCACGTGAAGTCATCAAGTTTGATCGATATGGACAGGGTCCAGTTCAATATATCGACATGAATTGTATGCTCAATTCAAGGTTGTCATCGATGAATGGATTAGAGCAAAGAATGATGGTATTTTATCTTCATCATCAGCACCGCACGAGACCATGATTGATAAAGATGGTATATATGTTCAAACTTCAATTACCTCTTGCTTCAATAGACCATCTATTATACAAACATCCTCAACAAATGCCTCACGTCATCCGTCTCTTACATTGAATAGCTCACAATTATCCATGTTGAAGCAGACTCCTTTAGTCTCTACTTTGAAAGATATGGAAGCAATGTAACTTGCTCATGAGTTAGAATATCACAAACATTTCATAAATGGTGGTGCAGCTAAACGTTTTATACAAAATCTACAAAATTTGTATTTTCCTTATATACATGATGTAACAAGAAGGCGGTGACTCTATATGGAATAATTTTGACTTTCATGATAAACATATCCCTTACATTAAATGCTTTTGCATGGCTATGAAATATATGCTTGTTAGAAATTTAAAGTGTTTTATGTAGTTACCTTGGTGTTTCTAAACACCACCAATATCAATGAGAGAATCTACTTGATGTTTTTTATTCTTTCAATAACATTAGTTAATTGTATTGAAATTTCTTATAAAGTGGTTTAAATCTTATTTTTTACTTTATAACCATCTATTATACAAACATCCTCAATAAATGCCTCCTGTCATCCATCTCTTACATTGAACATCTCACAATTATCCATATTGAAGTAGACTCCTTTAGTCTCTACTTTGAAAGATATGGAAGCAATGCAACTTACTCATGAGTTAGGATATCACAAACATTTCATAAATGGTAGTGTAGCTAATTACAAAAGTTGTATTTTTCCAATATGCATGATGCAACAAGACAGTGACTCTATATGGACTAATTTTAACATCCATAGTAAATATATCCCATATATTAAGGGCTTTTGCATGGCTATGAAATATATACTTGTTAGAAATTTACCTTGGTGTTTTTAAACGCCACCAATATCAATGAGAGAATCTATTTAATTTTTTTAATTCTTTCAATAACATTAGTTAATTGTATTGAAATTTCTTATAAAGTGGTTTAAGTCCAATTTTGTACTTTATGTCTTAGCTAACAAATAAGTCCTAATTAATAATAAAATTTATGTCTATTTCTTTGGAAACACAAACCATTGGTCAAATGTTAAATCTTGTCTAAAAAAATCATAAACTTCTAGCTTGGTATATAAATATTCATTTTATGATATGAAAGTTCATTTAGCTAGTCAAAGTGTGAAGCTAGTTGATTTTGGCCAAAGCCAATATCCATCTTGTCCATATATTGTCAAGATAGATAGAAATTTTGAACAAAAGATATTTATATATCATGCACATACATACAAAAAATGCAAATGGGGTGAGCAATTATTAAACATACTTGTGTCTATTGGTTTACACAAAAAAAAAAACCATCACATCATATGTTATCCAAACTTATTACTATATGGTATTAGATCAAGTTATTAAACCACACCTAGTTAGTGGTGACTCTTTTAAGGTCCTAGTTCATGAAACTTATACATGTCACTTTAAATGATGCTATATCTAAAAGAAAAAACTCATATTATAATATCTTCAAATCCATAACATTATAAATTTTGGCCATGATAACATATTGTCATACAATGTTTAAGGCTCTTGTATTCTAAATTCTCTCTCCACTCCATCAAACCTTTGTATTCTTACATTAAACTTGGAAATTTCCTAGGTATATACTAGTTAAGGTTCCTTAATGTTTCCACCACCATACAACATCATATTTTGTTAGTATGCTAGAAAAGATAGAGGTGAAATCCAAATCTCCTAATAGCCACATAGCTTACATTCATCATTTAAGCTCTCAAGATGTGTGATCTCATATTTGTAACATATAAAGTACCCTTTAAAGATAAACATAAACATAGTGCTCTCTTTCATTCACAAAAGTAAGACATCCATTAAAAGTGAGACTTGGGAAATTTCCAAAATCGCTAATATGGTGTTATATGGTGATGATGAAGCTTCTTTGGTGGTTGTGGTGGCAAGGGTATATTGTGGTCATCTTGAGGTTCTTCTAGGAGTGCGCTAAGGATATTTCCCATTTCATTGCATCATTATATGTATTCATGTTTTGTCCACACATGATCTGAGAGAGAGTGTTAGCATTATGTAACTCATTGTGGTCCACATTGTTGAAATGTAGAGAGAGAATATATGTAGAGATACGATAGAGAGAGAAAAGACACACCATATACACACCCAAAGACTATATCATATTGATCACAATCTACATATATATAGGTGAGACCTAGTCTAGATAGGGTGAGCTATATATAGCTCCAACACCCCGACACAAACAAAGGTCTCTAGATATGGATGAAAAAAACCTTGGGGAGCACAAGGGAAAAGCCCGAGCTCCTATATACAAATGTACAAACATGATCAAGAAGGATTATTGTGTGAATGTAAAGTGAATCTATTCATGTAAATTGAAATTGAATATGTATGTACAAGGATGACCAAGAGGTTTGAGGTGTATGTGCATATGCAAAGTGTATGGTGCCTACAAGGAGTATGCACCATGGCACTACAATGTCATAGTAGAATAATTCCCAAAGATTGAAGTTGAGACAACTCCAAGTTTGGATCACAGTAGAGTGAAGCATACTTCATTGAGTCATTTGCTGAATATATTTCTCAGGTAAGTTACTCATAAATATATGTGTCCATCACGTGGGTTCAAAATAAGGTATTTTTAAAATACATTTTTTACATATAGAAGGGTATAATACAAAGGGGTTATTTATAGATTGAATAGAAAAAGGTTACGTTTTATTCAAGAAAAAATCACAAATAAGGATATTTATAAATAAGACTTAAATGCACGTGATGAAGAGGATATATATATAGTAACTGCCCCGAGATATATTTGCAATCATCTGATCACTGGGACAATGTTCAATCATGATCTTGCCTTTCTTTACTTCATATCAAACATAATGATAATGCAATGCAATATGTTTGGACTTGTTATGTTGAATATAGCCTTTAGTAAGACTAATAGCACTTTCATTATCACATCGAAGTGGTGTGCTGGAGAGAGGAGGATGGCCAATATTTGATAGAACTTTTCGAAGCCATACTAACTCTCAAACTGCTAAAGATGCAACTACATATTCGGCTATAGTAGTGGAAAGCGAAACACAAGGTTGTTTCTTGCTAATCCAAGAAACAAGACAACCATTGATAAAGAAACAATTTCCACTTGTAGAACACATAGATAAGTGAGAGCTTGCCCAATCTACATCTATATAAGCCAAAAGTTGAAGTGAATGTAGAGAATTAGAGTTTTGTTGGTGTCAATAAACGAACGCAAAATCTTTAGTGCCTTTCAAATAGTTCAAAACTTGTTTAGCTACAATCCAATGTTTAAGGCATGGAGAACTAAGATGTTGTCCAAGAAAATTTGTAGTAAAAATAATGTTAGGGCAATAGTTTAAGCCAATAAATTAAAAACATCCAACAAGATTAGCATAAGGTTGATGTAATGCTAATTTCCTATCATGTTGCAGAAAGTGAGAGTTTGTGACAAGGAGTACAAGCAGGATGTGCAAAACCCAAACCAAACTTTTGAATAATATCTTCAATGAACATTGTTTGACACAGTAATAAAAAACCCTTTTCTCGATAGCGTTGAATCTAACTACCAAGTCATGAGTGTATGTCTCCAAGATCGACCATGTCAAACGCAAAAGATAAAACCTTCTTTACTTTTGAAGGAAGTTGAGATTGTTAGAAACTAGTATGGTATCACCCACATATAGAACAAGAATAACAAAACTATCATTGTAGTTCTTGACATATAAGTTAGGATCTAAATAACAAGAGATAAAACCTTGTTTTGTAGGGAAGAGATCAATCTTTTGATACCAAGCTTGTGAAGGTTGTTTGAGACCATAGAGTGTTCAATGAAGTCTGCAAGTAAGATTTTCCTTATGTTTGACTATAAATCCCTTTAGTTGCTCCATGTATATCTCTTCCTTCAAATCACAATTAAGAAAAGAACTTCTCACATCCATTTGGTGAACCACCAAATCAAACTCAATAGCAAAAACTATCAAGACCCGAATACTGGTAATACAAACAATAGGTGAGAAAGTTTCCTAATAATTATCTCCTGCAATTTGTGAGAAACCTTTGGTAACTAGCCTTGCTTTGAATTTGATAAATGTTCCATCTACTTTTGTTTTAGTCTTATAAGCCCACTTGCATTTAGTAGTAGTATGTCCAGGTGGTAAGTTAGTTAGAACCCATGTATCTTTAGATAGAAAATATTCATACTCAGCTTCAATTACCTCCTGCCATTGCTCCTTTTGTGGGGATAACATGGCATCAATAAAAGAGGCATGGTCTTTACAAATATTAAGAGCATTCTCAAGAATATGATAATCATAAACATGACAAGTACCATGCTCATTATCAATTGGAAGATCAACATAAAGATCAATGCCAAGGTCATCATCAACAATAATAGGTGCAGGTTGTGGGTCTTGATTTGAAGAGTCAATAGCATCCTGTGAAGGAGGTTCATCATTATATAGAAAAGGAAAAGAATGAGTAATGACTTTGTATCATCAGCATCCTCTAGTGACCACATCCACCCAACATCCTCTTAAGGCTATGTAGTATCCATAAGTTACTCATTGAAAATAGCATCACGACTTATGATTAATTTCTTAGAATATGGATCATAAAACTTATATCCCTTAGAAAAAATTGAATATCCAATGAAAATAACTTTCAAACCAGGAGGATCAAGTTTTTATGTGAGTCTCTTTGAGTACATGAATATAAGCAATACATCCAGAAGTTTGAAAATATGAGAGTTTCACCTGTCCAAGTAGTAATTGGTATTTTACCAGAAGGAGTAGTTGTAGGAGGATGATTTTACACAAAAACTATTGTTAAGACTACTTCAACCAAAAAACATTGAGATAAGCTAGAATGAATGAGCACACATTGCATGGCATTGAGAATAATCATGTTTTTATAGTCACCAATACCATTTTGTTGAGGAGAGCAAGAAACCATATATTCATGATGAATACCTTGATTATTACAAAAATCATCAAAATAATTTGAAATGTATTCTCCACCATTATCACTATGAAATTTCTTGATGCGACAACCAATATGAGCTTCTGCATCTTTTTTATATTTCTTAAAAGATACTAAAGCTTCTAGTCTATGTTGCAAGAGAAAAATAATGGTGTATCTTGAGAAGTCATCAATAAAAGTCATGAAATACCAATATTGAGATTTGGTTGGAGAAAAAGATCCATGAATACCATTGTGAACAAGATCAAGCAAATATCTAGAATGAGTTTTGGTGGAAATAGAAAAGGGTTTGCAAAAATGCTTTCCAAGTGCACAATATTCATAAATACACATATGAGGACAAGCTTTGAATTCCATACCTTGAACAAGGTCGAGAAGCTTAGAAAAATTAGAATGAACAAAGTGATGATGCCATATTTTTCTATTAAGATCACCAGGAGCTATAACAACATTTGCAACATCTTCATTTAAAGATAACTCAAAAAGATTACCATTTGGAGGAGCAATAGTTGTGGTTTGGCCATCTTTCTCAATATGCGACACTTGGTATGGTCAAAACTGACAAAGAGACCAATATCCACAAGTCTTGCAACTATAAGAAGATTCTTTTGTACATCTAGCAAATTTAAAACTCCACACATAATTCTTATTGAAGAAAGAGTACCGAGATACAAATTACCTATATCTTTGACTTGATAGATTGTGTCATCATCAAGATAAACCAATTTCTTAACAAGAATAGAATGATAATTATGTAACCATTGAAACTAATATGTCATGTTTCCCGTAGCACCAAAATCAATAATAAAGAGAGATCCATCACGAACGTGAAGTATCCTTTCTAGAGAGATAGAATAACTCACACAATTTGCTTCTTCAATAGTGTCATCATGTGTAGCAGCATATGCTCTATTACAATCCAAATCAAAATGCCTCTTGAAACATAGGTGGGTTGGATGATCACTCTTTTTGTAGTAGTCACAAGGAGAATAATCTCTAGATAAACGTGGTTGTTTATTTGTAATACCATATTGTTCATCATATTGTTTTGCCTAGAAATCATCTATAGTGTGACCATTTCTATTACAATGATAATAATGTCTTAAAGAAACGTGAGACAATAGAAGTTACCACTACCATGAATCCTACGTGTAGAGCACGAAAAGGGACACCTTCAAGAAAGTAAAGCTTGATAGATCTATTCTAACTGTGTGTCCTCTTGTGAGATCATAACTGCTTCTTGATTTGTATATCGTCATTCATGTTGTTGTGAACATTCAATCGAAGATATACAAGCTTGATCAAAATTGATCCCATCTTTGTTAGATTTATGGTAACAATATTATCATAAGCAGGATCCTTTACAGTATCATTGAGAAGCTATGTTACTAATTACTTTTGTAAAATAGCATCACCAATAGCAACAAGCTGATTGATAATGTTCTTGAATGATTTGATATGTGTTGTCATAGAAGTTCTGATGTTGTATCGTAACTCAATAAGCTAACTACAAAGATAAAGTATTTTTGTAATAGATTTCTTTTCAAAATTTGCTATCAAATACTCCAGTTTGCCATTCTTCAAAGATCGATCACTTAGTTACAAGGTTATTATTGTGAGCCTGATCAATTGGTTGAGGTAGACATTCATAATTACCAAGAACAATATCATGCAAGTCATTGCCTTCAAGAATTAGCAATATCTTTACTTTCCATCCAAGAAATCCTTGTCCTTAAAAGTGAGGAATGGAACGTTGTCCAAAAGAAAATCCATTGAGGATTATAGAATTCGACATAGCTGGCTGAGAGAATACTTACAATATGAGATCACAGAATTTGCACACCATATATGAAACAATGAGACAAAAGTGTAGCATAACAAATCGTACACAGAAGCTATGATGTAAGGAAAGATGTTTAGTTCAAAAATCATACTCCAAAGAGAAATAGACCCAAGATAGATGAAATGTGGGCAAGAATAAAACAACCCAAAATAGATAAAACATTTGAAAGAAGAAATTGGTCCAACACAGATGAACAACACTCAAAACATTATCGCTTTACTTTTTGGCCAAGAATAGATGATGATTTGGCTAATTTTGGCAGAAACGTAGAAATGCAAGAGTGAATAATTGTGATGAAACATGTGTCATAGAAGTCTGCACAAAAAGCTATTGTCCTATTTTGTAAGAAGTTGGAAATAGTTTAAATGTTGATAATATGCCATGTCACACTGACATTCGTATATAACGAGATAAGTTGTAATTTTTCACATCTTTTGACAAATCAATACACTTACAATCTTTCTCTCCCTTCTTGCTCCAAGCTTCCATGGCTTCTTCATCTTTCCTGTCTTTCTCTCTCCAATTCTAGTCTTTCTCTCTCCTCGTCACTCTATTTCTCTCTCTTCTTGCAGTCTTTCTCTCTCCTCTGCAGTCTTTCTCTCTCCTCTTCTTCTCTCCCTAGTTCTCTCTCTGACAAGTGGTATCAGAGCCTTGGTTCTTGGTCCCAGTTAGTCCCTCATTTTCACCTAGTTACAACTTTCTAGTTACATGGAATTTTGAGTCACAGGTACACAAGTACGGGAACAGTAGGGGAGTTTCCAAAGCATCTCTGGACTACAAGGACTGCATGCAGAAGCATTAATGGCAGCTTTCTTGGGAGTTTACACCTCCTGACCATAAGGACTGCATGCAGAAGCATTAATGGCAGCT
Source organism: Lygodium microphyllum (assembly GCF_053477565.2). Taxonomy (NCBI): domain Eukaryota; kingdom Viridiplantae; phylum Streptophyta; class Polypodiopsida; order Schizaeales; family Lygodiaceae; genus Lygodium; species Lygodium microphyllum. The sequence goes on along the minus strand of NC_141144.1, from coordinate 30,804,247 downwards.
TTCTTGGGAGTTTACACAACATCTCTGCTTCAAGACATGATGAATCAGAAATTTTAGTGGATACATTCCTTTCCTTTTAATCATGTGTTAATGACGGTTCATTTTTTTTTCCAACGTCTTACAGCAGGCCCTCTCTTGTCTCTTCTTTATGCTGACTACGGGCCTTAATCTTCCAATGTATTCCCCCTTTTGTGCTGGAGACCGGTTATGCATCCTCGAAGCCGAGCGCTAGTGCTTCTTCGATTCCCTGCTGCGGAGCCGTTTCTTTGTTTCGAGGCGGAAGGCTTCCTGATCGAGCTTGGAGTCCGCTTCTGGATGTTGTAGTCTACCAGGGTGTAGCCATCCTCCAGCTGCTTGCCAGCGAAGATGAGCCGCTGCTGGTCGGGAGGGACCCCTTCCTTGTCCTGGATCTTGGCTTTCACATTATCGATGGTATCTGAGCTCTCAACCTCCAGGGTGATGGTCTTTCCAACGAAGATAAGCCTCTGCTGATCGGGCGGGATTCCTTCCTTATCTTGGATCTTAGCCTTCACATTGTCGATAGTGTCAGAGCTTTCAACTTCGAGGGTGATGGTCTTACCCGTGAGGGTCTTGACGAAGATCTGCATACCTCCTCTGAGGCGCAGCACGAGGTGAAGTGTGGACTCCTTCTGAAGTGATGGGTGATCAATCTCTCCTGACTGGACAAATCCGATCAGCATGGGTAACTGTCTGGGGGCTGATGGACTTGGACCTCTCTCAAAACGAATTACAGGGACAGATTCCTGACATGTTTGGGAACACGAAGAGCCTTCAATACCTTAACCTCTCGCAAAATGAGCTATCAGGAGCTCTTCCACCTTCTTTGGCACAAGTCGAAGGTCTCCTTTACCTAAATGTCTCATAAGAAGTTTATGCCTGCCTCTTATATGGGCAATCCAGGACTCTGTGGCTATCCCTTAAGTGCTGTTTGCGCTTCTGAGGATTTTTTTTTTTTTAAGTGAAAACAAAAGAAACGTAGCCCTCGCCGCTACTGGTGCCATAGCATCTGTGATTCTTGTTTTCTGCGTATGTGTTTGTTGTTGGTGGTGATGTACAAAGAAAAGAAGCAAATCAAGAAGCACCGTGAGTTTATCAGCTATCCTATCTCTCTCTGGACGGAGAAGACCACCACCAAGGAGGTTTCTGATGATGAGGATGAAGAAGTTTGAGAGCTATTTTCTGTTGTCATCAGCAAGCAGTTCTAATGTTGCCAAAATTGATCCTCTCTGAAATGATTGCCTCCGCAAATTTCTGACCCGCCAGTCTTCAACAATTGGTGTCCCATCAGCCAAGCAAGCAGTTGTTTCAGCTTCCCTTCCACCACAGCAAGGAGGTCATCAGGAAAAAAAAATAGACTGTGCCTTCAGCCGAGGATCACATTGTAGAAGTTTATCAAAATGGCGATTCAATACACCAACTGGGAACTGAACGCAATGATGCCTGCAAATGGTAGCAGCTGTCATCCACTGATGGATCACTTGGAGCATGTACCATCTCATCTATCACAGAGTCCATCTCCAATTCCATTTGCCAATCTTATCATCCACACTTGAGTCATTTGCCACTTGAGTCATTTGCAGAATTGATCAGACAATAGGAAGGCATCGCCATCCCAAATCACAGGCCCCTCCATCTTCCTTGTTTTCACCTTGATTTTCTTTTCCTTGAGGAAATCTTCATCCACTTTCTGTGAATGCAAGATGATGGCACTGAGAGCTGCAGATCGTCGCTGCTCTCCTTGTTGAGGCCTCTCCCACCTGCAATTTTCCTTTCCATTATCATCTTCACTGCTGCACAATTTAGACTCCCATTGAGGTTATTTCACGGTCTCAAACAAGGCTCGTTCTTCAGGGAGTGATGATGGAGCATCACGTCTACATTCTTGCTTAGAATGTACCATGCTAAACCCTCACTATACAGCACCTGAGGCGTGGGAACCAATGCAGAAGTCTGCTCTTAATCTCTTTGCTGATGACCGTGTGGGAATTTCACCAAAATCTGATGTCTGGAGTTTTTGGATGTGCTCATCTCTTCTCTGAGCTCCTCGTTCCAGGGCCTCTCTCTTGATGGCTTCTTCATCTTTCCTGTCTTTCTCTCTCCAATTCTAGTCTTTCTCTCTCCTCGTCACTCTATTTCTCTCTCTTCCTGCAGTCTTTCTCTCTCCTCTGCAATCTTTCTCTCTCCTCTTCTTTTCTCCCTAGTTCCAGCATCAATATGCTGATGGTACACTTGGATCAAATGTTCATGCTTATGGACAACATGTATATGCTGATGGTACACACTATGATTCATATGCATCTTATGAATATGAACAGCAACAATATGCAAATGAATATGAGCAGTATGCAAGTACATCTGTACCATATCATAATGCAGAGTATCATTCCATTGAACCTTGGCAGCAGAATGGTTATTATGGTCAACATGCTTATGCTTAGGAGCATCCATATCTTCAGCAACATAGTTCTTATGGATGTAACAGAAATGGTTATGCTTATCAGTACACTTCTAGCTTTGATCAACAGCAAGCAAGTGATTATGACCAATACAGTGGGATCAATGATCAAAGGCAACATGCTTATGAATGTGAGCAGCAAACTGCAGTGGAAATAACTGCATATGCTCAACCTAACTATCCCTCTGATGTGCAGCAGGACTATTATCACCATATGCAGTATGGACAGCATGAGCAATCTGGTTATGAGTATGGACAGCCATCTGTTGTACATGATGAGCATGGACAGCTATCTGTTGTACATGATGAGCATGGACAGCCATCTGTTATGCATGAGCAGCAAGATGACTATGAGCAGCATGTCAAAACTATCATAGAGCTGACCAATGGTGATGAATAGGTGTGTAAGTTGCTATCTAAAGCTAAACGTGTTAGACACCTTACTAGTGATACAATACGGGAACTGCATGCTGCGGGCTTATGCTATCGTTGTGCTAAGCCACTATCTTGTAATCACCAAGCCACATGTAGAGCAAAGTCTGCCAAAATAATCTTACTATTTGAATATTATGATGTAAATGATGAAGAACATCTTGTTGAAGACCATTCTGGTATGAGTCCACAACAAGAAGTTCAACAATAAGAAGTTCAGTTCAAGAAGGCAGATTATGGACAGCATGTGGACTTGGAAGACCATCATGCAATGGAGACTTTGTTAGTGAGTACTATCATGATGATCATGTTTCCAGCAGTATTTGATTTCGATCTTATGAAAGTTGATCCTATGCATGGCAAAGATACAACTTTTCCTTTTGATCCGGGAGGCTATATGCTGATTTTGACCTCCTGTATAGATTAGTACTACTATTGAGTATTAGGTAATCTTTTCTTTTATCCCTTGTAATGCTGTACAGAGTAGTACTCTGTTCTATCCATCTCCTCTTTAGCTTGTTTCTAGGTTTGTTTTTGGGGACAAAAACTTTTGGGAAGGGATGGATTGTAAGAAGTTGGAAATAGTTTAAATGTTGATAATATGCCATGTCACACTGACATTGGTATATAAGGAGATAAGTTGTAATTTTTCACATCTTTTGACAAATCAATACACTTACAATCTTTCTCTCCCTTCTTGCTCCAAGCTTCCATGGCTTCTTCATCTTTCCTGTCTTTCTCTCTCCAATTCTAGTCTTTCTCTCTCCTCGTCACTCTATTTCTCTCTCTTCTTGCAGACTTTCTCTCTCCTCTGCAGTCTTTCTCTCTCCTCTTCTTCTCTCCCTAGTTCTCTCTCTGACATATTTGTTTTCTTGTTTCAAGTCTAGTTTACCTTAACTGACATAACTTTTGACATAGAACTATAAATTAAGCACAGATTTGATAGGAAGAAAGCTTGGGAGTCCTAGCACAAAAACTAGTTTTCTTGATAAAGGAATTCTCTAAAGAGTTTTCTAAATAGAAACTTTTAGGGTGTCGAAGTAAGGCATATCTACAATTCAACATACCTACAATCTAAAGCATGATCGATGATGATCAAGTGAGCTTCTTCTCTACTCAAAATTCATAACATACACAATACATCAAATTTAAGCATAAAAAGAACATGAACCAAGAATAGAAGAGATACTACATAGGTATACTTTCTAGTTGTCTTCTTCAAGGAATTAGTTGTAGCCAATCATGATAGCTCTGATACCATGTTGAAATGTAGAGAGAGAAGATATATAGAGAAACAATAGAGAGAGAAGAGATCACTCCCAAAGACTATATCATATTGATCACAATCTACATATGTATAGGTGAGACCTAATCTAGGATAGGGTGAGCTATATATAGCTCCAACACAATGACCTTGGTGTTTTGGCTTAGTTCATTCCCAAGCAAGAATGTTTCCTCTCTAAACACTCTCGTTTGGCCATATTGGCCGATCATATGATTGTGCTTGGTCTTACCTTTAGGCAAGTCATATTAGGTTTTGGGCTTGCGCTCACTTAAAGGAAAATCATATTAGGGTTTCTCTAGAGAGGAGGGAATTTTTTCTCACAAGGCCTCTATTTATAGTGCCTTAAGGTGAGTGTTCTCCACCCTTTTACATGTGTGGATTGTTCTTTTGAATGCCTCATTTCCTAAATGTCATTTTACATGTGTGGCTTTTTCTTTTCAATCTCCCATTTCATGGTATTGGCTTAAGATGGTTCAATAGGAACTTGATATGGAAGCCATATTTTTAGGTGATTCCAACATGGTAACTTTGCTTGATTTTTAAATCTAACACAAGATGTGGACATGAGTAATTTTATTTGGCACAACTAACATGGAAAATTCTACACTCTAATCACACATGCATGGAGGGAAAACTAGGCTTGATCACCTATATTTCAATGATAGGGCATCAACATTTTCCTAAGTTGGCATGAATCCATATGCTGATGTACATATTTTATTAGCCTTGTCCTAATGGGTTGCAAATAGTTGGTCAAATATAGTTAGATATACATACATTGGTAGACTTACATGCACATGTATAAAATATTAAGATCACATGGTCATATAAAGTGATGCCTTAAGACCTATATAAAGTAAACAAAGTGAAATCTAGCCGTGTTGGTTTTGCCATCATTTACACCATCAACTAACCAATTGTTCAATGTGCCTTCATCTACAATCTATAGTAAGAAGACATAATTGTATACAATACAATAAACTTACGAACTTATAAAGCTACAATACTTTAATAATAACATCTAGATGGTTTGTCTCATGAAAAGCATGCTAGGGCAAACAATCTTGATGGATATTACACATGTTTTTAGTAGGATAGAGTCTATACAATGATAAACACCATCAATAGCTCAAATTGAGAACATAAAGGATGTGATGTGCCATAAGGATCCTAGATCCCAATGCACTACAAATTTTCATAGTACTTGCAATGACACAACACAAAGGAGAAGTCAAGGACTCTATTAGTTCAAAAAAAATGATAAGAAATTTATTTGAATTAGTATAACTATGTTGATGCATTAGGATAATATAATAATCCCATCAATGAATGTGGATTGAGGATTAAATGGAAGTGGAAGGGGTAGCAAGATATTATCACCTACTCTAATCACAAGATGCAGTGCAAGCATCTAGTACACTTATAAAATTTGGTGCAAACAATTGATGTAAAGCTCCATATTGCACTGAGGAGCATATGTGGTATCGTGCTAAAAAGGAAACCCCATTTTCCCTCTAAAAAGAGGGTTATGGTGCTAAAATCTTTAGGATGGTCCCAACCATTTGTAAGTGCAAAGAAGATTAATGTACTATTTAGACTCAATGTTTCGAGCTACATGAGGTTCTATTGATTACCTTTAAAAGTGATGTCTAAAACTAAGGTCACGCCTTAGTGCAATGTTCATATAGGTAGTTAGAGTTTGGAACTTTGGAACCTAACACGAGACTTGAAATCAACAAAAGAACTAGTAAATTGATGACCTAACAAAAAGTTTATGGGAAGTCAAGGCATGTGTAGGGGGAGCCAATGGGGTTTTGGGAGCATTCCATTTGGAAATGGTCTACATGGTTTATTATTCAAACAACTGCATTGTCAGTGTTGGTTCAAATGTTTATCCAATATGCACATTACGAGGGACTTAATGCAACCAATTTGGTCCAACGATGCGATAAGCAAAAGAGAGAACATTGTTTTTGGGGGGAAAAGAGAAATAGTAAAAAATAGAATGGAATATATACAAAGAATAGAAAATAACAGCACCTAAGCAAGAAGGAGTTTTATGAGGTTAAAATACTATTGATCAAGGCTTGCTTCTATGGCCTCTTGGGTGGCATAGAATGGATTCCTGATTTCATTTCAAAGATCACTCACTCTGGTTAAATGCTAGAAGCATCTAAGGCATGTGAGTTGATCATAGGGTGGGTTGTCAAACTAACATCACTACTTAGGTGGTTGCACTATGGCAAATATTTTTAAGGTAGTTAGAGCTGTGGAAATTGTGTATTTATTAGAAGGCCAACAACTACATGTGTGATTGGTTTTATATAGAGAAACTAGCCACAAATTAGTCTAAAGAAGCATACTGAGATAGATAAAGAGATGAAGCTAAAAGCTTCAACATAGTTGACTAACCTCTTAAGTGAAAGCCAAATTGATGTCATAGAGGCAGGGTTGTATTGCAGGAAGGGTAGCTACTCTTAGATATAATTTCCATCAACAAACTAGAGGCAGAAGGTTAGGGTTCCTATCTTGCAACAATGAAGGTAGCATGACTAGGCAATCCAAACAATTTCTTGCAAGGGCCTCTTGAGTGCTAAAATGGCTATATTTTTAGCTAATTTTTGTTGGATTTTGGGTGGTTTTTGATTGATTTTGTATTTTATTGATTATATTTTGATGGTTTGGAAGTGTTTTGAATTATATTGGAATGGATTGAGTAGGTTTGAGAAGCTCATGATGGTCTTTGATTGAGTTATGATGTGTTGATTGGTTCTGTAGTATGTCTGTTTAGTTCTAATAGGTCTATTTTGCATCTATTTTGTTCTGTTTTCTTTTTGCTACTTGAGAAGTTATGATTGTGAATGAATGGTTTGAGGAATTATTGAGATTAAATTTGATGGTTTGAGTTGGTTTTTGCTTTGAATTATATGGATTTTATGCCTCGTGTAGATCTTCTATATGCCTTTTGTTGTCTTCTATATGCTTCTATAAGTGTTCTGACGGATGGATATTTAGCTTGGGTAAAATTTATAATCTTGGAAAGAGAATAATAGAAGCTCTTAATAGCTCAAAAAAGTAAAAGAAGTAGGTGATAAATGCTTGAAGTGAAGACTGAAGTAAGAGTGACATTGATGAGCTCCCAAGGGTCTTTCTCAAGTGCCTCTTTATATTAGGCATACATCTTGGGAGGGGTATCCATGACCAAGAGAGGATCATTTGAAGTGATTTTTAATTATTCTTATGTACCATTGATAGAGATCATATATGGGAGAGATAGTGTACGAGAGATAGCCAATTTTCATGAAGAAACATTGTATCTACATGAGAGAGATTGAGAGAAAGACTATGAAGATTATGAAGATGATAACATATGAATACTATGAGGATGAATAACATATGAATACTATATGATCATTATTTTATGTTATTTTGGTTGTTTGATGGTTTGTATGAAGCATATTAAGAATATGTTGAAGTTTTGTTGTGATAAATTCACGGGAGATTCACTATATGATATTGCGTGAAGATTGGTTGTTCTTGGTATTCTTTTTCTTCGTGTGGTATTCTTGTGAGAAGATAGATTTTCTTGTGGTAGTTTCCCCATTTTCTTAGTGTTCCTCTTGGGCCTCCATGGCCACATATAGTGATTTAAGTAGGAGCAACAAACACTAAGATGATGGATTTGGTTAGCAAAAAGTGGCTTCTAGTGGAGAGGATGATGGATGGGTTGTGTAGCTCCAAGAAAAAGTGTTTTGTCAAATGGAAACTTGTTCAAAAAAAATTGTTCTTATAAAAAATAAACAATAGACATAATATAGGGTAGATTATAGTTGTTGGAAGCTACAACATAACATTTGACCTTGAAACATATTTGTGCATCCTTTATGGACATTTACACAACTCTATAGGTGAAATTCAAGTTAAAGCTGACAAAGTCCTCATAGATGCTCCTTGTGGTGGATTTGGGTTCCTATCAAATTAAGTAAATTTGCACTAGAAAAAAGGTTTGGATCATATTGATGAGTTATAGAGTTTGCAACAAGAGCTTCTTAATGTAGCTACAAGTCTTGTTAAGGTAGGTGGTGTCCTTGTATACATCACTTACTCAATTGAGCTAGAAAATTTTGAGAAATACATCTCTAATTTTTTGAAAAAACACATGTCTATTGTTCAGGTTGGCTATGTGAAGAATGGTAGTTTTGTTGTTTAGAATAAATCTACATGTTTGGTTGTGAGAAAAATCAACCCTCAACATGGAGACGCCATTGTTGATTGGTTTATATATAATCTATTCTTTATTTCTGTAAAAAGTATTAGATTGTGGTTTCAAGGATTAGTGGAGATCCTTATAGAACAAAATCAATTTGTGAAATGTAGTCATCTTCATGCCTAATATCGAATGTTTGATGGATGAGACATTAAGAAGACCTTCAATATGTCAATGATTGCTACAAGGTAACCAATTTGCTATGAATTTTACACTCCAACATCATCCTTATGAAAGCTAGATTTCAACTAGTTCTTGAGTTTCTTTTATCTTTGTTATAAATATTGCCATGGATATTTTTGTCCTATAGAGTTATTAAGAAGACCAAGTATTAGGACCAAAAATGGGCCCAACATTGGCTTTATGAGCTTTAGCTAGACACACACCGAATAATCCTCATGGTCTCACGACCAAGGAGCGTTTGGATGATACCAAATTGTTTATCTAACTAATGCATTTATAGATATAATGTTTGAATTGTAGTCTAATAGTTTGCCCATCTCAACTCCAAGCATAAGGATATTCCTATATATAGGCGACTAATTCACCCTATTACACACACATAGAGGGCATCCCCCCCCCCCCCGCCCCCCCACTGGGCCCCCAATAGAATGATGTGGACCCTACAACTCTCCTACACCCTAGGGGGATTGGCCCTAGGATGTGTTGTCTCACACATAAAGAACAACAAAACATAGTTCTAAAGAGGATATATTAGTAAAGACCATTTGGATCCCCACACTGACTAATTTTAAGCATCTTGTAACATGCTAGAAAAACTCATTCTATGAGATGAGGGTCCTACATTCTCACAAGATTGATAAGTGTTTATATGTTTTTTACTAATGTATTAGGGCAAAGGACCAAGTGTCAAGTATTATCATGATCTAGAATGACCGTGGAGGTTCAAGAGAGCTTAATAGGACTCTAATAATTTGAACCGCCCTTATTGAATTAATGGTTTTATAACATACTATTTTGAATAATCTTGTTTTTTGACTTGTTTATTTATGTACCTAAAGGTTGTGTTAATGAATTCTGTGTAATGAGATAATAAAATGAAACTACTTCTATATGTCTACACAATGTGTTACTTGCCTTTCTAATCATATTATTAAAACAAACCCTTTGAGGAAACTAAGAGATCTTGGATCTAAAAACTAGTGTTTTGCTTGGTGGACCCAATAAGTCGACTAACTTTCTTACACATAACTAGAACATGACCCCCTCCCCAATTTCAATTTTATAAAAGTCTAAATGAGAGGTTCACTCTTAACACTACTTAATGGAAACATGGTGCGATTAAGGACATGAGCCCCTCCCCAATTTCAATTTGATATAATCAATTTAACACCATTTTCAAGAAACATGGTGTGATTGAGTACTTAATGGCTATGGAAGTTGAAAAGATAGGTCCACTCTAAATGAACCAAGTGCAATATTAGCCATTTTCTATGAACCAAGTGAATTGTTACCACTCTCCCCTTGATTGGTTGCAAAGTGACCCCCTTCTTAGGTAGGTGTTAGAATGTTGTTAGGAGTAATTGTCATGTGCTTCCCTTGTGAAGTAGAACCAGAACTCCCATGTAGATTTAAGTCTATCATTTCCCAAGAGGAAACTAGACAATGTTGCACATAAACATAATGTTTCAATTGACTAATAGAGGAGTCTTAGAGAACTCATCTAGATTATAGATGAGGCATCTCACATGTCGTCTCAAAGAAAATGTTAAAGATAAGTTGAGGCTAGGAATAAAATCAACTTAAGTAAGATAATAACAGTTGTATGAATTATTTTTCACATACACTACAAGATATAGGCCTCATACCGACGTTTAAAGCGACGAAAATGTTAACTAAAAAAATTACCCCTATCGTCGCTAAGCACGTCGGTATTAGCAATGCCATAGAACCATCTCAAACAATCATTATTTGCCTTGCATTTGTGACGCAAATAGCGACTGCTTGCGACGCAAACTACAATGCTACTAGCGATGCATGTAGTAAATTTGCAATGCTAATAGTGACGGTTATAGAGAAAAAAAAATTGTGGCATGGCAGCTTGTAGCACTATGTGCTGTATTTGGGCCATACAAAAGGTTTACAGTACAGTGTACAACAGTTGTCAAAATGAAGGCAAAGTGTACTTGAATCCACAATTAGACTGATACATAAAATAAATACAAGATCGCTTAATGAAAGCACTCATGGAATCATGGCAAAATACAAAGGATGATAATAACATAGTGCATAGAAAATGCCTACATAGATCATAGGACCAAAAAAGAAGAGGATGTGCAATCCATGGATCCAAGCATGAGCTATAGATCCTCGCCATCCGAAAGCTCGTCCTACCACAAAGGAGCATCGAATAGACTCTTCAAAAAAACAAATAACTATATATCAGTCCACCATACAATAATGCATTTTAATTAAATTTAGTAACTATGGACAAGAAAGATGAGTGACTTATTGGGCCGTCGTGTGCATACAATCTATCGATCAATGCAGTGAGACGGTGTCCCTCTGCATATCGAGTCTCTAAGCCGATGGGATCATGATTTGTAATGGGGTGCTGCAAAGAAAACAACATACAACTATTAGAAACATGATTGTCATTACAAGTGATATTGCAAAAAATTAAGCAAAAAGAACAAAAGAAAAACTTATAAAGTCCTCCAGATAAGTCACGTGGCTACTACCACTCCCAAGATGAGGGATCACTCCTGCCTCTAGTCCTGCCCTCCCTACCTCGCGCTGTTGTCTCCAAATAGCGCCTATGCCATTTGATTGAGCCCTCTCACTAGAGCTATAAGTCACATGCCACATGTTTGGAAGGGGCATCGTTGTTCACTATTGGTCATCGTGCAAATTGCCTGCCAGACACCACATCAATGCAGCCTTGTATAGAGGAGGGCTTGATTATGTGGCATGCAACCTCAAAGAGCAAAATATGTGTACGGCATGAGACCTACGTGCCATGTCACCATGAGATATGACCCATAAATTATTTGGGACAGCATGCAACCTATGTGACATGTCGCAACAACATGCAACTTGTATGCTTTGGAAGCTATGGAGTTTGATTATGTAGCCAATTACATTGCTAATGGCACTGTAGCTTGTGTTTATCTTCACTTAATAAGATGGACCCCCATAGAGGATGCGCTATTTCAATGGATTGCTTGTTGCAATGCTTATTGTAGCATTCAAACTTGACCCAAAAGACTCCATCTTGTGGAATCGCACAAAGGATGTCCCAAAATCACATCTAAGTCATTGCCTTGTGGTATTACTATCATGAAAGAAGGCATGATGAAATATTTTCTTTTGGGACTACTTGGTGTATGTTAATCATGAAAATTTTTTAGGTTAACTTGGTATGTGAATTGATCTAAGGATATCTTTTCTTTTCCTCTGAGTTTTTTTGTAAAGCATTGAAGATAAATCTCGTTAACAAAGATGCAGAATATTTCAGTTTCATGAAGAATATTTGAGCAGAACTAGTTTTCTAGTGTTCTTATCTAACTTTCCAAAAATGGCATATGTAAGAAAAGTTTTTTTTGCTATGTCTATGGGAATTTCCATTTGCAAAACTAATGTTCATGGTCTAAGCATGTTGGATTATAGAACGTATATGGATATCCATCATGTGCAAGGCTAATTTTTGTAATATCCTAAGTTTTTGTTGCTATGGTTTTTGTTGGCACATGTATTTTGCCAAAAAGTACACAACCCCATCTCATGTACTTTGCCACATGTTGCTTAGTTTCCCCATCTTGCTCGAAAATATTTGCTTGGAAAAAGGGAAGACCCCAAATCTAGAGGCTCTCTAAGAGCAATCAAAGCATATTTATCTAGCCTTTTTGAAGATGCATATATCTACACAATTCATGTAAGAGCAAGTAACGATTATGATAAGAATATTCATATCTCTACATAATCCATGCAAAAGGAAGGATCATGGTAGGGATATGTAGCTAGCAGGAGGATTTTGGGTGAACAAGACTAAAATTCCCACTTTTATAAATGCTTTGCAACAATCTATTTTGTATATGTACACTCAATTTACCCTTATATATGGGTTTGTTTAATGTGGTTCTTGAGTAATTTGATCCTGTCACATTTGAGAATCGTCTTTGTGATTAATATGTTTTGAATAGTTATGTGGTACTATCTTCATGCTATGATTTTTTAATTGATATATTTTCTATAATTATGTAGGTAGAGAGGGCCCAAAGATTATGATGATTAAATTAATATTGATAAAGATGAGGATAATGATGTTGATGCCTCTAAATGCTTATAACATTCATGAAACCTCAAAAATATTGTGTACCTAGTGGCTAGAATAGCTAATTGAGTGGAGTGGCCCCTAGATAAGAGTTTTTTTTTAAATCCACTACAACACGTGTGTGGCCAAATGGCACCATCTAGACTCTAGACACACCGTAGTGGTTTTTTGAAAAATGCTTATCTAGGGACCTCAAACATCTTTAATTCATGTATAGTAGGTTCATTGTCTGAGGAAGAAGCTACAATAGTGTTGGCATTGATTGGTGCACCTGATACCATGTGAGAGGTGTGTGTCCATGTATTTCGCGTTGGGTGGCGGCCATGTGAGAGGTGTGTGTCCATGTATGTCGTAGTGGCCATGGTGCCATCAGGCCCACAAATGCATCATGGTGGGGTTTTTTAAAAACTCTTATTTGAGGACCCCCAACATGGTTAATCGATGTATATTAGGTTCATTGTCATGTCTTCTCCTCCTTGCTATGGTGTATCTCCTATGGGCTCCATTATCGATAGTGAGGAAGATGATGAGGGTGGTGGGGGGCCATAAAGTGAGGAATAAACTACAATAGTGTTGACATATGTGAAATAGCAGAGTTGCAGCAAGAAAAAGTGTGCACAAGAGGGAGGTAGAAGCTCAAAGCACAAGAACAAAATCTTGTTTACTAAGTTGCTCAAGGTACAACTGGGGTACAATCTATCTCAACTTTGATAGTGACCCATAGGCTGTTTATATAGCCTCTGCCTAGCTAGGGTTAGGATTTCCCCTACCCTTCATGCTATTCACACCCATCTTCCCTCATATACCCTTGCTTATAGTGGGTTCCTATGCCTATCTTCTAACACCCCCCCTCAATGACAGGGTGGCATTGGATTACAAGGCATGTAAGATGTCCCCCACTTCAAACAAACGGGATGCCTTTATAGATCAGACTACAAGAGTGTTTATAGCTAGATGGTTTAAGGACTCAAAAAAGTCGATCATCAAATGGATTTAAGGCATAGTTGGCCACTAGTTCTTTGGGTACTTCAAGAATGTTGGGGCATTTACTAGTGATATGTCCCATCTTCTTGCATTTGTTACATTTCATTTTTTCAAGATAATTCTTCCAACAGTTGTTTACAATATGGCCTTTTTTCTTATAGAAAGAACATCTAGTGAGAAATGTATGTACCAATACTTGATCACGGGAAGTTGAAGATGCTTGATTGGTGTTGCCTTCTTTGTGGTTCCTCTTTTCTTCATCCAAACAGGATTGGACGGTACTTGCCAAGGTAGGATCTGGAATGTTGGTAATGGTGGTTACAAGGGTAGGAAACACCTTTTTCACAGCTTTTAGGAGAACAGCAACAGCATCCTCTTCATGGATTGGAGCTTGAACTAAGGCAAGTTGTGCCATGAGACCCTTCATGTGACAAATGAATTTTTCCAAGTCTTCTCCTGACTTATATTCCAAGCTAAAGAATTCAATTTTAAGAAAGATTTTAGTATTTTTACCAATGCCTCCATAGAGCTTTTCAAGCTCATTCCATTTTTCTTTAGCAGTATTTAGTTGATCAACATGATGAATCAAGGACTCATCTAAGTGTAACATTATGATTGCTTGTGCATGTTGGTCATCCTCTACATCAACCAGATTTGCAGAGTTTATAGCTCTAATGTCTTGAATGAGAGGCCAATACCCTCTCTCCATCATCTTGTACTTGATAAGTACCTGCCATGGGTGGAAATCTTTGCCATCAAATTTACGAATTTGAGGGCAGACATCAGCATAGGTTGTGGCCATTGGGAAGGTCTTAACATTGCTAAGACAAGGGCAGTGTCTAGTCCCTTACAAACTTGCCAATGAATGCGGAAGCAAATCAAGGACACCCTTACAAATAATTGATATTCAAAATTTCAATGAAGAGAAGGGCTGAAAATCATACATATGTAGTACTTCAAAATATGACTTTGGTGGTCCTTTCTTATGTGCAATCTTCATATGAGGTTTAATGGTCTTTTTAGGCTTCAATGATGTGAACCTAGATTGGACTTTGGGCTCCTCCTTGTGGTATGGTTTAGTAGATGAACCTTGTGTTGGACAAGGACAATCTATGATTTCAATGCTTGTTTGTCGATGACTTCGAGGAGAGTACAATGACACTCATCTCTCTGATTTCATTGACTAGGGTACTTGAAAAAAACCACACATGATATATAATACAAGTTTCGGATAGGATGGTCTATGTGTTTATAGTTGTACACATAGCCTTACAAAATGAAGTAAAGCACTCAATGGATTTAATTTTCTGATGAAAAAACCCAGATTGAGTAAATACCAACAGCAAAATGATTGAGCAATGTGCTTTAGTGCTTACAAGCACTCATCTCTAGTTTATGCTGCCAGAGATGGTAGATGTCGGTCTTGATAAGCTTGGTGATGTTCTACCGAGTGAAGGAACTTTTGAAATGGGGTTTTCAAACTAGTAACTGACTCTGGAAAAGATAACTTAGTGATTAAAATCACTATTAGTGACAGCAAAAGGTGAAAAAAAAACAAGAAGGTCAAGCTTTCAAGCTTATGGCTATGGCTGCCATGAAAACATAGTTAGGATTTGACTCTGTGGGAGCAGCAGAGGAAGAATTTCCAGGAACCCTCTTGGGGGAAGATAGCCAATTGGGGGGCTATCAAAGCCCCATGGATGCTGCCATTGTTGCGCCTGCTACAGGCTGCGCTACTATGCAAGCTACCACACTGTGAGAACTGTGCCATTTTTTAGAGAACCTTCAATGTCATACTCCTAGCTGCCCAATGTCGAGCTTTGACCTACCACACAGTTGCACCCTGAGGTGGAGAGAAGGTTTATAGAAGGCAGTAGAAGCTCAAATGCCCTCCTACACATGCATCAAGTCCATCAAGGTTAGGGGGTCCAAAATAGTCTATGGAGGTGAAGAAGATAGGATGAAAAATGGAGTTCTCCTTGTGCACTTAACTGAGATAGAGCTGTGGGAAGTTGAGTAGATCAGAAATGGCTCTGATATCATGTGAAAGAGCAGAGTTGTAGCAAGAAAAAGTGTGCACAAGAGGGAGATAGAAGCTCAAAGTACAAGAACAAAATCTTGTTTACTAAGTTGTTAAAGGTACAACTGGGGTACACTCTATCTCAACTTTGATAGTGACCCATAGGCTATTTATATAGCCTCTACCTAGCTAGAGTTAGGAATTCCCCTACCCTTCAGGCTATTCACACCCATCTACCCTCATATACCCTTTCTTACAATGGGTTCCTATGCCTATCTTCTAACAACATATGTTGGTACACTTGATATGATGTGAGAGGTGTGTGTCCATATATGTTGCCCTCCTCCCCCAACATGGTTAATCAATGTATAGTAGGTGATCAATTTATAGGACCAAGGCCCCTTAATAGGTGATCAATCTAAAAGTATAGTAGATGATCAAGGCAAAGGCAAGAAACATAGCTAGTCTTGCTATCCAACCAAGCTTTACCATGCTCCATGTCAATGCCAATCATTGTTATAAATAATATTAACATCTAGGGAGGGCCAAAAAGTCAACAATAACATTGAGGATACTTTTTTAGTCAAGTAAGTTACATGTTGCAAATGCTTCAAAATCCCTTGGTCTAATTTAAAATGTAGTTTAGATATTACAAACTTCAAAGACTTTAGGTAGCGTTAAATGGATAACATCACTCTTCAATTGTTCCTTACACAAGTTGAAGAGAAATAAGATTGAGATACTCGTTGCATGTAAAAGTCACATAGAAAGAAGAAAATATATTAGCATTGCAAATATTTTAACATAAAGGGGCTTTGTAGCCACGCACCAGTGTAGCTTGTAGCGGCAGTACAAAAACAATCAATTGGTTTTAAAAGGGAAATTTTTAATGGCTTTGGCTGCTAGTGTCTCTTTATTTCAACAATTATCATTGCACCAAATGGCCACTATCTCCACTTTTGGAGCCTCCAAAGCACTTCCCACAGCCATGAAGCTCACAATTCTCCCATGTAAACACATGTTAAAAATGTGTCTCACTAATTCCTTCTCCCATGTAAGCACATGCTGAAAATACACCAAGTCCTTCTCAATAAGGATGACCTTGTTAGCTATAGAGGTGATACTTAATATATACAGCACCTTGGAGAGTGCTTTGAGAATTATGAGTTGGGCATGAGCAATGGGGGTGTAATCAATATGGATCACAACAATATATTGAAGGGGGATTTACCCTATATAGGCACCATCTCTTCCAAATGCCCCTCAATCCCCATACCTGGTAGTAAAGTCATATATATCCACAACACAGCTCACAATTGAGAAAACCATAGTGGTTTTTTATTAACCAAATAAGAAACACATATAAGCTATTAGAATTTATCTCTCAAGCTTCATCAACTTCAATATCAACCTCTTTGGTTAGGTCAACATTGGATCTAGACTCATCTAATGTGCTAAGGGGTTCCTTGAGGTGGAGTGGTGGGGGCATCTCATTGCATCCACCCTAGCACAAGTTACCTTGATTTCTTTTTCCCTACTTGTAGCTTTCCCCAAGGTCTTAATTATGACCACTAGCACATTAAGGATGCCCTTAATCTCTTCAAGCTTGGGGGAGGTGGAGGGAGTTCACAAGATTTGCATGGTGTCTAATGAGAACTCACATGGTGTTGCCCACATAAGGAGTGCCCCATCCTCCCTTAGACCAAACATCTTCTCCACATGGTGGAGGAAGAGGAACTCTATAAGGACATCAAATATTTTGATGGGGCTACATCAAGTCTACATCCATGCTCACATCCATCTCGTCCCAAGCTATAAAGTAGCCTCTTGGCACACTCTAAATGGAGGACACCTCAAAATCTTCCTCTCCTAGACTAGTACCAATGGCTACAAATGAGCCCTTGACGGGGGGGAAGGACTATGGCAAGAGCTTTTAATGTTGCCTCCTCTTATTCTGCTTGATTGAGATATTCTAGCTTGAGATTAGGGACATCTTTGAGTATGCCAACAACTTGACCCTCTATGTTGATTTGTAGAGTAGGGGGATCATCGAGCTCATTTAGGAGGACAAAAGTGGCTATCCATGAGTGGTATTAATGACAGGCTATGCCATATCCAAGTGCCCTAGCTCCTAGCTCAATTCTTTTGTTATAAAACACAAGAGATAGGTTTTTCACAAACCTAGAAAGCCACTTTTTAAAGGCATTATCTTTGTTTATATACATTAGGAGGCCACAAGGGATCCAATCCTCATTGAATCCTATAAATATCACTAGCTACTCCTGAAGATGGAAGTTCATGTAATCAGCAACCCCTTTAAAGCTAGACACATAATAGAGAATTGTATCATTGTGTGAGATCTAAGAGTTTATAATCTAGAAGAGGTTTTTCTTGCCTCTAAATTCTATTCTTTCAAAAAAAAAACCATGAATCTAGGGAATGGGAAGTCCTCCATGCATGTAAATTGGATAAGGAAGAGGTGAGAGGAGCAAGGGTCACAAGAGATGAGAGGGAGAGACACAAAGAAAGCTAGGAAATATAATAATGAGAAACATGAAGTCTCACATATATAGAGAGCCCAACTCCATGCAAAGCAATAGTTACCATGATGGTCTTCTCTATTCTTCTTCCAACTTGGAAAAAAGGCCAAACTTTTATGCAGCCATCAAAATATAGAAGATTATATACACTCCTTACCAAAGTTAAATGTTCATGTATATTTATTAAGCTCCAATACTTGTTCATCGAGAATTTCTCTACTAACCACATTGGCATATAAATTTCAATATGAAAGGTTGGACCTCCATCTTTATTGGAGTTAAATGTATCCAATTGTTTTATTTTTCATCCACTATTGATGATGGAAACACTTGTACAATGAAGAACATGCAATCAAGTAACAAAATTTAATGCTAGTGTGCACCTTACATGAGTACACATCACCTCTATGCACATTGTCCACCTTATCCCAACCTTTTCTAAAAATAGATGTGGAGGAGAACTCTTCAACATGTAGCTTTGAAAATAAACATAGATGTAGATTAGTAGCTTTAAAGATATTCATGAGAATATGAATTGGCACAAACCAGAAAGGGTCACAAATCTTGAAGATTTGGAGAACTTCATGGAGCTGTGAATATCATTTAATGTCTTTGTTGCCAATAACCACATGATTCATTGATTAGGGATTAGCCACTCAATCAAGTTGAATGGTGGGCAAGGAAGAAGTCCAAGAGCATCATATGGATTTAGAAATGTAGACACTAGATATTTATACTCGTTAAGAAAAGTTAGAGTTAAGAAGGCTTTATGAAGACTTCCCAACCCCATCAAGGTTTTGCCTAAATCAACATCCAAAAGATTCATATGTTCCTATTAGCTCCTCGAGGGTTGTTCCTTTATTAAAATTTGATGAGAATATATATATAAGGAGAGAATATACACATAAGTAGATGAAATTCATGAGTTCAAAGAAAAATAACGAAGAAAAGGAGTATTACAATATATACTTACAATTAAACAATATACATAACGTGTATCATGGGGAGCAAGCTTCAAATCCTTTGCAATGTATACATGTTGTGTTACTGCAACTAGACCGCCATCTCTAACTGTAATATTTCCATGCAATAAAAGTTAGTTGGTTAGTTTGAAAGTTAGTTAGTCAAGATTACTAACTAAAAACTAACTAAGGTAAAAACTAACTAACATTAATAGATAATATTTTTTATTTAATTAAAATATATTTAAAAATTTAGACTCGTAAATCTAATATTTTTCTCGAATTGACAAGGACTGTACCCACCCTTCACGGAACTTACAACATGAATGAGACTTATAAGCCTTATTAATCACTAGTATTGATGTATATACTTTGGATGGTCCAAAAATATTAGATTTTAGGTAAAACTAGCATATTCTAGATATTTTAGATATTATCCTAAAAAGATAGAACTGGATGTCATTTAAAAGAAAAGAACAGTGATGTTTTAGTTAGTTTTCGAGATTTTATAAAAAGAAAAAAGATAAAGAGAGTGATTGGTGAAATCACACGCATCGCGATCGCAGTCTACAGGCAATAGACAACACTTCGAACAAGGAGAGAAAGAAGAAGTGATCTAAAAGCTTTCTAACCAAAGCGTCTTAGAGTTTTACCCCCCTTTTGGAGCCAATGCAACCATCAGATTTATGATCTAAGCATCAGATCATTGATTCTTCCAAGAGCCCCTCCATTCTTGTTCCCAATCTCATCCCCTCTTCTCTAATTCATTATAAATATGAGGCATGGGGAGACATAAGAGAGCATAAGGAGACCCCGAGAGGCTACAAGAGAGTGGTAGAGAGAAGGATACCCCTCCAAGAGATTTTGTGTGTATGTGTGTGTGTGTGAAAGAGAGAGAGAGAGAGAATAGTCACCTCGAGAGGCTGCAAGGAAGAGAGTTAGCTCAATTCCGTCTATCTTGATCCTCGAGTTAGCCATCTTCTCTTACACTCCCATCTCGAATCTATTCCGCCTTCTTAATCTCTTGAGTCTACTTGCGGGACGATGGCCTCCAAGCAAAGAATGTTGCGTGCGGGTGGCAATCCTACAACTAGCAACAAAGCTTTAGGCGAAGGTATCACTATCAATCCAACTACGGTTCCGATCATAAGTAATGTATTTCTAAATTGATAGATGCTTGCTTTGATTCTCACATGAGATACATTAGGCTCCATACTATGATGGACGATAACAGGTCATGGGAAGGGATAGGACTCTTCTCACATATTTGAAAGATGGAGTTTGCAGAGTGCATTTATTAAGGAAAGTTAGTTGCACTTAGTTGCATATGGCTTATTCATTGATAGAGCAATCAATCAGGGGTTATGAATAGCACAATCGTAAAAAGAATAACATTATAAATTGTGCATACAAGTATTAAGTAAATTTTGCATAGAATCGCTCTTTGATCCCAAGGGGAAGAGTGAATATGTGATGGAATTATTATCGCATCTATTCTTGTATTGTTTGGAAAAAATACAATTAGTTTTGTTGGTTGATTGAACAACACCCTAAATGTTTTTCTTTCAATCAAATGATTGTTGCATTGTGATTTGGATAAATATTCCAAGGCTTGTGTTGATGGCAAATGCATGCCATGGGTCTGTAATGACAAGTTGCCATGGAAATAGAGGAATGTTTTCCTAGAAGGTGATATTAGGATTGATTGCCTTGATTATGCTTGATTCTTAATTGGATTAATTAAGGAAGGATATTTTGCATGGGTGGATCATCTCCAAGATCGCACTGCGGATTACCCCAAGAGGGCACTACTCGATTCACGAGCCGAAGGTCAAGTGATGAAAAGGCCAACCACGGAAGTTGTGTCTCACTCCTAGGTCACTTGGGGTCAGTGGAGCTCTGGACACCCCTTGCCAAGTCCGGAACGGAGCTGTAGAGCCTAACGTTTAAGGCATTGGAAGATCCTATTCTAGATAAAGGTTGGAAATTTTGGTGCCATGTGATTCGGACCGGGTACTTCTGTTGGACAGAAGGGATATATAATTCTCCTATATGGACAGGAGACAAAGATTAACTTGAAGATAAGTTAAGGAACTTATTTGTCAAAAGGACTGCTTGTTTTTTTTTCGTGTCTATGTTGTAAAGTACGTGAACAATCCCTATTCCCTAAAAGGCTTAATTA
Organism: Lygodium microphyllum; assembly: GCF_053477565.2. Taxonomy (NCBI): domain Eukaryota; kingdom Viridiplantae; phylum Streptophyta; class Polypodiopsida; order Schizaeales; family Lygodiaceae; genus Lygodium; species Lygodium microphyllum. Next base: position 30,782,805 of record NC_141144.1, on the reverse strand, counting down.
ATGAAGTTGATTTTAAATGTCGCACATAAATGTGGTAGGACCTAATTAGAAAACTAAAGCTATCAAGGGAAGCGGGTGGACGGAATCTATGGATCCTGTCCTATGGCAGGGTGGTCCTAGAAAACTCGGAGGCTTCTCACAAGGATTTATCGCCATTTGACTTTAGGTATTGTTAAGTTAGAACCCGATTCATGCCATTTTAGGGGACCGAAATGGGACTATTCCCTACAGCAGAGAGGTTGAGCGCGCATCCCTCTCATTTTCCATTTCCTTTGAGCCAAGTGCGGCATGGGTCTACTTTGGATTGGGTATCTTTGCGTAAAGTAGGATGTCCAAAACCCAACGCTAGAATGTTGTTAGGAGACCTTGGCCCTAGGAACCCATATTTCAGGTTGATCCTAGTGGGTTTGGCCGTGAACATTTCATTGCAAGGCAAACTCGGGAAACCCTAGGCAACAAACCCCAAAACATTCCTTGGGAGTGCCGGACGGTGGCGCTTAGATTCGTTTCTCGATGGACCGCTAAAATGTGCTTGGACAACCGATAGGCGGGCATGTTACACTAACCTTCTTAAACGCAAGAAATCTACGTTTCTAAGTATTTTAATAAATCATGATGTCTTACTTAATGAGGGCTTGCAATGTATACATGGTGTGTTACTGCAACTAGACCGCCATCTCTAACCTTCTTAAACCCAAGCAATCTACCTTTCTAAGTATTTCAATAAGTCATGATGTCTTACTTGATGAGGGCTTACTACTTGCCCGGGGGGTCCACTAGGGTTTACCGTATGGTACCACGTGAGTGTAAGGGAGAGGGGGTTATTTAAGGGAAGAAAAGTACACTTTATAAGGTAAGATCCCATAAGTAGGGGGTAGATAAGGGGTATTTTCATATATTTCTTGCACGCAAGTGATGTCTCCTTATTACTACTAGTGAATCCCCCGTGGCTGCTTGACCCATGAATCTTTCTTGAACATTGCTTCTAACCATTTTTCATACTCATCTTTTGTATTATGGATACAAATAACATTCATAGAATCTCAAGGGTGTCATTAATGACTTGCAAATTCCATCAAAATGATTTCAACAAAAGAAGAGACTTGTAGTTCTTGGGAGGAAGAAGGCAAGGAACTAAGTGCAAGAAAGAGACAAATGGTGGCTGTGGAGCACCAATTCAAAATGGTGACTTTGTAGCTATAGTTGTGGCTATTGAAGTAAGGATATAGTGGAAATATCTAATGGATTGATTTGTGGGGTGGAAAGGGAGAATGCTAAAAGAATAAGCAGTTCTTGGAGAAACTGATGCCAAGAGGCATATTCCACAGTGGATTCCGTGCCACGGTGGATTCCATGAGGTTTTGCAGTGGATTTCGTAAACTTTTATTACCGGGGCTCATACACAAAGTGGATTCTTTGTGCGAGAAGTCGATAGGGACACCTATCCTTTTCGGACGTTTTGTTAATTTTGTATATACATGGGTGATTCCATAGTGGGTGATTCCGCAAAATACATATTTAGATTAATAAACGTTTATGAGTTTAGAGTGCACACTCGTGATAAATTAAGGTCAGAATTGATTTCTAACCAATTTATTTATGTAGTTGAAGACTGTTAGGTATTCACTTTTGTCGGTTTTATTGTATTATTTTTCTAACAATTGTGAATGCTTCAGTTGATGTGTAGAGCAAGCAGTGGTGGCAGTGGAAAGCATTGGAAGATATCGTGTATTCAAGTTATCGTCAATATTTTTTATGGACGCGTATCTTAGGCATGGCGCCTATATTTTATCGCGCTTATTTATCAAAGCGCTTGATATTTATTTATTATTTTTGTATGCACATGGGCGCACGATTTAAATATTTGTATTGGACATTGTATTTGGGTACCGCCTGACTTTTTGGGCGCCCATTAGCTTGAATTCTTTATTGGCACAAAAGTAAACTCAAAAGCTAAAGCGTACTATTTTGTAATTTGGGCTATTATTTGAGCTTGAAGATGAATAATATATGAAATACATGCTTTGTGGAGCGCTCACATAAGGCATGGGGGGAGATTGCACCCAATTGGTCTCTTGTTCATGTCGTGCAAGCTTTCTACATTGATTTGTGTGCAAAAAGTAGAGTTCTTTTGTTCTTGGGGACCTTCTGACACTCACTACGTACGCATACGGCGACCGATCTGTGCACCAGTGGTATTAGAGCAAAGCTAAGATCAAGAGCTTCCAATCGCTTACCATCTTGCGCGAAGGCGGAGCTCCTAGAACGATTGAGCTCTACAGTCGGTTTCGTCGCAAACGGTCGATACCAGCATATTCCTGGTGGTCAAGAACCCCCATCTGCACTCTCTGATCACGAAGGACAAGCCTCTATAGGCGGAGGACCACGCAGATATCTCCTTCATCAAGTCGTTCAAACAGATAAACAGTAAGCCTCCATAGCCAAAAAGCTTTAAAGCTTTAACTTAAAGCTTATTAAGCTTAATAGTAAGCTTTAAAAAGCTTCAAACAAATTTTTAAATCGGTGGCAAGAGTATGTCCTGAACAGCATCGAATCCGTCGCCAACATCCTAACATCCTGGAAAATCGACTTGGTTTCCTTAAGCTTTTTAATACTAAGCTTACTTACTCCTGCAAGTTACTTAAGTCACAGAGGTCACTAAAGACTTACTTCAACAACTCTCAAAGGGGCAGTTCACACGCAGAAGCACAGAATTAGTTTATTGCTCTCTGGTAGACTCTATTCACACCTGCAGACTTGCTGAACCTATTTCAGCAAGAACAGAAGTTCATACGCAGTTTCTACGCAACATTATTCTCTTGGACGACGGTTGTGACAACGAATTCCGCATACGTAAAGGACAAAGACTACAAAAGCCAAACAAAATTTACAAGCCTTGTATACCCGCCTTTGAGCTACGCTCATCCCACTAATAAGATTTTTGAGAGTGTGAGGTCTTTTGGATTTTATAGGATGACTGAACAAAACATGGATGATTTTATGGCTAAAGGTGATTTACCCGAACCAACGATGGAGCAAAAGTTGGATTTGATTATGATGCAGCTCGATGAAGAACGAAGAGCCCGATAAGCTTTGCAAGTTCAATTGGCCAATCTGCAATGATCTACCACCGACCAAGATGGATCGCAACCCGAAGATCTTATACGACGTACCATCGACGCAACACTTGAAGCCCAATCCATCCACAAGGAAACAAAGATAAGTAAAAGAAACTTCAAATTTCGTACTTTCAATGGAATACACGATGGAAAGATTGTACTTGCTTTTATCAGTCAATTTGATGATTACTTCCATGAAGAAACATATGCTGAGAAAGATAAAATTAAATGTGTCACTAACCATTTAGTTGATCAAGCATCCTTATGGTGGACTGTGATCCACAAGAGCATTGATTGCCCTACTACATGGAGACTTTCCAAAAGAAGTTTTTGCAGAATTTCCTTCCTCCTCAATTCCATGAAAAAGCCATCAAGCAATGGGATCTTCTACAGCAAAGAGATCGCGAACCTATTTCCCAATACACTGAGCGTTTCTGGAATGCCCTATTGCAACTCCAAATGCTCGAAGATGTACCTGAAGCAACTCATAAACGCAAGTTTATGTCTGGCCTACTTGGACATTTCTATGCTGAAGTCAATATGTTCAAGCCAACAACCCTTGAAGATGCAATTTCCTTGGCTCATGACACTGAAGAAAAGATTCGCGGAAGAGACAAGTGACCACAACAATTTCCAAATAATGGTAACTATGGTTCCAAACAATTCAATTCAAATTTTCAAAGATTCAATCAAAGTCGTTTTCTTCCATCTTCATTCCGTAAGTCTTGGATACGACCACCTGCTTTGCCATCAAATACCAATCCAAACCCTATTAAGCCATCCTCACAATCAAATCCCAACATTCCTAAACTTTTTGCATTACCAATAATGTATCTAAAGCCAAACCCATAGTTTGTTACAAATGCCATCAACCTGGACATCTAGCAGCCAATTGCCAAACCAAAAAGCCACATGTCCATATCAATTATCTTGGAGCAATCGAAGAAGAAGAACGAGAGGAAATGTCGGATTTTACGGAAGATGATGACGACATTGGTACTACTTCGAATACTTTGCCAGGTATGCCAACTCCACATTCTTTGTTAATAATGAAATGTTTTGTGCATGGTAAAAAAAAGACTATTTTACATGATGATGGGAGCACACATGACTTTATTTCTGCAAACTGTTTCTACACATTATCGCATCAAGGCTGCATTCCTGGGTATGAGATATAATGGAACATAAGAGGTGCATAATTTAGAAATTAAAATTGGTGATTATATTGAACGAAGAAATTTCTTAGTTGTACCTTTACAGTCTAGTGACATTATCTTAGGAATGCCTTGGCGTCATCAATACAATCCTGACATAGATTATTCTATGCATTCAATTAAAATTTATTCTCAAGGAAAACAAATCATATTGCATGGTATGCATGCTTCCAATAATTTTCCACTGCTTACTCATACTCATGCTAAACGTGCATTACATAAAAGTAGCAAATCTTATTTAATATGGGTGAATGAACTTCAAGCTAAAAAAAAACAAATGCATCCTAGACGTACACAATTTCTTGCCTAATTTCAAGATTGTTTTGCTGCTGATTTACCACCTGGACTACCATCTTCACATCCTGAAGATCACAAAATAGATTTAATTCCTAGGACACAACCACCATGTAAAGCACCATATAGGCATAACCAAATTGAACAGAAAGAAATTCAAAATCAAATAGAAGAATTGCTTAACAGAGGATTAATTAGACCTAGTAGTTCTCCATTTGATGCACCTGTTTTATTAGTAAAGAAGAAGAGGAATACTTATCGTATGTGCATTGATTATCATGCCCTAAATAAAATTATTGTTAAGAATAGATATCCAATTCCTAGGGTAGATGATCTTATGGATAAACTATAAGGATCTGCCATATTCAGTAAGATAGATCTTAAATCTGGTTATCATTAAGTAAGATTGGATAAATCTGATATATTCAAAACTGCATTTAGAACACAATTTGGACACTGTGAATTTCTAGTTATGCCTTTCGGTCTAACTAATGCACCAGCTACATTTAGTCGTATGATGAATCGCATATTTCTGAAACATCAGCATTGTGTCATAGTATTCTTTGATGATATATTGGTATACAGTAAAAATGAAAATGAGCATTATGAACATCTGTCTTTAGTTTTCAAGTTGTTAAAAGAAAATCAATTGTATGCTAATCCTGAAAAGAGTGAATTCTTTCAAACAGAAATTGAATATCTAAAACACATGGTTTCATCAGAAGGTATTAAAGTTGACCCTAAAAAGACAGAAGCAATTCTAAATTGGCCTATACCCAAAAATGTGCATGAGTTACGTTATTTTCTAGGTCTTGCTAGTTTTTACAGAAAGTTTGTGCGAAATTTCTCATTACTTGCATTACCTTTGACAAAACTTTTAAAGAAGGGTATTGTGAATAACTGGTCTGATAATCAACAAAAATCCTTTGATTTATCAAAACATACTTTAACCCATGCTCCTGTATTACAACTACCTGACTTCAATAGACTATTCTTTTTAGTAGTTACTGACACTAGTGGATCTGGAATAGGAGCCGTCCTTATGCAAGATAATCATCCCATAGCCTACTCTAGCTGTAAACTCAAACCATCTGAACTTAAATATTCTACCTATGATAAAGAATTGCTAGTTGTAGTACAAGCCTTATGTCAATGGAAACATTATTTAATGGGAACTGAATTTATGATCAAAACTGACCAACAAAGCATTAGACATCTCCTTAGTCAACCACAAATATCTGACCAACACATTAAATGGGCAGCTTTCATTCAAAGTTTTCATCCTCTTATACAATATCAACCAGGAAAAGAGAATGTTGTAGCTGACGCTTTAAGTAGAAGGCCGACAATTCATAATATTTATGTGATATCATTTGATTCCCTTATCCCTATGAAAGATACTTATCATCAGGATCTTACTTTTCAAGCTGATTGGAATAAATTAGTTGCAAATAATTGGATTCCTATTGATTCACTATCTTATAATAATGGATTCATATTTTATGAAAAAAGATTATGTGTGACTGTTCCATTTTGATCATTTGTTTTGAATGAGATTCATTGTCCTCCATATTAAGGTCATAGAGGAATTATATCTACTTTGCGTACATTGACTGAAGATTTTTATTGGCCACATATGGACACTGATGTATCTAACTTTGTATCTGAATGTTTAGTTTGTCAACGAGTTAAAAGACACCATGGTAAACAATATGGTTTATTAATGCTATTATCTACTCCATCATGACCATGGGAACAGATTTCAATGGATTTTATCACTGGTTTACCTAACACTACTTTAACTGCATCTCAAGCTGCTCAATTGTTTTTGAAAACTGTTTTCACTAACCATGGTTTACCAAAAGTTATTATTTCTGATCGTGATTCTAGATTTTGTAACAATTCTTGGATTACTTTGTTTGCTAACTTTAGGAACAAAGATTGATTTTTCATCTGCATTTGATCCTAAAACAAACGGTCAAACAGAAGCTACTAACAGTACTATTTTAGATCTTTCACGTGCTTACACCATTTCAAAACCACACACATGGGATACACATCTACATTTACTTCAGTTTGCATATAACAATACACCACACACAGCTACAAAGAAAGCACCATTTGAAATTATTTATGGATATCGATTGCCTACATCTGTTGCATCATTATCAAACAAAATTCAAACTGTTGATGATATTGCTAACATGCATGCTACTATTTTTTATGAAGTTAAATATATGATTGCCAAAGCCCAGCAATCATATACAAAACAAGCAAATAAGAAAAGATAGGCTATGACTTTTAAAGTTGATGATTATATTTGGTTATGCATAGAAAAATGAAGATTACAAAGTGTAGATAAACACCCAGTTGTGAAATTAGTACCTAGATTTTATGGACCATTCAAGATCATACACAAAATCAATGACAATGCATTTAAACTAGAACTACCACAACATTGGAAAATCCACAACACCTTTCATATCAGTTTATTACGACCCTTTAGAGGCCAATTACTTGTACACCCTGTCTATGAAAACCCTCCTTTGCTAGATGATGAAACTGAAATCCTTGAGCTTGAAACTATTATAGATACTGACTTTATGACCACTAGAACTGGCCGTAGATATTCTAGATATTTGGTCAATTTAAAAACCATCCTATTGAAGAGGCCCAATGGATGCACGCTAGAGACTTAAATGCTTTCCCCACTCTGTTAGCTTCACATTGAGCTAATAGCAATTGAGGACAATTGCTATCCCACCCCAGGGGTATGATGCCAGGAGGCATATTCCACGGTGGATTCCGTGCCACGATGGATTCCGTGGGGTTTTGCAGTGGATTCCGTAAACTTTTATTACTGGGGCTCATACACAAAGTGGATTCTTTGTGCGAGAAGTCAATAGGGATGCCTATCCTTTTCGGGCGTTTTGTTAATTTTGTGTGAACATGGGTGATTCCATAGCGGGTGATTTTGCAAAATACATATTTAAATTAATAAATGTTTATGAGTTTAGAGTGCGCACTCGTGATAAATTAAGATTAGGATTGATTTCTAACCAATTTATTTATGTAGCTAAAGACTGCTAGGTATTCACTTTTGTCAGTTTAATTGTATTATTTTTCTAATAATTGTGAATGCTTCAGTTGATGTGTAGAGCAAGTAGTGGTGGCAGTGGAAAGCATTGGAGGATAGCGTGTATTCAAGTTATCGTCAATATTTTTTATGGGCGTGTATCTTAGGCATGACGCCTATATTTTGTCGCGCTTATTTATTAAAGAGCTTGATATTTATTTATTATTTTTGTATACGCATGGGCGCATGATTTAAATATTTGTATTGGACATTGTATATGGGTATCGCCTGGCTTCTTGGGCGCCCATTAGCTTTAATTCTTTATTGGTACAAAAGCAAACTCAAAAGCTTAAGCGTGCTATTTTATAGTTTGGGCTATTATTTGAGCTTGAAGATGAATAATATATGAAATATATGCTTTGTGGAGTGCTCACACAAGGCATGGGAGGAGATTGCACCCAATTGGTCTCTTGTTCATGTCGTGCAAGCTTTCTACATTGATTTGTGTGCAAAAAGTAGAGTTCTTTTGTTATTGGAGACCTTCTGACGCTCACTACGTGTGTATACGGCGACCGATCTGTGCACCAGAAACACACAAAGAAAGCTTTTCTTTAACTATACCCAAGATGAAATGAGTTTTTAGAGGAAAAAGAAAGCCTTTTGGGAGAGAAGGAAAAAATTTTAAAACTTTCCCTCGACTCTTGGACACATTGTGGGCCCATCTAATATGGGAACCATGTTGTTAGAGGTAAAAGTTGGAGGGGGGAGGGGGAGGTAAAAGTGGAGGTAAGGGGATAAGACTACTTGTGGTGGTCCCGGGGGGGAAAGGAGTGGATGAAATTGCACAACACCCCCTCTTCCATTGCTCCACATCAAATCTCTTGTCATTAGAAAAGCATTAACTCCTAAGCTAAAGCACCCTTTTTGAGTCCATATCTCCCCTAATGTTTGATTGCATATATTTTATCCGCTTATGAGTACCATCTTTGTCATTATATCAACATAACATGAAGGCTCTCCACAATATGTAACAATGACATAATTTAGAAATGTTGTGTATCTCTCTAGTGGTTTAGAGATGTGCATAGATCATCTCAACCTAAGTATCTATTTGTCCCAATTGCCTATCCTAATCACTGTGGAGGTTTCCTAATCAATTCTAGCACTTCCACCTCAACCTTTCCTAGCTACCCAAGCCTTACATCGTGAGATAGGTTGCATATGTTGCTCATATGGTGGTTTTCCATCCTCCTAGAGTACTACTCTACATATCTCAATTGTCTTGATGGGTTTTCAAGCCCTATGTTATGTGAGATAGGTTGTACATGCTGCTCATATGGTGGTTCTCTATCCTACTGAAATACTACTTTGCATATCTTAATGGTCTTGATGGGTTGTTTACGTATCTTCTCTTCATTGAAATTGTTAACCCTTAGATGAACAAGGTGGAAAATCTGGAAAATCTAAAGCAGAAGACAAGACCAAGGCAAAAGTTAAAGGAAGACAAAGGCGCGCCAAGAAAAATATGGAAACACAAGAAGTGTAGAAAAAGTCCTAAATCAAGGAGAAAGGCGCACAAGAAAAAGCACAAGTTAATATTTTTGTAAAAGACTGCAAGGCGCACCATGATTTATTTTAAGAGCGCAAGGCTCTCACCTGTGTGCAAATTGTAAAAGTAGATGATTAGTAGGAAGGAAGCTAGGAAGATAGGATGACAATGGGAAAAGGGCCTAGCCATGGCTGGTCATGTAAAAAAAAGGGATAAGGGGATGACCGCCCAAAAGGGATTTAGGGTTTTGTATATAAAGTTGAAAAGTGAATGAGAAGCTCATTCTTGTGTATGGCCAAAAGTAGCTCTCTTCTTCTTCTTCTTGCTTGCTTGAGAGAGGGAGTGTGAGAGTGTGAGGGAGTGAGTGTGTGAGGGTGAGGGATTGTGGTGGAGAAGCTCTCCATCTTCTCTTCTCTTCTCTTGCTCACGGCAATGAAGCTTGGAGTGTGGAGCTTGAGGATGGAGCTTGCTTGAAGCTTGCACTTGGATTGTGGAGCTACTGGAGTGCTTGGAAGAGGACCACCCTACCATAGGACGGACCCCTTGGGAGTTCTGTCCACCCGCTTCCCTTGATAGCTTTAGTTTTCTAATTAGGTCTTATTACATGGATGTGTGACATTCAAAATCAGGTTTCTTAAATAGGCCTTTTAGGGAACAGGGTTTATTTGCGTAATTTACAGCACAGACACAAAAATAGAGTAAGTAGTCCTTTTGATAAACAAGTTCCATAACTTATCTTCAAGTTAATCTTTGTCTCCTGCCCATACAAGAGAATTATATATCCCTTCTGTCCAACATAAGTACTCGGTCCAAATCACATGGCACCATAATTTCCATCTAGTATCGCCTCCAGACATTGGGCTCATAACAGTCTACAACTTCGTTCCGAACTTGGCAAGGGTTGTCCAAAGCTCCATTGACCCCAAGGGACCTATGAGTGAGACACACTTTCTGTGGTTGGCCTTTTCACCACTTGACCTTTAGCCCGTGAATCGAGCAGTGCCCTCTCGACAACTTGACCTTGGAGATGATCCACCCACGCAAAATATCCTTCCTTAATTAATCCAATTAAGAACTAAGCACAAACAAGGCAATCAACCTAATATCATCTTCCAAGAAGAACATTCCTTTATTCCCATGGCAACTTGTCATTATAGACCCTTGCCATACATTTACCATTAAACACAAGCTCTTGGAATAATCGTCCAATTCACATCCCACAATCAGTTTAATGCAAAAGCATTTAGAACGTTATCTAATCAATCCACAAAACAATGGTATCCTTTTCCAAATATTGCAAGAATAGTCGCGCTAACCTTCTATCATGTGTTTGCTCTCCCCCTTGGGATCTAAGTGATTCCATGCAAAAATTACTTAACACTTCCTCCATTCAGCTAGGACATTGCCCAAGACATGACTTCTAATAATCCCTTACTTTGATTGATAACCGAACCTTCTTCCTAACGAGTACAAAAGGATTGGTCTTTCCTTTGACTTAGGGTTTCCTAATCCTTGAGCTCTTCGCTTGCCCTAGAGTTACTGTTGCATCTAGCCCAATCTCGAATAGGATTGATAAACATAATCACTATTGGCGAATCTCAAGGCATCGTAGTCTTAATCCCAATGATTGTTGTTTGTACTAGCTATGCATGACTTCAAGATCCCAATGAACTAATAATTCAAGATATTAGCAAGACTTTAATGTAATATCAATTTGTGTACCATTGATGCATGTTTCATAGTGTCTTTTCCATGCATGCACCGTCTATGTGCATGTTTCATAGTGTCTTTCCCATGCATGCACAGTCTATGTGCATAACTCTTAAGTAACCTTATATGTTCTTTTATGCCACATACGACTTTGTCATGTAGCACAGGGATGCAAAGTACTTGAGGACATGGGTTTGTGCAAACCTTAATGCGCCATAAACATAAATCTATGTAAGGTCATCTATGGTTGTGGAAGGAATTTACCTATGATCCCTTATGAGTTCATTAACTATCGAAAAATAAATTCAAGCTACTTGTTGAAATGAACTAAGCAATATACCCTTTGTCTCAATGAATAACGGAGATGGCAATTAGTACATAGACACTTAGATATGAATTATCCATACCCGACATTGTATTCATATTCGCAAAAATGCCGTGGCCGGTGGCTCCATCGTTGGATGCGGGATTACCATTGATGCGTGTCTCCCACCGTTTTTTGGGGCCATACTTTCAACTTACGAAGCTCTCTCTTTCTCTCGTCGGAGAAATGGTGTGCGGGGTGACTCCTTTCGATTTAGGATGGATTGTTAAACTCGCAAAAAGATGGAGAGAAGAGCAACACGTGTGGTCACCCTCTAAGGAGGGGAAGAGGAACGGGTTCCTTCGGAGAGTTTCTCACCCACTCTCTCTCTCTCCTTCTCTTGCCTTCTCTCTCCTTCTCTCTCCCTCTTCTTCTTCTCCTCCTCTTTTTCTTCTCTCTCTCTCCCTCCCTCTTCTTCTTCTTCTCCTCCCCTTCTTCTACCCTCTCTCTCTCTTCTTCTCCTCCTCTCTCTCTCTCCCTCTTCTTCTTCTCCTCCTCTTCTCCTCCCCTCTCTCTCTCCCTCTTCTTCTTTTCTTTTTCTTCTCCTCTTCTCTCTCACCCTTCTCCCTCTCTCTCCCTCTTCTTCCTTAGTCCAGCAGCAAGGGGTCTCTCTCTCTCTCTCTCTCTCTCGACAACAAGAGGGGGGCAAGAGGTTGTCTCCCCTATTTGTCTGGGGGGGGGGGGGGGGGAACAGATAGTAAGGGGGGAGGGGGTGTGTGAGGTGGTGCACGTGTGCCCCTCCCCCCATCAATTCACCGTGGGCCTCGTGATGATCGTCGACTCCATGCTCGTCATCATCATCTGCAACTCTGCCGTTGTCCTCGCCATCTTCTTCCTCTTGTTTGCCGACTCCACTCCCTCTTCCTGTCGGTGACGATAGGGGAGGGGTGGTAATAAAAAAATTTCGGTTATTATTAATAAGGGGAGAGGGGCGGTGATTCCCAAGCGGCTAGAATGTTACAGATGAGCCTCTTTCCTAGAGATTATGAGGTTGTGGGAGCTTCCATAGTTGCCACTCAAAGTTCGGGAGTTCAAGCATTGGAGGCGGTGTTGTCCAAGAAGCTTTTGGAGTGAAGATTGAAGATTGGGACCCATTGGAGGAAATGATGCCAATCGTGGATATTCGTAAGCTTTCATATCCTTTGTAAGCAAGTCACAAATGAACATAAGCAAGGTTCCATAATCATATGTGTTGCTCCTATTTGTGCTTTGACAATCTCATGGGGTATTAAAGATCTCCTCCATATGAGTTCCATATTATGCAAGCAATCATCATCACTAATGGGCCTTGAATACTCTTTTTAGGTCTTTTTGTAAAACGTGGGTTCCATCTCCATAGATAGGGGTTGGTTTAACTAATGCATCAAACAACCATAATTTGGTTCAAGGTTTGTGGAACTAAACATAAGCCCACTTCCCTTTGAGCGCTTCAATAGGTGCATAACCTCTATTCAACTTGGCAAGTGGTGTCTTTAAATGTAAGGCAAGTCCAATAAACGTGACACCCAAATATATAGAGGATCTAGCATACTCAACCATATCCCCTCCAAGACTAGACAGATCCCTGCGCTAAGTTATACAAGCTTGTATGTTATTGAACATTATCACCTTGGTGTTCCCAAGGCTCATTGATCCTCAATTTGTGTGAAAGGGCTGCAATGCATCCATGTGCGTATACAAGCCCTCAAAGAGAATCTAGATCATCACCACATCATCCCCATTCAATAAGATGCCTCAAAATCCTTTGATGCCGGGGATTGTTTATGGTTGAGGGCAAAACATTTCTCCTTATACCTCGGGTAAACGAACATCAACGCAATCACGCATTGCGTCTCTGTCTCCATAAAACAATATATACTTCTAACAGTAAACAATCCTTCGGTACAGAAACAAGGGGGCGAGAGAGTGCTTGCTTTCAATTTAGCAACGTAAGAGACCTATAATGGCAATTGCCTAAGGTTGATGCCATGATCGTGTGATTGCAGGCCCCACCCTGAGATAGAATGGAGGGCAGGAAGTCATCCGTGAGGAGAGTTTCTATACAGGCTGCTCCCCCTCCTCCAGCTTCAGAGCACACGGACGGAGATGATGGAGAGGAGGAAGAGAGGATCAGGCCTCAGCTCAGCAAGGATACGGAGACCCAAGAGCCCTTCATGGGGATGAAGGCCAGGCGCCGTTTCTCCATGTACCGTCAGTACAATGGCGATTACCTCGACGTGCCCTCCAATCAACAGATCAACAAGCTTCTCACCAAACAAGGTTAGATCTCACGTTTCCACGGCTTAATCGTCAGAAGTATAAAAGAATGAGAAGCGTGAAGTAATCAAATTAGATAAGAGAAATGCAGCCAATCTTGTTTCTTAGCAGGCAGGCATTTTATCTCTAGGAGAGTCTTGTGCTTGTGGGAAAACGAGTTTGTTCATCGATAAATGAGTAAATGGTTGATTGCACATTTGACCCATTGAATACCGTGTTGCATCAGATGACGGAAACCGCATATAAACCCTCATGATTCGTGAGTCAATGTTACTTAGTATTTTGGCTGAGTACAATTACAGGAGAGTCAAACAGACCCTTTTGATTATGGTCTAAGTTTTCCTTCAGGAGGAGCGACATTGTCTAGGGGACTGGAAATTACAGCAGTAAGTAGTACACCAATCATGGACCAGCATCCTTTGAAGAAAACAACCAGCGAAAACATACTACTGCCAGTTGATGTGGTGCAGTTTCATGATGTCTAGACTAAGTTTCATTGTCTGATACTATTCGCCTGAAATAGCTACCTGAAAAACATTTTGCAAACACTTTTTATTTATTTTAAAGGTGTCAATGTCTAAAGTGCATTCCTGAGTAGATCTCAGTCTAATGTAATAAAAGGCAGCAGGCCATTGTAACATCATCAAACTTTAAGAAGCAAGAATTTTCACGAAAGACTCAATTCGATCGAAGAATTTTAGCAAACAGAATCAAGATGACTACCATGAACAAGGTGGGGCACTAGTTGCAGATAGCCGACTAAATTTATGGTTTTCATTAACCCATAATTTAGTTTCTTTAAACCAGCCCCAAAAGCACATTAATATGTGACTAGTAGAATTCTTAAATGACTTATTTTTGGCAACAGGTTAAGTGTACCCCAAATCCTCTATAACTAGGTGCCTATGTGAGTGCATCTCTCATCCCTCATTCATCATTCCAGCCAGCTATCATCATCCCTCTCCATGCTTATTGCTGTCTACACCCATGTCCGGATGGATACCTTGATCTGCAGTACTACACCGAGTGCTGCCTCAGCTGTTTGTGCAGTCTACCAGCCAGGCGACCTGATTCGGGGAGTCTTCTCAGCATTGACATCATCCTTATCACCTCACCCAAATGCGTTTGCATCTATCTCAGCCACATGACCTGTTTCTGATCAATCAATCAGCTGCATTTTCGTCATCACTCATTGTTGCCAGCTATGTGGGATCATCTAGCAGTCTGCCCTCCCTAGAAACCTTACGTTTGCTGCTAATTCAGGCAATCCAACACCTGTTGACTCTGCTCCGATTGTTGCCTACTATCACCAGTCTTGCATTTGCTGCCTGAAGGTCATTGGCAACCTGTTGCAATGTGTTAGGAGATCAGCTCCTGTACAAACTCGTAGGCGGACTAGCTGGGTGGAAAGTTTGAAGATATGCTAGGGTTTGCACTGAGAAAACAGAGAATGTACAAACATGACTAAAGCACAATAACTCGGATAGTAACACAATAAATGCAAACCCTAAAAGCAAAACGAAAACTCAAAACTCAAAATGCAAAAAACACAGAGCTGTAGATTGTAGGGCAACAAGTGTAGGAGGGGTATTAGGGGCTGTATGGTCCTGCAATGCTGAAAACGCTGGTAGGCTACTGCAGTCGATGCGGCTGATCAGCAAGGTGACAGGTTGAGACAGCAAGCGCAACAGTTTGGAGTAGTTGCCAGCAGCTGGGAGCTGTTGATAATAGCAAGGACAGGCTGATGATGATGTTGCAGCAATTGCAAAGGCTGGACAGCCAACTGGGTGAAGGCTGATGGCTGGAATTTGCACGTAGATGCGAGAAACTTGCATAGAAGCATGGGGCTGAGAATGGTGGGCAGTCCATCTATTTACAGATGTAGAAGGATCCTCCCAAATTAGGCTTTTGCATGTGGGACACAGAAGCCGCCTAGAATTGCTCATTTTTCAATGAAACTTTTGGTAATTTACATGTTTTGGGGCTGTTTTAAAGAGCTAATTAGTATGGAATGTATTTTTAGCTCAACACCCCCCCTCTTAGGCCTAAAATTGAAAGCCAAAAAGGGACTGTAAGAAAAGTTAAATCCCATTCATACTGCAAGGTGTCCCACCCCAAAGTAGCCAGGGTATTGGACAAAGTGTGCATGTTAGTTGCCCAATGGTCTACCAAGACTACAGAGGGGATGGCTATCTTACCAAGGGAGTCCAAATGATCACTTCTTAGAGGCCAAGGCATCAGACATAAGGTGCTCATTGGTTGGCTAGTGGCTTACCAGGACTTGTAAACAAGCTAACCTAATCACTCAAGGGTGCCAATGATGAGGGAAAGGGTGATGAAGTATGTGAGGTGGTGGTAAGTTGATGAAGAATCGCTAGTGGAGACAACTCAAGATCTGCCTAGGCATGCTCTACACAATGAGATGCATAGAGTAGTGTGCCACATGATGAGAATGTGCATGTAGTAGGTGCTCGTCATGGGAAAATTGTTCACTTGCCCAGGCGCCCTAGTACAAAGATGATGATGATCATGTGATGCAAATGGGAGATACAAGAGGGAAGGGAGGTTGATGTCAAAGACAAGTGTTGAACGTGTAGAATACTAAGAGAGGGTAGGAACTCACTCTCAACCTTGGATATCAAGGCCAAAGGAGGAAGAGGAGCTTGATGTCGGTCTTCTTGTGGTGCTGAGAACCATGGTGATAGAGGAAGACAAGCATGAAGTACCCCGACTGGAAGAGCAAGGTAAAGTCACTGCCATGATAGCATTAATAGAGATGCTGCAAGATTTGCCTTAGGAGGGGAAGCCTCCATGCTAATAGAAGAGCAAATCTTCTAGAAAGATGAAACTATGAAAAGAACGGTGCATATCCCATGTCTCTAGCCTAGGAAGGTGTCACTTATATAAATATTTTATTTTTCTTTTCTTTAGTTGATGTTGCTTTTTACCCCAAGAGTTCTCTTGAATTAAGCCGAGATCTTTGCATGGCAAGAAGAGGCAGCCATTGGGACAAATTGGACTAATGGTTTGTCTGAGCCTTGGGACCGGATTGAATGGGCATTGAAGAATAGAATGCCAGTGGATTGGGATTGTGTGCTTAGCCACTGGAGATAGTGCAGGACAATGAGCTTGGCCAAGACAAAAGATACACATGTGAGAATGCAGAGGTCACCATCCCTAAAATTTAGGGAGTTACTATTTTTGGACCCTAGAATCTGTTTGCGTCATTATCTTTGTTTTTGCACGAGGATTAATTCTCTGGTCTATGCCGAGGTTAAATTTTGCACCGATCATGGAGAATTTTATTACACGTATGCTATGTGTCACAATTTGGGTACAAATTTTCAAAAGAGAGAGAGCATTAAAAAAAATGTAATAGGCAGGAGGGGCAAATTTGAGCGTGAAGTTTTCAGGGGTTGAGGGTAGATTGTTGCAAGTACATCAGCTATGGAGGGTACTTCTTTGTCTCTGACTCATGTACGGAGGTAGAGATTGCTCCCTCTAGTCAACTCTCTCTCTATTCTCAAAGGAAATGCTCTTTATGATTGGTTGATTCAATCGAATGTAAAGTTCTATGTTTTCTTTGCACTTCTGCTAAGGCAAGAGCCTCATTGTCCAGGTTCAGGGGTAGCTGATTGCTTCTCCAATGTAGGAACTAAAGAAAGTGATGACCACACCACACGGGAACAGGGTTTTCAGCTCTGATTTAATGCTGTTTGTGGGGGTGTTTTACTACTGGAATGATGCTAGGGTCAAAGGGTTTGTCGTCCAACTGGTATGGAACAGATCTCGAATAAAATAAGATTGAGGACATGTTAAGAAACATGTGAAAAATAGTAGATGCAGAGTTCTACAGATTGCAATTCTACACTTGAATTATTGAGTCATGTTGACAGAAAGTGTTTTCCTACTTGGGATGTTGTTTTGGATATGGTGTATTGTCTTTATGCAGCTGAAATTGACTCAGAAAGAGATGTTGTTCTAGATATGTTGTATTGTCTTTATGCAGCTGAAATTTACTCAGAAAAGATGAAAGCCAATTGTTCATAGGTTTTATACTTTGGAACATTTCATTTTTTTTGTAACCTTCCATCTTTTAATTGATAAAGAAATACCGAGAAGAGCGCCGGTCTTCAAGGCTAATCTGGTGTTGAGCGAGGGAGTGAGGTCTCTATTTGTGTGTGTGAAAAGACGAGGTATTAATTAAAGGGACTACAACTTTATGTGAGTCATAGACCGGTTCCATGGTTCCATCCCCGGGATTTGAATTCTTTTTTGTAAGAATTTAAGCTTGAACAGTTTTGGGTGAAAAGGTCATACACATAGGTTTTACAGAGATTACAGGTGAGAGGCTACGAGATTTTTTCTTGGATACAATATTTGCTAGATACAAGACTAGAGAGATGGTAGAGATGGACAAAGGCAAAGGAAAACTCCCTCATGAAGAAGAGAGTTCTTTTGCTCATAGACACAAAAGAGAGAGTATTGGTGCACAGGTGTCAGCACCTTCTAGAACCGAGATTGAACCACAGGATGAGGAGTAAGAACAGGAGGACTTGTTTATGGCACAACTCCTCAGTATGGTTGGCTCTTTTGAATAGCTTGTAAAGAATCCTTGGATGCAAAAAATTTTGAAGTCACATAATGAGGATTCTCAGGCTAAGTCATCACATCATACCATGGAGTGCTCAAAAAGGCAAACCTCTAATGTGCGTGAGCATGTGGAAAAGACACCAAACATGGAGACAGGTCCAGTGCAACAAGAAGCACAAGTAGAGGACCAGGGAGTGAATGGTCAAGGCAGTTATGCACAAGTGGCACAACAGACTGTTCCTCCTTAGTTTGCTACTTATCCTGGTTACTTTGGTGGTGGGTCAGTTTTTCAAGCAATGGCTGGATTACCCATTGGTTATCATGGATACTTGCCCAGAGGGCCACTAGGAATGATGCTTATTGAGGCAATGAACCCAATTTATGCTAATATTGGTCTACAACCCGGTTTTCCGACTTTGCAGAGTCCTTATTTGATGCATGGAGTAGAAAATGCAGCGGCTGGTTTTTCTCAGCCTAGTGGGCATATGGTAGCCAAGACAGGTGAAATTAATGCTGATAATGTGCCCAAGGGACTTCCCTTTTTATAGCCACCTGTCTATGACAACTTGATACCAAAAAGTGCAAAGTCTAAAGACTATAAAGAGGGTGGTCAGCCATTAAAGTTTGAAACCTTCAGTGGTATGCAAGATAAGCTGAAAGCTTTGAGATTTATACAACAATTTGATGCAGCTTACATTGGAGGGAATTTTACTGAGACTTCGAAGGTGCGGAAGGCTGCAACTTTTTTGAAAGGTAATGCTTTGCAGTGGTGGAATATATTGTTGATGCAAGGACATGCACGTGCCACTTGGGTCCATTTTAAATAGTTGTTTGCAGCTTCATGGCATAAATTGGATACGGCAAACTGTGTGGATTTAGAAGAGTACAATAATAAATTTTGGGAAGCATGTTTGCCCGTGAGTTCTTATAGGACAGTGCCCATGTTAGAACAAATTGAAAAGTAGTGTTGCGGTTTGCTCGAAGCCATCAGGGATTATTGTACCAAGACTAGGGTTACAAATATGATATAGTTAATTGAAAATGTTGGTGTGGCAAATGCATTATTGAAAGGAAAAGTTGACAACTTTAAAAGCACTGAAAAGAAGGATTCTCAGTTTGAGCAGGATCCTGGCAAGAAGAACAAGCGATTTCCAGGAAAGACCAGCTTTGTAAAGAAGTATTTTTGGAAGAAAGTTTTCAGCAGCAGCCTCAGACTTCTTTTAAATAGGGCAAAGGACAGAAGAGGCCACTTTTTGGTAAATGATTTGAAGAAAGAAAGCCTTTAATGATGGCTGGGAAATGCTTTATATGTGAACAGAAAGGTCACATTGCTTCTAAGTGCCCACAACAATCTTCTAAAGATGTGGAGGTTAAAGATGCGCTAAGTAAAAAGAAGCCCAATATTGGCTTAGTGCTTGATATGGTGGGAGATCAATCAGTTGATGATGTTACAGAATCGTGCAGAGCTTGGGGAAAGATCAGAGATTTCACAATGCTTATCTTCTTTGATCCTGGAGCTCATGCAAACTTTATCTCACCGGCATTGGTAGCTAAGTAGGGTATACGTCCTGAGGAAATGGGACCAATTGGACAGGTTGATTTGGCATGCCCAGGACATACTGAACCTGTCACCCCCATTCTTGGCAAACTTCGTATGCACATCCAGAGCTATGTGGACATAGAGGAGTTCCATATTATGCCTTTAGAGGGCTGTGATGTTCTATTGGGTATTCCATGGTGCCACAGGAAGCATGCTATCTTGGATACTTACAACAGAACGATTACTCTTGTACATCAGAGCAAGACTCATGTGTTAGATGTGAAGCTTAAAGGAGAGTCTGTCCCAGTTGTTTCTGCTTCTGCAATTACTTTTGTAATGAAAAATGATATTTCTACATACTTGGTTTTTGCAAAGCAAGTTAATGAAGTGGACAGTAATGTGTCTGTACTAGATGAAAGTAGAAGGGCTTTATTGGATAAATTCAACGACTGTTTCTTAGATTTGTTACCAGGAGAGTTAACCCCAGAGAGGCTTGAAGATCGTACCATAGATCTTATTCCATGGACTAGTCCGCCCAACAAGCCACCATACAGGGTTAGTGCAGTGCAACAAAAAGAGATTATGACACTGGATAATGAGCTTTTAGAGAAGGGATTAATTCAGCCCAGTACTCTGTTTTGTTCACCTGTATTGCTAGTTTAGAAAAAGGACGGCTCTTGGAGAATGTGTATTTGTTGGGAATAAAGAGCCATCGTGCCTTTTATATGTGCACAGATGTGAACACACCCTTAGCACATTTGTACTTTCATATATATCTATCTAAAACCTAAAGAGATATACATACAAAAATTGTACCCAAGAACATCGTGCATCTCTATCTTTGACTCTTACTCTCTACTCTTGCTCACGTTTTGCTCTCTACCTGGCATTTTCATCGCAGGACATTGCATCGCCATTGTGCATCGCTCACTTCAAACTGGTATCAGAGCTGCGGCTAAGGTGTTCGCGCTTCTTGGAGTTTGTGCAGGTCAGCTTGTCATTGTTCTTTCACTGGGCAAACAGGCGAGAGCTCCTGCAGTCAGGCGCAGGTCAATAGGCTACGTTTTCAGATAGGCGATAGTTCAAGTTGCATGCAGGTCAAAATCGTCATTTCTTGGTCAAACGCAGTCATGCGCAGGTCACGCACTTCAGGCGCAGGTCAAAACATCGTTTTTCAGGTCACGAGTAGGCGACGGGCTGGTGGCTGTAAACGGGGCAGATTCGTCACTTTTCTTTTGCAAAATTTTTAATTTTTCAAAGGTTCCCTGCAAGCAAGCCCTTTGCTCATTGACGGGCGTTGGTGCGTGTAAGCACAATTCAGAATTTTGGGCAGATTTGTGCCAAAAATTTGGGGATTTGTCTAGATTTGATGCGAGCAAGACACAACAGTGATATTTGTCTCAGAAATTGCAGGAATTTGTGACATTTTGTCTCTGACATTTGGGGTTTTTCATGTACATGCAAGAATTGGGCTGAAATTTAATCGATTTCTCGACATTGATGCACATTAGACCCCGTGCAATTTGGGGCTTTTGCTGGTTGGGCGAAATTTGTGCGCCATTTAGTCATTTTATGTACATGCGGGTTTAATTCCATGCAATTTGGACACTTGGCACTTGGAAAAATTTGGGGGTTTTGGTGAAATTGCTCTATTTTGGCAAAATTGGCCTATTCTATGCATGTTAGAGAGAGTGCAAATGTATCGTTGATGCTTTGAGCACAAAAATTTGGGGCTTTTGACAGTGCGTGTCAAGTTTTGTTTCTGTGGGTGCATGTACAACAGAAATTGCAGCTAAAATTTGGGACTATAATGTGATGTATTTATCCTTGGAACAGCTGTAATCAGTTGTGGAGTGCTGTAGCACAAGGTTTAGTGTTTCTGAAAATTTATTTGCAGATCTGAAATTTCTGCTTTTACGTGGTTATTTATTGCTGGTTGGTACTTGTTTGTACCTTGGTCACTTGTATGACAGTTTGGGCCTGCATTTGTTGAAATCTTTTGGTCACATTTGGGCTGAAAATCATGGTTGGCGGTAGTGACAGCAGTCATCTCATGCACATTAAGAAGCTTGAAGGAACACATAACTTTGTAGTCTGGCAAAAATGGTGCTATAATATCTTGTTGCAGAAGAAGCAAGCAAGGCCGATTAAGACCAAAGGGGCAAAGCCCGCGGATATGGAACATGAAGATTGGGATGAGCTTGCATGCTCAACCATCAAGCTATCGATTTTTGATGCCTTGCTGTTTAACATTGAAGGTTTGGATTCTGCCTATGCTATTTGGACCTGACTGGAAGAACTGTATGCCTAGAAGAGTGCCGCAAGCAAAGTTTACTGACTGAAAAAGCTTATGGATTTGCATGGGTATAACAATGTCTACTCACTTGAGTGAGTTTAACTCCATTTTCAGCCAGCTAGTTGCCTTGAAGTTCATGATTGATGAAGAATTTAAGGCGACGTTCTTACTTTGTACTTTGCTAGAGAGTTGGGATACATTTAGGACTGCTATGAGCAATTCTAATGCGATGCTTTTGTATGCTGATGTAGAGAGTGCTCTACTCATGGAAGAAATGCATCAGCAGAACAATGCATCCAGTAAGTCTTCTAGTGCTTTGCATACTAGGGGCAGATCACAATAGAAAGGCAAATATGATAGCAAGGGACGCAATAAATCACGTGGTAAGGATGTTGAATGCCATCATTGTGGCAAAAAGGGTCACTTTAAACGTGACTGCTACAAATGGAAGAAAGAGAAAGGAAGGGGTAAGAAGACAGATGATAGCAAAGAAGAGAAGAAAGAGAGTCAGCCCAAGAAGAGCAGTGTCAAAATTAAAGAGGTGAATGTAGTCACTCATGACAGTGACAGTGGGAATGACGAACTCTTTGTTTCTTCACACTTTAGTACACATGCTTTACTTGCAGATACGGATGATGACATGCACACTTGGATTCTAGATTCAGGTGGTTTTTTGACTATACAAGGGGTCAACATAGTGGTGTTGTCCATCTTAGGGACAGCTATGCACGTGACATTGCAGGTATTGACAGTGTGCAGATGTACTTTCAGCATTGTTCTATCTTCACACTTCAGTATGTATGACATGTACCTCAACTCAAGAAGAGCTTGATTAGCACAGGGCAGCTAGATGATGATGGATTTCATACCATCTTTGGTGATGGAAAATGGAAGATCTGTAAGGGATCTAGAGGGACTGCCAGATGTTGTAAAAGTGATACCTTGTATCCTCTCCATGTATCTAGTGTGCGTGACCATGTTGTTGCCGTGACCGAGCAGCCAAGTGTTTCTTTATGGCATGGTTGGTTGGGACACATGAGTCAAACTGGAATGAAAGTGCTTTCTTGTTTGGGTTACTTACCTTGTCTTCATTATGCCGATTTTGAGCATTGTGAGCATTGTGTTTATGATAAATATGCACAGACGTCTCATAAGAAGTCTCTTTTGTTAAAATATTTCCCTCTAGAGTTAGTACATTTCGATGTATGTCAGATGCAAGGGTTATCTTTAGGGGGAAAGAAATACTTTGTCACCTTTGTCGATGATGTTACACGGAAGGTATGGGTTTATCCTATTCGTAGCAAGGACGAAGTGCTTGACAAGTTTAAAAAATTCTTGGTATTGGTTGAAAATGAGACTGATAAGACACTTAAGTGTCTTCGCTCTGACAATGGTAGGGAATATGTGTCCAAGGCCTTTTAGGCATTTTGTGATAGCAAAGGGATAAAGAGGGAGCTCACTGCTCCTTATAATCCACCCCAAAATGGAGTTGCAGAGTGTATGAATTGGACCATACAGGATAAAATCCGTACTATGCTGTCTCATGCTGCATTACCCCTTGGCTTTTGGGCAGAGGCTGTTATGATAGTTGTTCACTTGATTAATCGGTCATCGAACAGGTCTTTGGGAGGGGAGGGTGGATCCCTCAGGAAGCGGTGGTCAGGCAAACCACCTTCATATGCTCATGTGAAAGTGTTTGGCTGCGAGGCTTTTGTGCACATTCGTAAAGAAGAATGCAACAAACTTGAGTCAATGTCCTGTAAATGCATTTTCCTAGGATATGGTGACGAGGGTGAAATGGGGTATAGATTATGGGATCCTGAGAAATGTAAAATAATACGCAGCAATGGTGTTATCTTCCAGGAAGATCGCATGCATAAACAACTTGAAAAGACGAAGGAGGTCCGTAGGGTTGTGTTCCGGGAAGAAATACCTTTTGGATAGCAAAATGTGCCCGCTGTATAGCAGCAAATACCTGCTGTAAATGAACCTGCAAATGCAAAAAATAATGCTGGAAATGATCAGCCAGCCATTGCCCATAATGATGAGCCACTGGATGTGTAGAAACAACTAGGACAGCAAGTTGTTAATGCTGATTTGCAGGCTGAAATGCCAGGACAGCAAGCTGAAAATGAAAATTTGCAAGCTCAACAGCCAGCAAAAAATGATCATTGGTTTAGGAGATCATCTAGGGCTACTAGACAACCTGATAGATTCATTCCTGATACAAACAATGTGGCTGATTATGTCATGTTGACAGACTGTGGTGAACCGTTTTGCTTCAAGCAAGCAATGGACAGGACAACAATAAATGGTATAAAGCCATGTTGTCAGAGATGGAATCTCTTGAGAAAAATGGCACTTGGGACTTGGTGCAGTTGCTTAAAGGGCAGAAAACCCTTCCATGCAAATGGGTTTACAAGATGAATGTCACTTTTGGTTCCTTGCCAAAGTACAAAGTAAGATTGGTTGTGAAGGGGTACAAGTAGGAACATGGAGTTGACTTTGATGAGATCTTCTCTCCTGTAGTCAAGATGACTACATTGAGAACCATTTTGGGCTTGGTTGTAGTTGAAGATATGGAGCTCATATAGATGGATGTAAAGACTGCATTCTTACATGGTGATCTGCATGAAGACATATATATGTAGTAGCTTGAAGGATTTGTGGCAAAAGGGAAAGAAAAGATGGTATGTAAACTCAAAAGGAGTTTGTATGGGTTGAAACAAGCACCAAGAGAATGATATCATAAATTTGATATATTCATGCAGTCTCAAGGTTTTCATAGAAGTCAAGTGAATCATTGCTTGTATACCAAGAAGGCTGCAGATGGCAGCCTGATTATCTTGGTTTTGTATGTTGATGACATGGTAATTGCTGGCAGGGATACTCATGCCTTGGACTCACTGAAGCAAAGTCTTCATAGCAGCTTTGATATGAAGGATCTTGGTGATGCAAATCACATTCTTGGCATGCGAATACTCAGAGATAGGTCAAAAGGATTACTCTATCTATCTTAGCAAGAGTATATCTCCAAGGTTTTGCAACGTTTCAATATGGATGGGGGTAAAACAGTTGGGGTTCCATTGTCTCCATATGTGAAACTCAGTGCAGAGGACAGCCCTACATTTGATGATGAGAAGGCCGAAATGGCCAAGATACCACATGCTTCAGGTGTTGGCAGTTTGATGTATGCTATGGTTGCTACACATCTTGACATTGCCTTTGCAGTGGGAGTGGTTAGCAGATACGTGGCAAACCTTGGTAAAAAGCATTGGGAAGCAGTGAAAGGTATTATGAGATATCTCAAAGGCACAAAGGATTTGTGCATCTACTTTGGAAAGCATAAGTCATCTGTCGTTGGCTTTACGGATGCAAACTATAGTGGTCATGCGGTTGCAGAAAGTCTACTTCTGGGTATGTGTTTACCTTCACAGGAGGAGCAGTCTCTTGGATCTCCAGGCTATAAAAGTATGTTGCATTGTCTACTACAGAGGCAGAGTATGTGGTTGCCACTAAGGCATACAAGGAGGCTTTATGGCTTTTACGTTTGGTGGGAGAGCTTGGCATTAGAGAGTTATCTGTTCTCCATTGTGATAGTCAGAGTTCCATCATGCTAGCACGGAATCTCATCTTTCATGCAAAGACGAAGCACATACATGTGAAGTATCACTTAATTAGAGATATACTTGACAGCAAGAGCATTGAGCTTGTCAAAGTGCATATAGATGATAACCCTGCAGCTCACGAAGGGTCTTCCAGCAGAGCGGTTTGCTCATTGCCGACAGATGATGGGAGTTGGATAGGTATATGTATTTCAGCTTTGTACATACCTAGACTTAGCTGATTCTTTTCTCCTCTTAAGGCACATTGCCTTTAGGTGGGAGGTTGTCGGGAATAAAGAGCCATCGTGCCTTTTACATGTGCACGAGTGTGAACACGCCCTTAGCACATTCGTACTTTCATATATATCTATCTAAAACCTAAAGAGGTATACATACAAAAATTGTACCCAAGAACATTGTGCATCTCTCTCTTTGATTCTCACTCTCTACTCTTGCTCACGTTTTGCTCTCTACTCGATATTTTCATCGCAGGACATTGTATCGCCACTGCGCATCGCTTACTTCAGTATTGACTACAGAGCCTTGAATAAGAATACGATGAAGTATAGGTTTCTGATTCTAAGGATAGATGACATTCTTGATTGATTATAGGGAGTAGGAATGTTTAGCAGGATAGATTTGAAAAGTGGGTACCATCAGATCAGAATCAGGCCAGAGGATATCCATAAGACTGCTTTTAAAACGACATTTGGTCTCTATGAATTTTTAGTTATGCCGTTTGGATTGACCAATGCTCTTGCCATGCTTAATAGGATGATGGATAGAATTTTCCGCCCTTATCGAAGTCTCGTTGGCACATTCTTTGATGATATGATTATCTTTTCAAAGAATGAAGAGGAGCATAGAAAACACTTAGTTACAGTCTTTAATGAGCTTAAGCGCAATAGATTGCTTGTTAATGGTAAGAAGAGTAAATTCTTTTTGGAAGAGATTCACTTCTTTGGACACAGTTTCTAAAGATAGTGTGAAGATGGATTCTACAAAGATAGAAGCAATTGTCTCTCGGCTAGACTTGAAAACCGTTCATGATGTCCGTAGTTTCCTTGGCCTATGCTCTTATTACAAAAGATTTGTAAGACACTTTGCAGAGATTGCTTCTCCTTTACATGCGCTTGAAAAGAAGGATGTCAAATGGCAATGGATTGACAAAGAGAAATCAACATTTAGATGTTTGAAAGGGAAAATGACTACAGATCCAATACTTATTTTGCAAGATCTGTGTAAGCCATTCGTAGTATAGTGTGAGGCATGTGGAAACAACATTGGTGCTGTATTAATACAGAATGGTTGTGGCATACGAGAGTAGAGTACTCTGTCGTTGAAAGAACTTACCAAATTTATGAGAAAGAGTTATTGCCTGTGATCCATGCACTTTCTAGTTGGAAGTACTATTTGCTTGGTGCTGATTTTGTAGTGCAAACAGATCATCAAACACTTAGGTACTTTCTCACACAGGCTAAATTGTTAGAGAAACACATATGTTGGGCAAATTTCCTATCTATGTTTTATTTTCAGATAGTGCATATGGAAGGCAAGAAGAATGTAGTTGCAGATGCTTTATCTCGCAAACCACAGGTGTCAGCTATTTCAATTTCTTATCACCATAAATTGGATGATATGAAAGAGCAATATGTTGATGATGAAGATTTCTCTGAAATCTACGAATAGTTGATCAATGGCCAACATCATGATCATTATGTGTTCAAAGAAGGCTTTATCATGATGCATGGAAGACTATGCATTACAAAACAGCTAAGGCCAAAAGTTTTATTAGAAAGTCATGCTCCACCATATGCAGGACATTGTGGTATAGATGCTACAGTCAAAGCGGTAGAGACTTTCTTCTATTGGCCAGCCTTGAGATCTAATGTTGATGCATATGTCAGACCTTGCCTTGTATGCCAAAAGGTCAAATTTGATAGAAGGCACCAGGGTTATTGCAACCAATGCCTATTCCAGAAAGGCCATAGGAAAGTATTGCCATGGATTTCATTTTTGATCTTCCAAGAACTTCTTCATGGAATGATGGAATGTGGACTATCATTTGCAGATTCAACAAATAGGCACATTTCATTCCTGTAAGGAAAAAGATTAAGTCAAAACACATGGTAAAGATATTTATGCATAATATCTTCAAGTACCATGGAATGCCATGGTCAATTGTTAGTGATAGAAACCCAAGAATGACTAGCTTGTTTTGGAAAGTTTGAAAACATGGGCACTATGTTGAAATTTTCATCTTCTTTTCATCCACAAATTGATGGACAGTCTGAAGAAGCAAATTCGACTGTTTTAGATCTAATGAAGTGTTATGTTTTAGACCATAAGACTTCTTGGGAACACTACTTGCCATTGGTTGAGTAATACATCCCCGTATGCAGTCCCTGATCCACCATAGTATGGAAATTAGTGCCACAACCAAAGTAACCTAGCTGCCCCATAATTGCATGCATGCCCTACTATCCAAAAAGCATTGGATTGACACTTCCAAGTTGGCCTTGCATATGCATCAATTGCCCCACTGGTATCACTTGCTTATGCTCATTACCCACATTTGGAACATCATGCTATTGTATTGGCTCTTTCTTCGGTGCATCTTATGTCAGAGTGAAGCAATGCGGAAGCGATTGACCATGACAAAGAGTGAATAGAGAGAGAAGAGAGGGAGGGAAAGAGATAGTGAAACATAGAAAATCTGTAGTGAAGAATGTTGTATAAGGATGCAGAATTATACACGGGTGTAGAGAGAATATTTGTGTATGTCTCCGCTTTGAGGACCTCGATCTCCGTCAACTTGGAGTGTTCTCTCTGTCATTAGCAGGCTGACATTTGTCAAATACAAGTGTAGAAGTCTGCTGGAAACTCAGCCTTAAAAAGGCTGAAAAGAATGCTTGAAATAGCCAGGTCAAATGCAGCCGACTGTAGCAGATAGTCCGATTGCAGCCACATGGCAAAACTGCCACGTGGCACTGTTGACGTGGCAGGAGATGACTCTCAATACCCCTTCTCAAATCTTGGACAAGGCAGCAGATGTAGGGATTTGGAATGTTGATGAAGTAAAGCTTGGGGAAGTGCCCTCGTAAAACAGATCTGCAAGATTGTCTTTAGTCTTACAGTATTCCATATCAATGGTCACATCTAGAAGCTTCTCCCTGATGAAATGATACTGGATCTCTATGTGCTTCGTCCGGGCATGGAATATGGGATTCCGTGCCAAGGCAATGCGACTCTCATTGTTGCATTGCAAGATAGTAGGACGAGTCTGGGGGACAGCCAAAGCTCCTCCAACAGCCGCCGAAGCCACACAACCTTACATGTGGTAGAAGACGTAGTCTGATACTCTGCCTTAGTCAAAGATAGGGCTACCGTGGGTTGCTTCTTGTTACTCCAAGAGATAGCACCAACACCCAAGGTAAAACAAAAACCTGTAGTAGACCGCCTGTGATCCACATTACCAGCCCAATGTGAATCACTCCAATCGGCAAGAACAAGATTAGAAGCACTTGTACTTGTTGGATAGAAAAGCCCAAGGTTGGAGGTCCCCCTCAGAAATCGAAGTATCCTCTGAGCAGTCTGCCAATGCAGCTAGTGAGGTGCACTCATGAACCTAGCCAAGAGACCTACAACAAAACATAGATCAACCCGTGTGTTGAGGAGCCAAATCAATGATCCAATCAGTTGATGGTAGCGAGTAGCATCCGCCAAAGGAGAATTTGCGCGTGAAGTGGCCTTTCAGTTCGGATCCATAGGAGTAGAAATGGACCGACAATTCTCCATCTCAAAAGTCACGAAGAGGTCCTGTACATATCTCTGATGAGAGATGGAAATCCCCCTCTGAGACTGGTAAATCTCGTGACCCAAAAAGAAATGGAGAAGTCCCAAATCCGTCATCTCGAACTTCTGATGTAGGGTTGCCTTCGTCTCTTTGACCTTCTAGGCATGATCACCTGTAACAATCAAGTCATTAATATACAAAACAAACAACATACGACCACCCTCAGAAGTGTACACATAAAGTTGTGGATCGGCCCTAGAGCGCTGATATCCCAACTTGGCTTGGAGAAACGAATCAATCTTCTCATTCCAAGCACGCGGAGCCTACTTTAGGCCATACAAGGCCTTCTTTAACTTGTAAACCTTCCCATCTGAGGAACCAAAGCGAGGAGGCCGCTGTACATAGATTTCCTCCTTCAAATCACCATTCAAAAAGGTTGACTTCACATCCAATTGAAAAACAGGCCATCTCCTATGTTCCATACCAGTGGGACTACAAACCCTTTGACCCTGTCATCATTCCAGCAGTAAAACAATCCCACAAACAACACTAAATTAGAGCTGAAAACCTTGTTCCCGTGTGGTGTGGTCATCACTTTCTTTAGTTCTTGCATTGGAGAAGCAATTAGTTGCTCTTGAACTTGGACAATGAGGCTCTTGCCTCAATAGAAGTGCAGAGAAAACACACATTCGATGGAATCAGCCCATCATACAGAGCATTCCCTCTAAGAATAGAGAGAGATTTGACCAGAGGGAGCAAGCTCTACCTCCGTACATGAGTCAGAGACGAAGAAGTACTCTCCATAGCTGATGTACTTGTAGTAATTTGCCCTTGAAAACTTCACGCTCAAATTTGCCCCTCTTGCTTATTACTTTTTTAAAAAAATGCTCTCTCTTTCTTTTGGGAAATTGTGCCCAAATTGTGACACATGGCGTACATGTGACAATTTTCCCGTTTAAACCTTCCGGTCTAAAATTCTCCATGATCGGTGCAAAATTTGACCTCGGCACAGATTACATAATTAATTCTGGTGCAAAAATGAAGATAATGACGCAAACAGATTCTGGGTTCCAAAAATAGTAACTCTCTAAATTTTAGGGATGGTGACCCCTGCATTTCTCAAGTTCTTCTGAGCAAGTTTTATCATTGCAACCACATAAAAAATTGTAATGTGGCTTTGTTATGGTGACTTTTATTCCGTGAGTATTCTCACATGTGTATCTTCTGTCTTGGCCAGCAGGCTCATTGTCTTGCACCATCTCCAATGGCTAAGCATACAATCCCAAACCACTGGCATTTTATTCTTCAGTGCCCATTCAATATGAAACCGGTCCCAAGGCTCAGACAAATCATTAGTCCAATTTGTCCCAATGGTTGCCTCTTCTGGCCATGCAAAGATCCCGGCTTAATCCAAGAGAACTTTGGGGGTAAAAAGCAACAGTAACTAAAGAAAAGAAAAGAAAAATATTTATATAAATAAATAAGGAAAGCAACTGCAAAAAGTATTACCACTTGGTGATAGAAATTGCCGAAGCTTGATGATGTGTTCCTGAAGCGAATAAGACTTATTCACGGACAGGGTTTACATCTGTACCTCCAAAGAAACCCTCTTCATAAGGATTATCCGGTTGTACATTTGGTCAAGCTCAAGCCATATCTCCCAAGCCACCGTCAAGTGATATGGGCTATCACGGCTATTGTACAAGACAAAAAAAGAAAAGAACGAATCTTGGCATTCAGTTTGTCCCAATGAGATTGGGCCTTGGCATAGTTGTCAGGTACGAAAAGTACGGTACGGTACGGTATGATAAAATACGGTACTAAATGGTACCTTAAGATTTTATAAGGTACGGTACAATATTAGTACAAAAAAAAAAACTTCATTATTTTGAACTATAGATGATAGAATTGATATTAAGAGTCTAAATAGCAATGCTATTGGAGTATATAAGATGAATACTTGAGGGTAACATGCCAAAACCTCTATGGCATATGTCGCGTGCGCAACATTCGCTACAACTTACAAGTACATATATAGGAGTGGATACATCATACATGAATGATCATACAAATAAGAGGCATGTATGCTTGAGAGAGAGAGAGAGAGAGAGAGAGAGAGAGAGAGAGAGAGAGAGAGATGAAATGACATGAGATGCTTTATTAACGTCTACAAGAGGCCAAAATGGCCTGTGAGACCAACAATTACCAAACAAACCACCAAAGGTTTTGGTAAAAGATTTATGAATTTTGTTATGGTTTTGTTTGGCATTGCTAAGGCTAAAGCAGCTACCGATGGTACATTCACTAATTCGTGTACTCTCAGAAGGTACATTAGGCCAAGCTATCCTCTGGCCTAGTTTTAATAGCAATGTGTACTAATGCTTTGGGTTGGGTGGTGCAAAATGAGCTGTGAACAAAGGTAAAATCAATAGGATTAAGCTACTTGATGATTCTCAAATGGTGCTGAATTTATTTATTGATGACACTTAACATATTGTGAAAAATGATGGGACATCAATTAGAAACGTTTGAAACTGCTTGAATACCTTATGTATGGCCTTTGGCTCTAGGATAAATCATAACAAAACATGTATGAGGAGTCTAATCAAGCTTCCACCCCCTTTCTTGGTTGATGGATCAAGGCTACAAAATCACCACCACCACCACCACAACAACAACAGTCAACAACCCAAACCACCACCAACAACAACAACCACGCACAAAAAAAAAGGAAGCTTGTTTTTTGGTACGAATTCGTACGGTATGGTATGGTACGAACCGTATAGTACGGTCCAGTTCGTACTACGTACGAGTGCAACTATGGGCCTTGGTTAACTCCGCATGAGCATTTGGAGAGAGTTTGGACTCATCTCTCACCAAGGGTTGGTTGATCACCTCCGTCACAAGCTCCGCCAAATCATAAGACTCCAATATGGCCAACATCATCACACGTCATATGTGGTAATTGTCACCATCGAGCTTTGGATTTGATGGAAGAACTGGTAAGTCCATGATCGCTTGGAACTCCACGTTAGTTTCTGTAGACATCTTCACCTGCAATGCTTGCACAAACGCAAAAGAAACCCCCTTTGACTGTGAAGACGTAGCTTGCTAGGGCTCTTGTCTTTGCGTCCCGAGCCTTCTTCAGCCGCGCCAGAGGTGATGAAGGTAAAATCTGCACTTGAAGGCCAAAAACATAGGCTTCTTCCTTCTCTAACAGCAGAAAAACAGTAGCAGCTTTAGCAAATCTTTTCTTTCCTCGCACGCCCACGCTCGCCTCAGCCTTGTTATGATGCGCAGCCCACTTGCTCGCACTTGAACACTGAAAACACAGCCTATTGCGCTGAAAACTCCTCTTTAGATAGGTAGTCCTTCAATGCTTTGATACCATATTAGAGTGAAGCAATGCGGAAGCGAATGACCGTGACAAAGAGTGAACAGAGAGAGAAGAGAGAGGGAAAGAGACAGTGAAACACAGAAAATCTGTAGTGATGAATGCTGTATAAGGATGCAGAATTATATATGGGTGTAAAGAGAATATCTGCGTATGTCTCCGCCTTGAGGATCTCGATCTCCGTCAGCCCCGAGTGTTGTCATTGTCACCAGTAGGCTGAAATCTGTCAAATACAAGTGTAGAAGTCTGTTGGAAACTCAGCCTTTAAAAAGGATGAAAAGAATGCCCGAGAAAATGCCCGAAATAGCCAAGTTAGCTGCATTTAATGCATTCGATTGCAGTTAGACAGTCTGCAGCAGCCATGTGGCAAAACTTGTAGTGGCAGGTCAGGCTCGAAGATCGAGACAGTAGGTGTTCCTTAGTCACGGAGAGACGGAGAGAGTGAGAGAGAGAAGAGCAGAGGTTGTGCACGATTTTAGGTACAATGAGGAGAGTGTACCTTTAGGTTTTTAGATAGATATATATGTGTAAGTATAAGTGCTAAGGGTGTGTTCACACTTGAGCACATTTAAAGGCACGAGGCCTTTATTCCCACCTAAAGGCAACGTGCCTTAAGAGGAGAAAAGAATCAGCTAAGTCTAGGTATGCACAAAGCTGAAATACATATATCTATCCTATTCCCATCATCTGTCGGCAATGAGCAAACTGCTCTATTGGAAGACCCTTTGTGAGAAGGTCTGCAGGATTATCTTTTGTATGCACTTTGACAAGCTCAATATTCTTGCTGTCAAGTACATCTCTAATGAAGTGGTACTTCACCTGTATGTGCTTTGTCTTTGCGCATGAAAGACAAGATTCCGTGCTAGCATGATAGCACTCTGACTATCACAATGGAGAGCAGGTAACTTTGTGATGCCAAGCTCTTTCACCAGACGTGAAAGCCATAAAGCCTCCTTGCATGCCTCAGTGGCAGCCACATACTCTGCCTCTGTAGTAGACAATGCAACACATTTTTGTAGCTTGGAGATCCAAGAGAGTGCTCCTCCTGTGAAAGTAAACACATACCCAGAAGTGGACATTCTACAATCCGCATGACCATCATAGTCTGCATATGTAAAGCCAACGGCAGATGCCTTATGCTTTCCAAAGCAGATGCACAACTCCTTTGTGCTTTTGAGGTATCTCATAATACCTTTCACTGCATTCCAATGCTTCTTGCCAAGGTTTGCCATGTATCTGCTAACCACTCCCACTGCAAAGGCAATGTGGCGTGTAGCAACCATAACATACATCAAACTGCCAACACCTGAAGCATATGGTATCTTGGCCATTTCGGCCTTCTCATCATTAGATGTAGGGCTGTCCTCTGCACTGAGTTTCACATATGGAGACAATGGAACCCCAACTGTTTTCCCCCTCTCCATATTGAAACGCTGTAAAACCTTGGAGATATACTCCTGCTGAGATAGATAGAGTAATCCTTTTGACCTATCTTTGAGTATTCGCATGCTAAGAATGTGATTTGCATCACCAAGATCCTTCATGTCAAAGCTGCCATGAAGACTTTGCTTCAGTGAGTCCAAGGCATGAGTATCCTTGCCAGCAATCAGCATGTCATCTATACATAAAACCAAGATAATCAGGCTGCCATCTGCTGCCTTCTTGGTGTACAAGCAGTGATCCACTTGACTTCTATGGAAACCTTGACACTGCATAAATGTATCAAACTTATGATACCATTCTCTAGGTGCTTGTTTCAGCCCATACATACTCCTTTTGAGTTTACATACCATCTTTTCTTCTCCTTTTTCCACAAACCCTTGAGGCTACTGCATATATATGTCTTCATGTAGATTACCATGTAAAAATGCAGTCTTTACATCCATCTATATGAGTTCCATACCTTCAACTGCAACCAAGCCCAAAATGGTTCTCAATGTAGTCATCTTGACTACAAGAGAGAAAATCTCACAAAAGTCAATTCCATGCTCCTGCTTATCCCCCTTTGCAACCAATCTTTCTTTTACTTTGGTGAGGAACCAGAAGTGACCTTCATCTTGTAAACCCATTTGCATGGAAGTGTTTTCTGCCCTTTAGGCAATTGCACCAAGTCCCAAGTGCCATTTTTCTCAAGAGATTCTATCTCTGACAACATGGCTTTATACCATTTCTTGCTGTCTTGTCTGTCCATTGCTTCCTTGAAGCAAGATAGTTCACCATAGTTTGTCAACATGACATAATCGGCCACATTGTTTGCACTAGGAACAAATCTGTCAGGTTGTCTAGTTGCCCTAGACGATCTTCTAACCCAATGATCATTGTTTGTTGGCTGTTGAGCATTTTCAGCTTGCTCTCCTGGCATTTCAGCCTGCAAATCAGCATTAACAGCTTGTTGTCTTGGCTGTTCCTGCACATGTAGTGGCTCATTATCATGGGCAATAGTTGGTTGATCATTTCCAGTATTATTTTATGCATTTACAGGTTCATTTACAGCAGGTATTTGCTGCTGTACAATGGGTACATTTTGCTGTCCAAAAGGTATTTCTTCCCGGAATACAACCCTTCGGACCTCCTCAGTCTTTTCGGGCTGTTTATGCATGTGATCTTCCTGGAAGATAACGTCATTGCTGTGTACTACTTTCCTTTTCTTGGGATCCCACAGTCTATACCCCATTTCACCCTCGTTACCATATCCTAAGAAAATGCATTTACAGGACTTTGGCTTAAGTTTGCCGCGTTTTTCTTTACGAATGTGCATAAAAGCCTTGCAACCAAACACTTTCAGATGGGCATGTGAAGGTGGCTTGCCTGACTATGCTTCTTGGGGAACTGTCCCCCCGAAAGACTTGTTTGGTGACCGATTAATTAAGTGAACGGTTGTCATAACAGCCTCTACCCAAAAACCATGGGGTAATGCAGCATGAGACAGTATCGTACAGACCTTATTCTGTATGGTCCGATTCATATGCTCTGCAACTCCATTTTGGGGGGCATTATGAGGGACAACGAGCTCCCTTTTTATCCCTTTACTGTCACAAAATGTCCGAAAGGCCTTGGACACATATTCCCTACCATTATCAGAGCGAAGATACTTGAGTGTCTTATCAGTCTGATTTTCAGCCAATGCCAAGAATTTTTTAAACTTGTCGAGTACTTTCATCCTTGCTACGAATAGGGTAAACCCATTCCTTCCGTGTAGCATCATTGACAAAGGTAAAAATATTTCTTTCCTCCTAAAGATAATCTTGGCATCTGACATATATGTGAATGTACTAACTCTAGAGGAGAAGATGTCATGAGGGCATGTACTTTTGAAACATTACTTAACATGTGGATTAATTTTAATCACATGATTAAGTAAATGTTGCACATGTGAGGTGCAATTGGAGTTAAAGTAAATTTACGAGCTCGAGACCCGAAGAAATCATAGGATGTCAAAGGCAAAAGTTGTTGTAAGTTATGCCGCATAGGTACTTGGTGGTATTTGGTGTTAGTTGTTGGCCTAGGTCATCCATTTGGTCATAAGTGTCAGTTGGTGACACTAGAGAAGTGGCGTTTAATGGTATCTAACACCAATCTGATGGTCAAAGATGATGCAAAGACACTCGGGAATGAAAGTTGCCTAGCCAATTTAATTATTGGTCAGTCATATTATTTTTCAAGACACCAAAATAATTATTAGATTAATTTTCAATATTTAAAGGTTGAAAATTAATATTTAATTATGGAAAAGGTTGGAAAAACCAATTGGAAAGACTGCCACTTATAAAAAACGCCCATGCAAGACTAAAAAACGTCTTTAGAGATTGGAGAGGCATTTTTGTAAATTCAGCTTGCAAGAGAGAGGAAGGGGAGACTGGTGGTCTGATTTGCAACCATTGGAGGACCTTTTGAGGCAGCCGGGGGCAAAAGAAGACCAATCAACAATAGGAGACATCATCTACAGGTTGTTGAGGCAGGGCAGCAGTAGTAAATGACTGATTTTCTTTAGTTCTTTGCATCTACATGTTGTTGTGGGTAGCAGCTGCACTTGACTGGTTTTTAGTCATTCTTCGTGACAAAAGTCTGAATTTTCCCCCTCTATAGTTTTCCCTCTCATCTCCTAGCCATTTCACAGACTCGCTCTAGATCTTAGCATTTGGACCCTTGGAGACTGAGAAATTGCAAATTTCTCTGCTGTGAACTCTAAATTTGAGTAGAAATTAGGGTTTAGCAGTAGCCTTGGAAAGCGTGCCAGAAATTGGAAGCTCCAAGACTTGGATTCAGCAGGGTTGAAGGTGAATTTTAGTTAAATTGAGGTGGAGGACTAGCCAGCCATTGAATTTGGGGCATTTCCATTGTCCATGAAGTGGGTGAAGGCCAATTAAGTGCCCGAATCAAGGGGCAAAATAGATTGAAGACTTGCTGGTCACTTTGGACAGTAAGGGGAGTTGGAATACTGAAAGGGATTGGGAGAATCCCATTGTAAATCAACTTCTTCTTCAATAAAGCTAAAGAAATACCGAAAGGGACGCCAAATTTGGGGCCAATCAGGTATGCATTGTCCAAGATCAATAGGTAAATTTGTATTTTCAGATTTGCATTAATTATTTGCTACTGTAATTAAGTTGTAATTAGGGACTTACCACCCATCCACGGAAGGAAGGCTGATTTCAGAAGATTTCAAAGAAAGAGACTTTTTGTGAGACGTCTGTGCATGTTTACCATGAATACAATGATCACAATGCTCAAAATCAGCATAATGAAGACAAGGCAAGTAATCCAAACAAGAAGGCACTTTCATTCCTGTTTGACTCATGTGTCCCAACCAGCAATGCCACAAAGAAACGCTTGGTTGCTCAATCACGGCAACAACATGGTCATGCATACTAGATACATGAAGTGGATACAAAGTATCACTCTTGCAACCTTTGGCAATAACCCTAGATCCCTTACAGATCTTCCATTTTCCATCACCAAAGGTGGTATGAAAACCATCATTATCTAGCTACCCTGTGCTAATCAAGCTCTTCTTGAGCTGAGGTATATGCCGTACATGCTGAAGTGTGAAGACAGAGCCATGTCATTATCGGTATTTGCATACCTACTTGCAAACACCATGTCCTCATTGCCTACGACTACCCATGATGCTTGCAGTTGTTGATTGTTCTCATTGCCTACGGCTGTTGACTGCCGCTCGTACCTGATTGCCTACTGACGTTCATCGAGTCCACTTGAGACTCCTGTAATACCGGAGCTGTCTCTTGCCTACTCTGATACCAGTTTGTAGTGGCGGGTCAGGCATGAAGATCGAGACAGTAGGTGTTCCTTAGTCGCGGGGAGACAGAGAGAGAGAGAGAAGAGTAGAGAGTATGTACGATTTCAGGTACAATGACGAGAGTGTACCTTTAGGTTTTAGATAGATATATATGTGTAAGTACAAGTGCTAAGGGTGTGTTTACACCCAAGCACATTTAAAGGCACGAGGCCTTTATTCCCAACAAAATTGCCACGTGGCACTGCTGACATGATAGGAGATGACTCTTAACATCTTGTTATCTTGAAGCTCTTGAAGACGATTTTCTCGTCTTGCCTTTGTTGCCCTTCTTTAAGGGTTCAAAAAGCGCATGAACTGAGCATCATTTGCCAATTGCATACATTTTTCAGCCACTGTCCTTAGTTGATTTTTAAATTGGTCATCAAATTCCTCTTCCTCTTGTTGATCATTAGCTTCTAAATGCCTAGAAAGACCCACATTTTGGTCTAAACCAACATTATCAACTTGTTTACTTGTCCAAGATGAGGCATGGCATTTCTCCCAATACTTTGCAAATTTTCAGATCGAGAGGTATCATCCCTGTTTGATCCCATCTCACTATTTGAAGACATTCTTGTTGTGATGCTCAACTGAATACAATTTCAACACTAGAGCAAAGCTTCTGACCTTCAAATCAGATGCCTTAAGCCCACCAATTTGAGGCAATTGATAGTATCCCATGTGTCACGGGGACGTGAAATTTTG
This sequence comes from Lygodium microphyllum, assembly GCF_053477565.2. Lineage (NCBI taxonomy): Eukaryota > Viridiplantae > Streptophyta > Polypodiopsida > Schizaeales > Lygodiaceae > Lygodium > Lygodium microphyllum. The sequence goes on along the minus strand of NC_141144.1, from coordinate 30,743,998 downwards.
AAGTGCTCTCATTTTGTCGATAACATTTGATTAAGATAGTAATCAAATGTGCAAGGTTGTTTAGTATATGTGATGCACATGGCAATTATTTCATGGTAACAAGCCAAGGACCCTAAGGATGCAACGGGTATCAAAGGCAAAAGTTGTAATTAGTTATGCTTGATAGGTATTAGATGGTACCCCGTGTCAGATTTTGGCCTAGATCAATTTATTGGCCACTAATGTCAGTGGGTGACATTAGAGACTAGACATTAATTAATTAATTAGTGCTGGTCTAAGGGCTAATAACTACTCAAGGATAGCTAATAACTACTCAAGGATGCTTGGAAGACAAATTGACCTAGTCAATTTAATTATTGGGTGGTGAAATTAACTTTTTGAGCACTACAATAATTATTAAAATTAATTTTTAGAATTAACATTTTAAAAATTAATTTAACAAGTTAGATAATACTAAAAAATGAGATTAGAAGGCTGTCACTTGGCGAAACTTGCCCATGCAAGTGGAAAAAACGTTTTTAGGGGCTGGTGGAAGTCTATTCCAGTCATTGTGAGAGAGGAGGGGACTTTTAGAGAGCAAGGAGATACTGCTGATGTGCAGCCACTATGGACCAGTCCTACAGCAAGTGACAGCAATTTGGAGCCCTCTAAGAGTAGGTGACAGGAGCCCAAGGTCCTTTTGGTGCAAGTGATAACATTCAAGAGGGGGCAACAATCTTTCTGGTGGTCCTAAGCTGTAGGTGGCAGCTTCCATGGTTGTTTGAGCAAGGTAGCAGTAGTTTTGCAACATCTCTTGCAATGAAACTCTTAAATTTCTCTCTCTACATCATTCTTTCTCATCCCCTAGTCGTTTCTCAATTTATTTCAACATTTTTTAGAAGTTTGAGCCATTAGAGGAAGAAATTTCAATCAATCTTTGCTGTAAACTCTAATTTATAGCCATAACAGCTGAGAAACGTGTTTCTTTGAGTTTGAAACTTACGAAATGTTTCTTAAAGTACGAAACGTTTTTAAGAGTAAAAAACGTAGGTGTTTTTATTTTATTTTTATTTTTTTGGTGAGTTGAAACTCAAAACATGGTTTTTTTGACAAAAACTATTGGGCAATGTTAAACATGATGATGAGTGTAATGACTCGTGAGGGCTCAAGAATTTGAATGAGAGACTGATTTTTTGTGATTTTGTTTAGTTATTGAACTTTGTCAATCTAGTATCTATTCTTGTCTTGAGATTTGAATATTATATAACTTTAGTCTTATTTATGAGTTATTTATGATATATTACGATTCATTCTTGATTTTGACATTTTGTCTGTTTGTTTTGAAATGAGAATCATAATGTTGCAACTTGACTCAGTCCATATTATAGATAGACTATTTATATGTTAATTTCAATTTTCTTTGTACGATATGTAAGAATCGTAATGTTTGAGTTCTAAACCATAGTATAGCTTGTCCAAAGACTAACTTTGACATAAGTGACAAGTGAACAATGAATCATGGATATGTAACGTATAATGTATTATTCTCAATTGACTCTATTATCACTAAAGCTCAATTAGCCATTCTTTGTTTAAGAGAGAGTTCCATAGAGATTTAGACCTCTTTCCCAGATCAAAACTATTAACAATCCCTATATATAAAAACCTGTGTTTCTTATTTTTACCCCCCCCCCCCCCTGAAAGAAACTTACGAAACATGTTTCTGATGTTTCATTTCTAAACGTTTCTATCGTTTCTGGTTGCTATGTTTACAGTAGAAATTAGAGTTTTGATAGTTACATCGGGATGCTTGCTTAGAATTGAGGATCTAGGACTTGAATTCCAGTAGCTAAAATTGAGGATTTTTAGGGAAATTCAAGAGGCCAGCCAGCCAATATGAGATTTGGGGTTGAATTTGTCTTTCAAGGAGCAAGGGAAATTTGTCAAATGTCCAAGATTAAAGTGGTAATATTTGCATTTTTAGTTTATGTGAATTTAATGCATGCTGTTATTAGTGTTAAATTAGGTTATTTGCCTCCCTATCCATGGAGGAAGACTCATTTCACCAACAATGGATCCTTAAAACCAACCTTCCTCCTTGGATAGGGTGGTAAATAACATGATTAAGCACTCAATTACAACAATTAATAACTGAGCATAAATTGAAACGCATACATTACCTTAACAATCTTGGATAATAGATATCGGGTTGGCCCTAAAACTGGCATTCCTTTTTGTATTTCTTTAACTTTGATTGCTAATGAACAGTGTACAAGTTGAGATTCCACAATCTTCTTTGCTGTTCCAAAAACCCCTTGCTGTATATATAATCAGCAAGCAACTTGGGCCAGTTGTGTCCTTTGATTTTCACCCAGGACTTGCACAAATGGAACCACTAAACTAGCCAAATGTTGCCCCAATTTACAACGGATGGGCTGGCATTTACAATCCCTGTCAATTCCATGAATTTTAGGTGATGATTTTAGTGTACGATACCTTCTCTTTTTGACACGGGTCCCAAGGTGATTGTCAACCCCTAATTTTTGTAGAAATTTAGGATTTACAGGAGAAATCTCTTGCTGTCTACCAAATCTAGCTGAGATTTGTTGAGAATGGCTAAGAAGTGCTGAGATCTTTTGAGAAATTATTGGAGAAGATGAGAGAAAGCCAAGATGAGAGAGAAATTTGATTTTCTTCACGAGAAAATCCTAAAATGGTGTTACCAGCCCTTGGAAGGTATCTCCCTATTGTCCCATGCTTGTTGAGGTCCCTAGATGGTTGTCTTCTGTAGCAAATTGCTGCTCTTTGATGAGAAAATGGACCAGCAACTCTCTCTCTCTCTCTCCAGCTATAAACTAACAGAATGGCTGAGATCTAACATCCAAAAACGTTTTCTTGGTTTACATGGCCATTTTTGCCAAGTGGCAGCTTTCTAAATCCATTTTTTAGCATTATCCTGTCGTTTAACTAATTTTAAAAATTAAATTATATTGAAAATTAATTCCAATCCTTTTAAGAATAAATATACCCATCCATGAGTAAATTGGCTAGGCCATTTGCAACCTAGAGTGGTTTCCAATCTTTGTTGACCCTTAGACTGGCATTAATTAATTAATTAATTAAAGCTAGTCTAGTGTCACCATTGATACTTATTGGCCAAACAACTATGCTAGAGTCAAATTGACAACTAACCCCCAAAGCTAGTCTTTGTGTGAGACTTACATGTGACTCATTTTTGACTCATAATGTCTTAAGTACCAAATGTCGAGGTCAATAAGTGAGAGCAGGAGCTCCTGCCATCGCGTGTGCTGCACTACCCCCTTGCCATTGTACGTGCTTCCTCCCTTGTCGACTGTCCGTGGCCGCCCCAGCGCTCTCCCCTCAGTGGCACAACGTTCTCCGCCCCTCCCCCTTGCCTGCCACTTCAACACTGCCCCTCCTACCGCCGTCCTTGCGTTTTGGCCCATTACACTTCCCTCACCTGTCTGCGTTCGCCCACCCACATTCCGCCTTCAGTTCTGTCCCCCAGCGCCATGTCCATTTTCCTCACCACTGCCTGTTGGCCGAGTATTAGCCGTATACGGCCCTTGGCGCCCCCCCAAAGGCCCAAACTCGTGCTGTGTCCGTTCAAAGCCGGCCTCCAGCAGTGTCTAGCACCTCTCCACCATCATAACAGAGAATCATTCCCTCCCCTTCGCCCCCCCTTTCCCCCCCCCCCCCACACACACACACACACACACAAGTTGCTGCCTCCCTCTGCAGCAACCTCCCCTCCCCTCCCCCCCCCCCCCGGGTAGCACAACAACGAGATTGGTAGGTCCTTAGCACGAACACGCAATGGAAACCTTTGGTCAGACGCCGGTGCATTCTACGAGTGCCCCCGAGTCCAACACCTTGCGCATCGTCCTATCTGAGCAACAGCTCTTAGCCATTCGTGCCACAGAGTTGGAGCTTAAAGAAACAATGATCTTTGGTTAGGTAGTAGGACATTTCCCATCCAGGGCCCAGCTTCAGGATTGGCTTCACTCCATGCTCCGCATTGGCAAAACACAGATAGCAGAGGCAATTCTAATGGGTCAAGGGATCTTCATGGTACGACTTACCTTAGCAAATGCAGCACATGAGCTACCGGCTAGCTCACCCTATGCCTCCATGAGGGGGATCATCCATACGGTCTCCTGGTACAATGGCTTCACAGTGGAGGTATTTGCACTACACAATAGTTTCCTTAGATATCGGTCACCCTACTATTCCCCGGACTGGTGTTAGAGTATCACCAGCTTGTGGAAGACTTCGGACGGCTCTTCGGCACGGTCTTTCCTGCCTCTTTCGCGGACACAGTGACAGCCGTTGGAGTCCCAAAGTTACGGGTGGCAATGAAAGAGACAAAGAATATGACACAGTTTCTAGACATTGAGGCAGGTGGACACTCCTTCAGGCAGCACGTCATTGTGATTGGGCAGCTAGGGCAATGCCTGCGTTGCCATGACTTTGGGCATATGGTAGTAGAGTCCACGCGCTTTGGAGCTAAGGTGGCTTCGCAGACAGGCCCATAGGTGGATGCTGATGGCTTTACACGGGTCCAGAGATGACGAGGGAGACGGCAGGGGGGGGCTGCAGTCAGCCCCTCAGACACAGCCACGGCAATAAGGTGTAAGAGGGCGAGCGTCGCCTCCTCGGTAGAGCACCACGTGGCTCCCACCTTGCCCCACCCGACGGGACCACAGGTCCACACATCCACCCCCCATGGAGGTGTCATAGGCCACCTCAGCCGAGGGTCCACATCCCACATCCCCCACCCCCCCTCCCCATAGTTCCCTCCTCGACCCTAGCCCACAGCCCCCCCTCTAGAGCTACCCACCTCCCCCCCCACACCCACCGGGTGCATCCGACCACCCCACCATCCCTAGATCCTCTCTCTCCCCACTATCAACCCCGCCGTCCAGCCCCTCTAATCCCCACCCAACATAGGTGAGCCACCCCCCACCCATCCCCTCCCTTTTTTCCCCCCTCCCTTCCCCCCCCCCCCCCCCCCCCCCCTCCCACCACCACCACACACACAGAAGGTAAGGAGCCTCACATGCGCCATTCTCGACTCGTCGACAGTCTAGCCCTCCTTTCCCACATAGCAACGAGTTATCCGTCCATGCCACCCGTTACACTTTCCCGAGATAGGTGCAGCTGCTACCATAGGAGTTTTTTCGCAGTGGGCCGTGGTCCTACCTGAGAGTTGCAGAGTGTGGAGAGTTCCCACTACCCCTGGAGGTGGGAATCTTTGTGGTACGCAAGTCTAGGAGTAGCAAGGCTACCTACTGCCTTCTTCCTTCAGATCTCTCACACAAGAGATTGCACGACGTCTCAGATAGAGGAGGAGGTGAAGAACCAGGTGGCAGACTACATCTCCCAGTGAATGAGAGAAGGTGGACTGGCACTTTTCTCCCAGTAGTGGCCAAGTTGCATGATGAACATTAACTGGTGGGCTGTGGCCGACGTCCCTCATTTGAGCATTATCTTTTGAGCCCCTCCGCAGTGGAGGGCGCTGATGGATGTGATTGAGTTGCTCCTGGTACAAGCAATCTGTTTCTACCAGTACACGGAGTCTCGCCTCTCAGCCTGGTTGATAGATGCCCTGGTGGTACCACCAGGCACATCCATCACTCCCATGGTCTCGGTCGAGGGCTACCATAGGGGAATGGAGTTCACCTTCCAGGCCGGCAGCGAAGCGTATACACATGCCTTATAGTTTCTCTTCTTCATGAGCAACTTCCACACTAAATAGATGCTTGTTCGGTCAGCTACCCAGAGGTCTCCCTATGAGCTTATACCTTGCATCTTGGAATGTGAATAGCCTCCACTATAGTGGGGCACATGGTTCCAGGAAGTTGATTGTCCGGTAGAAGTTGTAGCTTGTCTTTGTTGAACGGATTGACATCCTATTTTTATAGGAGCACAAGCTCACTCCCACCCAGGCCCAGCGGGTAGGGAAGATACTCTTGGGTAGCTCACACACTTACTGGGAGCATGCCATCGGTGCCCATTGTAGGAGTGGGGGTGTTTGTACCTCTATTGGCCCGAGTCTCACTGCCTGTGTATGAGACCACGGGATGATAGTGGCAGGGAGGGTTCTATGGATCAGATTGGATATTGGGGACTCGTGCCTTGGAGTCCTCAATGTCTATGCCCCTACTGAGGTTAGGGCACACAACAAGTCTTGGGTGGAGATCGCGGAAGGACTCCCAGTGGTGGATTCTTGGATTGTTGGAGGAGACTTCAACAACTTGGAGGCTTTAGAGGACTAGTAGGGCAGAGGCAGAAACTTCTAGGCGTGGCTGGGGAGGAGTAGGAGGCATGGGAGGTCTTTCTACTGGCAGTAGGAGCATGCAATGCTTGAAGAGACCCTGCCTTCCACAGGAGGGAGAGGTCACTGGACTTCTCTTGGGGATACAGGCGGCTAGGTGAAGTTCTACTAGAGCAGTTGGACAGATTCTATGTAGGAGAGTGGGGATGCTCTCGTGGAGGCCAGGTTGGGCAGTTGGCCCAGGCACCACGTCGTTTGCTCGGTTCTCCTGACACTTGATCCCCCAACATCTGCCCTAGACACACGATCCTGTCGGATCCCTGACATGATCTATAGGAGGGAGGAGGTGAAGAGTAAGATTGAGCAGATTTGGACCAGGGAGTGGGACAGGAGGGACCGGATCGCAGAGGAGGTTGCAAAGGTCCTAGCCGAGTCCAGCCATATTTGCCAAGAGGCAGCCCTACAGGCCATGTAGGAGAGCTGGGAGGAGGAGGGAGCACTCCGGTGGGACCTTGCAGCCACACAGAGATTATTACAGGAGGCACCAAGGGATTCCACCCTTCATGCACAGGAGGTGCGCGCGTTAGCAACCATCGCCGGCCTTGAGGACAGGCGCTCGAAGTTCTCATTCCGCACCTCAGCAGCCTTCTGGGCGCGGGAGGGGGACACGATGTCCATGGATTTTTTTTAGGTGCACTAGCTCCGCACCTCAGGAGAGTAGATACACAGCCTTCGGGATTAGTATGGGAGGACTCGTTCTAGCCTAGACGAGGTGATGGAGATTGCCACCAGCTACTATAGGCGCCTTTTCCAAGAAGAGTCAGTCTCAGCTAGAGGACAACAATGTAGATAGCAGGTCTGGGATCACATCCCGTCCCTTGCCACAAAGGAGATGGGACGCTCCCTCCTAGCCCCCTTCACAGAGAAGGAACTAGAGGAGGCTTTCTATACACAGGATGGGCAGAAATGCTCGGGAGGGGATGGCCTTTCTAAGGCTTTCTTCACTACCTACTGGGAGGTGGTGAAGGACCCCTTACTAATGGCCTTCCAGGAGATTTTCATTTCAGGATAGATGCCAGGGAGTCTTTCGACAAGCCTCATTAGTCTTCTGCCCTAAGGGGGAGACCGGTTGGAGCTTTCCTAGTGGAGACCGATCACCTTATTGTCAGTGGCCTATAAGGCAATGGCAAAGATGATTGGTAGGCGACTATGCCCCGTGCGTCCAGACATCATTCATGACACACAAACAGGCTTTGTCCAAGATAGGAGCATCCTGGACAATGTATTCACCTTCTTTGAGGCGACAGAGTGGATTCAACATAGTGGGCAGGGACTGGCCGTACTACTCTTGGACTTCGAGAAAGCCTATGACAAGGTGGATTGGGATTTCCTAGAGGGCACCATGGTGAGGTTGGGCTCCCCCCACGCATGGATCTGCGGGGTCTCCGGATTTTACAGATTGGCTACTAGCAAGGTTCTCATAGGTGGTAGGCGAGGGGAGGAGTTTCGGCTGGAGAGATCGGTCCCCTGGCCTTGTACCTGTTCTTACTCTTTCCAGAGGCGATGTCTCACTTCCTCAGGTCACATGTGAGCGGGTTACGCGGGCTCCGACTTCCAGTGATGGAGGAGATGGAGTTATTAGACTTAGAGTGTGCAGATGATACAACATTCTACATAGAGGACGATGAGTTGATGCTGGGGAGAGTGAGACTGGCTCTTGAGGTATTCTGTATTGCAACGGGAGCAAAAATCAATTGGCGAAAGTCGGTTGGATTCCTACAGACCCGGACTCTAGCACGGAGTGGGGTATCCGCCATGGATTTAGGTGGGTGTTGTTGAGTAGGGGGTAGACCGCCCGTTACCTAGGTTTCCAGGTAGGACTCGACATCACTCCCGCCCAACAATTTCTTCCAGTCCTCAACTCTATTTAGAGGAAGCTGACCTATTTGAGTATTGCTCGCCTCTCCCTAGCAGGCCGAGTCCTGGTGGTTAACTAGGTCTTCCTAGCGACGGCTTGGTACATCCCCTTGTGTTGGTGATTCTTATCCTGTGTAGTTCAGCTTCGCCGCCTAGTGCGGAACTTCCTTTGGTCCGGATCAGACAGTTCTAGGGATTCTCGAGCCAAGGTGGCGTCGGCGACCATCGTCCAGCATCGGTCAGAGGGAGGGCTGGGGATCATAGACCCATAGTATCAGAGTATGGCTCTCTTGGGCAAGCTAGTAGTCTGCGGCCTCACACCAGGAGGGTAGACTTGGAAGGTCCTATTGTAGGAGGGTCTTCAGGATTGTAGATCAAGGCTTGGCGGTGAGTGGAGGCCGTCCCTGAGATGGATCTTCATGACAGCCCAGATCCCCCCCCCCCCCCGCTTATAGATCCCCCTTTCTATGCAACTTGCTTTGTGTGTGGTAGGGCTTCGGTAAGGCCCTAATTTAGAGCCCCCTAGGCCGCCAGGAGGAGATAGACCATCAACCGGTGATCTGGAACCCCCAAGTTAGAGATCGGGAAGGGGTACAGATTGGCAAGCACCCCCACATCCAGTGGGCTGGTTGGGAGGCCGGCCCGGATTGTACCATTAGGACATGGCGGGAGGTATACATGATGGTGGACGAGGAGATGCTGCAGTGAGTATCAGGCTGCTAGAGAGGAGTGGAGTTGAGGAGAAGGGAGATAGATTGGGTTATACCTTAGGAGTGGCTTGCTCCCCCGATACGAGAACCGATAGAGCCCGGGGAGGTATGGGCGGCTAGGTTCTCACCAGCAGGTATCTCCCTATAGGTGGCAGGTAGAGTGGGCGGCACTCCACATGGGATCTTCTTCACTGTGTAGGAGGGGGCGTTTGGCCCTTGACAGAGGGTAGTAGGATGAGGGGATAGCTGTCCTTTTGTGGAGGAGGATTCGGGTGATTGGCCTTTAGAGGAAGACATGGCGGTTGGACCCTTATGTCTTCTGGGAGGGCAGGCCACTTGATAAGCTCGAGTGAGATCCGGGAGAGTGGCTATGGCCGGCCATTGCGGTCGCTAAGAAGCCACCAAGGTTCCTAGAGTACACTGCCAAGATTGGCAGACACATATTGATGCAAGAGGACATGGATTGGGTGCCATCACATAGTAGGCATTGGGCGGAGCACAATATCACGGAGCCTTTTCGATGATCGTTCTAGCGTTGCCTATGGGATAGCTGCAGGTTGAGGGTATCGTATTTCTTATGGTAGGTGGCACATGGAGGCTTGGTAGTGGGAGTTGGCTAGCCCAGATGTCGAAGGAGGGAGGTTGTAAGTGCTGCACACAGCAGCCTCTGAAAACCCCAAAGCACTACCTTTGGTTGTGTGAGGCGGCGCAGCTTGTGTGGAGAGGAGCATGCTGCATCCTTCGCTGTATAGCACCCAACCTTGGATGTATCTCATGGGGAGCTTTCTGTTGGCAGGTAGTTAGCCAGGGCCGTCACCTTCTGTATGAGTCCGGGGTGCAGGACATGATATTCATTATTGAGGTAGGGTCCAGTGCAGTGGCCGGTTTGGAGGCTCTACCCCTCCACCAAGTACTAGAGCCCACATCAGACCGCTTTGAGGTATGGGAGATCATAGGGAGTCTTACTGGATGGCATATCTAGAAGGCATGGTGTCAGGAGGCTTTTGACGGAGAGAGACTTTCAGTACAGGTGACCTTAGAAGAGCTTTGGACCTCCATCATCCACTCCCTCCGCGGCCGATGGGACCAGGTGCAGGGCGAGTCCAGGGCTCGTCAGGAGCTCCGTTGTCATTTCATGCGCACTTGGGGCAGCCAGGACTTGTTTTTCGTGATACAGGTAGGTAGCCCCAAATGGCGATACACCTCCCCTCCATGGGCTTCTTGTCCCCATCCTGTAGACCGCCCTGAGAGACTTGTACATTTGATATATCTATGACTCTGCATTAGCTCTAGCTAGTCTGTTGAGCATGAGCACTTCCTTGTATTCAGGTTTTTTCTGAAGTAATATAATTAGCCACACTTTATTTGTGAAAAAAAACCCCCCCAAGCTCAACTGGCATAACTTATCGCAACTTTTGACTTTGACACCCACTGCATCCTTAAGGTTCTTGGCATGTTACCATGAAATAACTACCATGTGCATCACATGTGCTAAACAACCTTGCACATTTGATTAATAACTTAATCAAATGTTATCGGTAAGATTAAAGTATCTCAAAATTTCACATCCCAGTGACACTTCCTCAGGGCCTTCAATGATGGAGAAGTCAAATAAGACATCATGGGATCCCGAGAAGGTGTCTGAGGCATTATGAATCAGTTACGTGTCGTTCGTGTATCTCGCATAAAACCAAGCCTCCACAATATCCGCAGGATACTCTTTACAAGAGCACCGACTCTAATACCATGTGAAGATATGCTAGGTTTTGCATTGAGGAAACATAGAATGTACGACCACAGCTAAAACACAGACTCAGATATTGATGTGAAAAACTCAAATCCTAAATGTGAAACGGAAAACACAAAAACACAAACACAAATAGAGAACAAAGAGAACTCTGAAGTGAATGAATCAATGCTATAAATGAACGAGAGAATGTATAGAATGCTCAAGGTTAGAGCTGTCCAATAGCCAATGGCTTTTGCGGGAGTGGGTTTGGGGGGGGGGTGGCGATATGTGTTGTCCACTGGAGACAGATCTCGAGTGTAACAACCACTAGTCGGAGCAGCGGCTGATGAAGAAAAACGCTGAAAACACAAAAACGACCTGATATAGATCATGGAAACGGATCACTAGTAGCAGTGGGAGGTTGGGGGATAGCTATAGACCACGTAGAAGCAATGGTTGGGGCCTGAACAGTTAGTGAAAGAGAGCCGATGGCTGAAACTTGCAAGACATGGATAGGGTTGAATGGTGGGCAGCCTGTCTATTTATAGATGTGGAAAGATCCTCCCAAATGAGGGTCTTGCATGTGGGACATAGAAAGTCTCTAGAATTGCTTCTTGTTTAATGAAGCTTTTGGTAATTTGTTGTTTTGCGGTTGTTTTAAAGAGCTAATCAAGATGCAATGAATTTTTAGCTCAACAAAGTGTGTTGAGGCTGGAGTGTAGGAGGAGACCTTGGAATGGATACAAATAGTGCAATTAGTGAGGAACCAATAGACCAATTAGTTAATCCTTCAAGGGTAGTGAGGTATGGGCTGCTGAGGGCTGTCCATGTGCCACATGTCCAGCGACAACAGTGCTAGTAGGAGCAGATGGGGTAGTAGTGGGAGGCATAGCCCCACTGGCTTGTCTAGGAGTCGAGGTAGTCCTAGCGATTTGTTGTGGTTTCTTGGGTGATAGACCCTGAGCCTTGGTACGACTCTTCTCGTCCACATGACTTGATTGCTGATAGTGTGTGCAAAACCTATTCTTTTAAGGGAGTTGCTGTGGCCAAATGGATTTAGTTTCTTTGTTTCTATCTAAGGAAGGGGTTGCACCTATTGGATAAAATAGATCAAATTTGGGTTTCCCCTTTGGAACTAGAGGATCCTCAAGGCAGCGTGCTGATGAACCTTCTTGGACTCACTCATGAACCTTGCAAGCAAACTAACTAGAAAACATAAGTCAATCTGAATATTGAAAAGCCGAATCAACGGCCCAATCATCAGTTGATATTTGGAGGCATCCAATGTCAATGAATCAACTTGAGCTAAAGCCTTTCAATTTGGATTCATAGGAGTAGAGATAATGTGATAGTTCATCATCTCAAAAGTAGCCAAGAGCTCTTGCACATACCATTGTTGGGAGAGGAAGATTCCTCTCTTAGTCTGCTATACCTCATGACCTAGAAAGAAGCGGAGAAGTGTCATATCTATTATCTCAAACTCCTTATTAAGGGCCGCCTTAGTTTTTTGGATCATTTGGGCCATGGTCACCTGTCAAAATGAGATCACCCATATAGAGAACAAGTATTGTGTATCCCTTGGTGGCGTTGTGGATAGAAATGTTTGGATTGGAAATAGATCTGTGATACCCCAACTTCTTACAAAGAAAAGAGTTGATCTTCTCATTCCGTGCATGTGAACTTGCTTACGGCCGTTGAGGGCGTTCTTCAATCTATATACTTTACCATCAGACAATAAGAACCCATGAGGTTGCTCAACATAAATCTTCTACAAATCACCATGAAGAAAGGATGATTTAACATCTAGTTGATACACTGGCCATCTACTGCGGCTAGCTAAAGTAATAACAGTCTTGATGGTAGCCATAGGAGCTGTAAGGGCAAAGGTATGGTCGAAGTTGAGCGGGATGCCGTGCAAAACCTTTTGCAACTTGTGCTTACCTAGTGTGCTATGGTTGAGATACTTGGTCTTAAGGATCCACTTCACTCCAATAACCTTCTTATGAATGGGATGTAGCATAAGATACCAAGTTCCATTCCACTCAATGGTCTCCAACTCCTACTCCATGGCACCTTCCGCCAATGCTTAGACTGCAATGCCTCTTTTACAGATGTTGGCTCTTTATCTTGCATGGCACAAGTCATCAAACCATACTTAGTATAAACAAGCTCTATAGAATGTGTGTGGTCCCTTTAAGATTCCCAGGGTCATCTTGCAGCTGCCACTCCTCGCGGGAACTCCCTCAATCCTTGCATCAGGGAGTATATCATATGCCCAATGGGGAGGAGACCGATACCCCCATCATCTATTTGCCTTTGCAAGGTCTTTGGAACATCCACCAGTAGGTGTTTGGTGGAGAAGCAATCTCCTCGTTTGTAGGAGAAACTTATATCGTGTCTTCAGAATGTGAACATGGGCATCACATCCAAATATCCTAAAATAAGACATTCTCTTGAGGGGTGTTGGTGTTGTCATACTCCTGATGAATCCCTTGCTTTGCACAAAAATGAGCCATCCCATTGGAGATAATTTCTCCATCTTTGTCGGATCCAACTATCTTTAACTTCCATCTAGAGCAGTTCTTTTCAAAGAATAGCCAATGTCTAAAATGAGAGAAAGCTATCAACTTCAATTTTAGAAAGTAGGCCTAGGTCATCTTGCTAAAGTCAGCCACAAACATGAAATAAAGATTCTTCTTACGGGACTCCGTCCACACAGGTCCACATAGATCTTAGAAACTAGCTACATGGGCTTCTTAGCTTGCCTAGAAGTCTTCTTGGAAATTGAATCTCTATGCTACTTGCCCCGAATGCAAGACACACAAGGGGGATGGCTCATCCCTACATATGGCAGTCCATGCACTAGTAGGTCACGAGTGGCCTTCCGAAGGTACTCATAGTGGAGGTGGCTGAAAATGATAGTAAAAGCTATGGCCGGTATATAGCGAAGGCCCTTGTTAAATATTGGCTTGCCTTCTGCTGTGGCAGACGGTTCCATCTGGCGGCTATTAAAAGCCCACCCTCTGGGCCACAAAATTATGTTCGACGCAGCCAGCCAGCCTTGAATCCCACACCTCATCGTATTAGTTGCAAGCTCTATCCAACTAACCTGGGCATCCGTACTTTGTAATTATACTACTTTCAAAAATACATATGTAAATCGAAACAAAAGGCCCCTGAAAGGAGCCATGCCACTTGTTGGAGATGACCGACATGATGAACTTAGCTTGAGAGAACACGACAGTAGACAGAGAAAGTGTGTGTGTGTGTGCAGTCACAGCTGGATAATTGATTGGAAAAATGAGATACCAAGTACAAAGTACAACCTTTAGACTTTAAAGTTGTGTAAGTGACTTAAAGTGCGTTCACATATACATGTGTGAATTTGTAGTAAGTGATCAAAATGTGTAACATAAATACATAGATGAGGAATAATGTGATTGGGGGAAAAAACCTTTCTTACGGAGAGTAAAAAGTACCCTACTACCCTACGTGTGGATCACTGACACTCCTGTGTGAGTGTAGGCATGAGTAAAATCCAACAAACCCCCCTAGAGTGATGAGCGATTCGCATACAAGGATCATCCACCAAAGTAGATCAAATTTAAAGCATTGCAAAATGCTTCAAATTTGTTGCAAGGAAGAGCTTTGGTAAAGATGTCTGCCACATTGTTGTTGGTAGGACAATAGACAAGGCTGATATCCCTTGCATGTAGCCTCTCTCTTACAAAGTGATAATATATCTCAATGTGTTTCGTGCATGTGTGAAACACTGGGTTCCGCGCCACTGCAATAGCACTCTGACTCTCAGTAAACAAAGGAGTAGGCTTCGTGACAAATACATCAAGATCAACCAACAAATGTCTCAGTCATACAAATTCAACTGTATAGTGAAAGTTGCCTTGTATTCAGCTTGACAAGACGATGTGGCAATAGTGGATTATTTCTTGTTAAGTCAAGAAATGCAAGAAGAGCCAAGAATGAAACAATTTCCACTTGTAGAATGACAAGAATCAAAATCTCTAGCCCAATTGGAACCACTATAAGTATGTAATTGTAGTGCCCCCCCCTTAGCATAAAGCAATCCAAGAGTCCTAGTGCCTTGCAAGTAACGGAAAACATGCTTCACAGCTTGCCACTGTGACATGTGTGGGCTGTGTATATATCTGCTCAAGGTTGAAACTGCAAACTAAATATCTGGCCTTATGTTGCATAAATAAATAAGGTATCCAATTGGTGGATCATATGTATGAATGTCAAACATATCACAGTCATCATGCAAACATAGTTTAACGCTAGTCTCCATTGGTGTGCTTATTGGCTTGCAATCTTGGACGCCAAATCTCTCATGGAGTTTACCAATATATTTGGACTGTGACAATCCAATGTCTCTAGTATCATGAATAATTTGAATGCCCAAATAGTAATGCAAAGGCCCCAAATCTGCCATATCAAAAGTTTGCTGCAAATTTTTCTTAAATGCTGAAATTTGACGAGCATGTGGCCCTATGAGCAGAAAATCATCCACATAAAGACAAATGACCATCACAGACCCCCCTCTTTGCATATGTAAAGAGTAGACTCTGATGGGCTGTTTATGAACCCTTGGCTGAGTAGAAAGGCATCAATTTTGGTATACCAAGCTTGTGGAGCTTGTTTCAAACCATACAAAGCCTTTTTCAGCTTGTATACCAAGTGTTTGGATCCTTTAACTGCAAAACCCATGGGTTGCTGAACATACACTTCTTCCTTAAGTTTTGTGTGTAAAAATGCAGTTTCAATGTCAAGCTGGTGTACAATCCAACCATAATGGGCAACCAATGCAACCATACACTTGATAGTGGTTATATGTGATGTAGGAGCAAATGTCTCCTCATAATCAATGCCTTTCTTTTGCACATAGCCTTTTGCCACAACTCTGGCCTTGTACTTACCAATGGATCCATTTGCTTTTCGTTTCAACTTATAGACCCATTTAGTATCTATGGCTTTTTTTTGAACCGGTAATGTAACTAAATCCCATGTGTGATTCTTCACGATAGAATCATATTCAGCTTGCATTGTTGCCATTTGATGCACACTCTGTTGTGCATCCTCAAAAGAGTCAGGCTCATCATCATCAAGTGTGTTTGCTGTCATCACAAAGCATTAGCATGATCATGCAAACGTGTTTGTTTTCGAGTATGACCAACAAGAGGAGCATCCGAATGACTGTCTTGTAGAGTCTACAAGTACCATCTAGGTATATGTCTAGCCTCTTGATTATGTATATGCTCTTGATGAACCTCATGTTCAACATCTTTTTGAGTATTCAGATCAGCCATAGTCTGAGTTTCTGCATTATTTGATGGAGCAACTGACTGAACATTTTGTTCATTTAATGAAAGCTCCAACTGTATCATCAAAAGAAATAGGCAGCAACCCTTCAAACACATATTTTGCAGCTTGATATTTGTCATAACCAGTAAGAGATAATTCTGTTTTTTCATAAAAAATCACATCTCTATTGACGAAAACTTTCTTGGAAACAAGATTGTACAATCTATACCCTTTGCTTTCACTATTTTACCCCATAAATATGCACCTGACAGCTTTATTGTCCAACTTTTTTCTCAATACTTTGGGAATATGAGTATATGCAAGACACCCAAAAGTATGAGAGTGACCAATTGAAGGTTTACGGCTGTTCCAAGCCTAAAAAAAGACGTTATATTTTTCAATGCCTTAGTATGACACCTATTTAAAATGTAACAAGCACACATAACTACTTCTATCCAAAATCCATGTGGCAATTCTTTAGCTTTCAGCATACATCTGGCCATCTCCATGGGTAACCAATTCTTCCTTTTTGTAACCCCATTTTGTTGTGGACTATATGTAGTAGAATATTGATGTGCAATGCCTTTTTTCTTCAAAAAATTATTCAGCAAGGAAGATATATATTCTCCCCCTCGGTCCAAATAGAGAGTCTTAATCTGATAGCCAGATTGATTTTCCACAATTGTAGTAAAAGAAAAAATTGCACCATACACTTTTGACTTTTTAACCAATGAATAAACCCAACAAAAATGTGTAAAGTCATTAATGAAGGTGACGAAGTAATAACATCCAGATTGATTTTCCACAATTGTAGTAAAAGAAAAAATTGCACCATACACTTTTGACTTTTTAACCAATGAATAAACCCAACAAAAATGTGTAAAGTCATTAATGAAGGCGACGAAGTAATAACATCCATCCAATGACTTTGTCTGCATGGGTCCACATACATTTGGATGCACAATTTGCAACCTGGCCGTAGCTGTAAAGACAATGTGTAAAGTCATTAATGAAGGTGACGAAGTAATAACATCCATCCAATGACTTTGTCTGCATGGGTCCACATACATTTGGATGCACAATTTGCAACCTGGCCGCAGCTTTAAAGGCAACATCACGAGGAAAAGAAAACCGATGCATTTTTCCAAAATGCATTCCTCACAAATGTACTTACGAGGTCTCTCCAAGAGAGGTAAGTCTTCCAACATTTGGGTATGCTCCATAAGCATCAAATTGCCATAGTTTACATGTCCCATATGAGCATGCCATAACTTTGCCTATGATATAGTAGGAGTAAGAGTAGATGCCAAATAAACTGACCGATCAACCAAGTGAGCATCTAACTTACAAAGTTTGTGACATAATGTGCTAGTGAGTACCAAAGTCAAGAATTCCTTATCCTTGACCATGCATTTAACATAATCAAAAGTGACTTGCATTCCACATTTTGCTAAAGAAGAAACGGACAACAAATTCTTATTTATTCCTAGCACATATAAAGCATCCTGCAAACGGAGAGTAGAGTTATCAATGGCTTTCAAAACAATCTCTCCAACATCCCTAACAGGATAGGATGCATTTTTGGCACATTGCACTGACTTGTCAACAGGAGGCGCGACAATAGAAGTAAACGAATCCTTGCGGGATGTAATATGCTTAGAAGCACCACTCTCAAAAAACGAAGTGCTAGGATCCTTTGCACAGCTGAATGCTCTATTTGCCCAAGAAGAATCATAGCTACAAGTGTAAAAATACTAAATAGTAGTCACGATCAATGACAAACGATGTAGACTTTGTAGTAGCAACAATAGAAGGTGTATCTGAAGCTGCCATCCCAGACTCCTTTTTCTCCTTGGCAATGCGTTTCTTGCATTCTGTGATATAGTGACCTGGCTTTTTACAATAATGACACTTGCCCTTCTTGGCTTGTGTGTCCCTTGCTTCTTGTTGTTGTGTGAAGTTCCGGAATTTTCAGAACTCTGCGGAGCATTCTTGGATTGATTGCCCTTTCCTTTCTGTCTTGCCATAAAAGCTTGTTCAAAAGCTATAACATCCACCCCACTGATCTTCCTTGTTTGTTCTTCTTCTAGCAATAAGCTGACCAATTGAAGAAAAGTAAGTGGTTGTGTAGAGACCCACATTGTAAGATTCAATGCCATATGAAAAGCCAAGTGAAAAGGTAACAAAGAGTTCAAAGTCGTAGAAATCATTTGAGCATTGGAATAATACTCATCTATATTAATCAATTGCTCACACAAATCCTGAATTTTATGAAGGTGATCTTGCATAGCATTACCTTCTTTCATCTTCACATTTTCAAGCTCCTTCAAAAAAGAAATACAAGTATTTTTTTTTCGAGCAAACATATGCTCAAGTGTAAGCCATGCTACTGCGGACGTGGCAGAGTGGAGTTGGTGAAACAGTTGGCAGATAGGGTGGGTGGAGCGGTTAGCGCTAACAGGGCGGTGGCTGACTGCAGGGTGGTGTCCATGGGCACATTTGGCGGGTGGAGCTGTTGCAGAACTGGTGTGCTGACGGGCGTGGCTGCAGCTGAGCTGGCAGGCAGAGTTGCAGGGCAGTTGCCGAGTTAGCTCCCAGCTCTGATACCACTTCTTGGAAATGACCGACAGGACGACAACAACTTGAGAGAACACGACAATAGAGAGAGAGAGTGTGTGCGTGTGTGTAGTCATAGCTTGATACTCAATTGATTGAAAAAATGAGATACTAAGTACAAAGTACAACCGTTAGACTTTAGGGTTGTGTAAGTGACTTAAAGTGCGTTCATACATAGATGTGCGTAATGTGAGGTAAGTGACCAAAATGTGTAACATAAATATATAGATGAGGAATAATGTGACTAGGGAAAAAAACCTCTCTTATGGAGATCATTGACACTCCTCTGTGAGCATAGGCGTGAGTAAAATCCAATACCATCGACATGTGGCGTGTCTACGGGTGATAACTCGTAGTAGGCTAATATGTAATGTTAGCCTATAGCTAAGGCAATGATTGCTCGTGCCTTCTCTTTTGTGGCAAAGGCAAAGGCCATGAAGGCCGCCTCTTTTTCCTCCCAGTCCTAGTAGTTTTGGTTATCCCTCACAACTCTTTCGTGTTAAAAAGGGAGCATGAGAGGATGTTGTGTTGAGAAACCCACCTCTTTAGTTTGCACACTTTATTTAGGGTTTCGCACTGACAATCCCAAAAAGGGTTGGTGTCCACATTTTAGCCAATTTTTTTAGTGGTGGGTGTTCACATAATGGTGCGCTACCCTAGACAGCTTATGCCTATAAATAGGCAGTCACTTCATTCCTTCTAACCACTCTCTTCAGTCATTCTTCACTACCTTCTTTGGTCACCACCACTGCTCTTTTCTCACCAGTCCCTTCCATTGCCCTCACATCCCTTTAGGAGGACATTTGTGGTTCGTGAGTGCCTTCACCCTCCCTCTTTTGCTTAGCGTCAACACCCTTCTTCTTCAAGCTCCACCTTCACTTGCATTTTTCTGTCTGAAGGTATTCTCCTTGCATGGCATCATCATCTCTAGCTTGGATTTTCCTCCATCACTTGGCATCACTCGTTTGCCACAGAGGCTGTTGGAACCTACGTTTTCGCAGCGTGGCTTATCCTTCATCCTTTGGCATTATCATTATCCACCTGGCGTCAACATCTGGGTTGCTCTCCTTGCATTTGACAGCTCCGACAGTCTGGGATTTGCGTTTTGCTGCCCAAGTCACTCCTCAGCATCAAAGGACTGCAATTCGCTCTCTCAACAGTTGGTGATTATCTTCCACATCTTTGACAGTATAAGAGGATTGTGGTCAGCTCCCTCGATAGTTATCTTTTACCTTTTAGTGACTACTTCAATAGCCCACTGCTTGGAGGACTGCCTTTTGCTCTCCCTCCACTGTTCAGATCTCCCATAGGTGTTATTGCTTGATTCAGATTGGACGACAGTTATCATTTGAGCTTTGGCTTTGCTATATCAGCTTTTCTTCTTATAGCATGATTCAGTGTATCATCACCGTGCTCTTCTTGTTTCCGAGCTTCTTTTCTCTCTCAGTGTTTGCTGTATACACTTTGTGTTACTCCTTGCAAACCCTAGTGTCTCTTTGCACTGTCGCTTATTTTGACATGGTATCAGAGCATACCTGTTATTTTTGACATGGTATCAAAGCACAGGATCTCAGAGAGCTATAGACTTTGTTCATCAGAAAAGACATAGACAAGTTGTTGGTTTGGCATCATCTACTAATTTCCCCCTTCATTTCCACTGCATCACCAAGAGACAGAGATACCTTTCTCTTCCTCTCCCTCTCCCACCCGCCCTCCCTTTTAAAGGTTGATACTCCGGTGCTATGACTTCTCCATAGGTAGATGGATAGACCACTAGCTGCTGCTCTTCTGGCATCATCGGAACCCCCACCGATGTTTGCCGACATGGACCTTTGATCCCTATCCTGTTGGAGTGTATACATCTTCCCCACTACATTCTTGTGCCACCTCTTCCTTCTGGGCCACAGAGTTTATTTGCATCCGCTTTTAGATTTTTATGCTCAAGGCAATAAGATACATCTGATGAGTACTAAGCCCTTTCGAGCCATAGGGACTGGCACCATGGCCTCCTTACGACCATTGTAATGTGCTATGGAGGTTGCTTCTACTTCTTCTAGGGTTTTAGGAATGTTGCCTTGACAACCCGTGATTTGCAATTTGCTTCCTTGAGAGACAATGATTGTTGGATACCATCCCCTCGATAGTCCGCTCCTTCGAGAGACATTGATTGTTTGACACTCTTCATTACTTCAGCTCCGCTGTCTGCTCCACTGAGAGATAGTGATTGATCCCCAACCCGAGCCTTCCTTTTTTCCACCCTCAACTAGTCAGGTTCGA
Organism: Lygodium microphyllum; assembly: GCF_053477565.2. Taxonomy (NCBI): domain Eukaryota; kingdom Viridiplantae; phylum Streptophyta; class Polypodiopsida; order Schizaeales; family Lygodiaceae; genus Lygodium; species Lygodium microphyllum. Next base: position 30,723,153 of record NC_141144.1, on the reverse strand, counting down.
GAGGCCACCTCTGGGAGCTCTTTGATGTTTTCGATACCCTAGATACCTTCTTTGGTACATTCGGCAACACTTCCTTCGTCATCAGATGATTCGGAGTCTGTGATCCATGAGTTTTTAGATTCAGAGGGGGCTATACTCTCTTTGCCCTTAGAGGGGGCTTCTACTTGTTCGGCTTCTGAGGGGGAACTTGCACCTTTATCCTTTCTGGGGGGGGGGGGGGCACCTTCTCATCATGAAGCTCGTCAGCTACCCTTTACTCTGTTGGGATGGCTGTTCTCAAGTAGTCATTTCTCCTCTTGGTACCCAGGATCTTTAGAGACCGCCTAGATCGGGGCCTTGGAGGCTTAGCTGCGACTTGGTGACGAGGCCTTCGAATTCGTTCTAGCATGGAGTTATAGAGCTAGTGGCTTCTCTCCCATGGTGGAATCAAGTTCTATAGTTCATCCCATCTATTGTTCCTTACTATAGGTTACCTTTTTGATGGAAATCTTGGATCTTAGGGATTCTCTTCTTCTTCATTGTATCTCTCTTCGCTCCTCTTTCTTCATTCCTTTTTGGGCTTGAGAGGGGGAATTGAGAAATCCACTTCTTTAGTTCACACACTCATTTAGGGTTTTGGATTGACAGCCCCAAAAAGGGCTGGTGTCCACATTTTGGCCACTTTTTTCATGGGTGCACCACTGTGATAGATTATGCTTATAAATAGGCAATTTCTTTATTCATTCTAACCACTCTCTCTTCTATCATTCTTCACCACCTTCTTCGGTCACCACCGCTTTCCTTCTCTCACTAGCCCCTTCCACCGCCCTCACACCCCTTTAGGAAGACATTGCAGTTCATGGCTCATGGTTGCCTTCACCCTTTCTCTTCTACTTGGCATCATCACCCTTCTCCTTTAGGCTCTACTTTCACTTGTGTTTTTCAATTTGGAGGTCTTCTCCTTGCCCGACATCATCAAATCTTGTCTTGGCTTCCCCTCCATCACTTGGTGTTGCTTGTCTTTCATAGAGGCTGCTGGGACCTGCGTTTTTGCAGCCCGGCTCATCCTCCATCATCTAACATCATCATTATCCACCTGGCGTCAGCATTTGGGCAATTGTCCTTGTGTTTTATTGCTCTGACATTTTGGCATTAGAGGATTGCCGTTCACTCCCTCGATAGTTGATGATCATCTTCCACATCCTAGACAACATCTGCGCTCCCTCGACAGTTGTCTTTCACCTTCTTGTGATTTACTTCGATAGCCCACTACCCGCAGGACTGTGTTTCGATTTCTTCATTGTGCAAATTTCCCACAAGTGTTACCCCCCGATGCAGACAGGACAATGTAGTTATCCTTTGAGCTTCGGCTCCTCTGTATCAGCCATAGTTTTTTTTAGACGCGTATGATTTAGTTTGTAGACGTTTGAAAAAGGTATGGTACGAGGAGTATAAAATGTTATTTCAGATGTGACCAACTTTTTTTTGGGGAGGGGGGGAATGGGGGGCGGGCAAAAAACGTGACAATTTCAGCCAAAAGGCTGTCGCCTTGGAAGGAGCACAAAAAAACATTGTGATTTCAGCCAAAAAGGTGTCTCATCACTGCTGCCTACCTTCTCTCTACCCTAGATCATGGAGGAATAGCTTCTTGGACTGCGCACATCGTTTGCTCAACCTTCAGCCTTGACAAGATTGCTTCAAAGTTAGACAATATGCTTTTTCTTCCTGTTTTTTCCCTCTCTCTCACTTTCACATGTGCTGTAGCCTGTAAGTGCTTTTGTTTGTCTGAAATTTCAGACATTGTTAGAGTCCCTAGTCTAACACAGAGACAAGGAATGAGGTAACAAGGATTGAGCATGCTGCAATTCAGCTCGAAACAAGGAAGCATACTGAATACCATATTGTTGGGATATCGCTCGCACATTATCCCTAAAAACCGCCCATGCTTCCATCCTTGTAGAGAGGACCCTGGAGCTAAAAGAGGCCATCAGTTGCTGAACACCTGCCAAAAACTGATTGTGCTGCAAAAAAGATTGATTAAACCGAAGAGGCAAACGGGCAAGGAGAGCCTTAAATGCATGAACAGGTCTGTGGCTCATTTCCAAGACCAAGGGGTAATGATCTGACAAAACATGCTATTTTTCCACTTGCATATCGATGATTGTAGGAAGAAAAGAGTCACTTTGATAGATGTATATCCTATCCAGTCGGTCCCAAGTGTTTGGATGCTGAAAAGAACGATAAGTGTATCCAACTTGTGATGGATACATCCAAGATCACATGTCCTGTTTCAAAGATGCCATTGCAAGAGCGTCCCAAGCTTGTTGCTCAAGACCATCCATAACCGAATGCGGAGAGGTCGACTCTGCAGAAACACATGCATTAAAATCCCCCATAACAAAGCTTGGACGAGCCATGGCAAGGCAGTGTAGGTCTTTCCAAAGCTGACGACGTTCCCTTGGATTAGAAGGAGCATACACGCCTACCATCCACAAAACCTCACCCTCATAAATTATTTCGAGAATCAAAAATCGGCCACGTGGGTCTTGAGAGACCAACAATGGTTGTAGGGAAGATTTGAAAGCCAACATAACTCCCGATCTGTGCGGAGGATGACCACTAAAGAAAACTGCATAATCCTTATATACATATGAAGATACAACCAAAGCATGCTGTTTATGCTCCACAGTATAGAAAACATCCCATTTTCCAGCTAGTACCACTTTCCACAACCGATACTGTTTTCTGCCCGAAGAAATGCCTTTCACATTCCACAAAGCAATTTTCATGATGAATCACAAATGAAAAGAACTAATGAACCGCCGCTTTTCCTTTCCCTTTTACATCAATAGCTTTGGCAGCCTGGAATCTCTCCATTTCGCCTCAAATAACATCAACAAGATCTGCCTTTTGCAAACCGGCAATGGAAGCATGGGAAGGGAAGCGTTGTTGCTGGGAGCGAAAACCATCCCGAGGAGGCACAAGCCTCCCACGCGCATCGAATCGCAAAGCAAAATCAGAAGGCCTTTTATCTTCTACTGCCGAAGCACGCGAAGATTGGGGTTTCATATAAAACCCCTTTTCTCTACGTTGAAAGGTTTGAGTAATAGGGGGTGGCGGAAGATGGGTAGGAATGGGGCAAGAACCCTGTCTTGCATTATGACGAACCACAGTAACGTAGGAATCCTCTTGAAGAGGCAAATTTCACCCATCCGCAAGCAAAGCACGCTCCCCACCACCATGAGAAATGACCTTCTAGCCATCATCACGGCCATGTTGGGAAAGCTGCTCAGGATCAGCCAGGGGCTTCTGAAACATCTGTTGAGGGAGATGGTCTTGCATTTCCATATCTCGGTCCATGGGGCATTGCCCTACCTCCATATTTTTGTCGCATTCCAAAATGAAATGGCCCAACTGGCCACATTGGAAACAGTATCATGCAAAAGTACCCCATTTCAGCTCATATACCAACGTTTGTAACCCTGTAACCTCAAAGCGAATCTTCGTTGGGCGGGGTTTCCCTGTATTCCAAAGCATATATGCCCTGTTCTGATTGCGGGAAGCCAGCCGAGGTTCTACCAAAACCTCCCCAATGGATCTCAAAACTAGAGGGAGGGGTCTCCAGAGATGCGGAGGGAAATCCACCACCTCTACTCAAATTGGGCATGCTTGTCTCAGCACCTCCTGAAACTCAGCCATGGGTCTCCAAGGGACCACATGAACTAACTGCCCATCCATAAATAGAGGAATGTGTTGCATAATAAGAGCCTGTACTTCTGCAGAACGAAAAAGAACCTCAAAGAGCCCCTTTGGGCCATCATATATCTCTTCCACTAGGGGGACCTGTATATGCCCTGAAACATCTTCGGAGCATTGTTCAAAACTGGCAAGCATAGACTGTAGCCAAGCACGAATTCGGGTGATCAAAGGAGTCCTTCCAGTAAAATAAAATATGGCTGCCCTCATGCAAAGCAGCTATCTGTTGTAAAACCAGGTCGGTTCCCATGACTGCAACTACTTGTTCCCCATCCGGTAGTGCATTAGCTTTATCCTCATTACAATGAGCATAATCTGACATAAGATGATTGATAGTGGCCAGCATAAACTGTAAAGAACCATTGGACTGTGAACAGGAAACATGAATCTAGCTGAGATGAATTCGGGCCCAAGACCGGTTCTTCATCTGACATCCTATGATGTTTGCCCATCTCTTCACTTTCCTGCAATGGCCCGAGTTCATCAGCTGAGGAATCACCATCCGGATCGGCGAAGTCTTTGTCATTCCCTTGCCCAATCTGCTGATTGAGAAAGGCCATATCGATGCCATTAGATTCCTGCAGATTAGCCATAGCAGCCCCAGATTCTGAACACAGAATTCTTTCTCTCTCTCTCTCTCTCTCTCTCTCTCTCGCACTCTCTCTTGCACACTCTTTCACTATACAGGGTCAGGTCTGCTCTCGTTATCAGTGCACAGGGGCAGCTTGCACTCGTACTAGATTTCTGGTCCGCAGGCTCAGGATAAGGGCGCTCAGAGGGTGTGCAGCAGACAACAGGACTGCAGGTCGCGTACTGCCTGGAAGCGTGAAGGCATGCCACGCAAGGCGGGGCAGAGCTGACCCTTCACCTCACTCGGGCTGTGAATGAGGAGGAGATCTGGGCGAAACTCTGATTGCAGAGCAGAAATGGTAGCGACAGATGACAGGCGTGCAGGGGCAGGGCTCGCGGAAGGCTGGAACGGGCCAGGCAGAGGCAGCGAAACACTCTCTCTCTGGCGCACCCTGACAGGGACCTGTTGACCTTATGCAGATTAGTCGCAGAGCAGGGCACCACAGGAAGGAAGGACGCGTGTCAGGTCGCAGAGCAGGTCAATGGTTGTTCGCAGTGCAGGTCGACGGCTGTTCGCAGGCAGGGCAGGGCTCGAGCAGAGCAGAACGGACCCTGCACAGGTCAGATAAAAGAGCTCAGGCAGCGCGCGAGGTAGAAACGCCCATCCGCTGGTCAGAGGAAGCACGTCCGTTGGTAGGTAAACACGTCCACAGGTCCGCCATCGCTTCTCTTCTCTCTCTCTCTCTCTCTCTCTCTCTCTCTCGTCTCAGACTTGACTGGCTGATTACTGCACCCTGCAAATTTCTGGAGTAAAAGAGTGAAATTTCTGAAAATTCAGTCATTAAGAGCCAGTAAACTCTCTAATTATTCAGAAATACTATTTTGCCCTTTAGTATTGGTCTTTCAATCTCTGAAATGTATTGTTCAAAGTCTGAAATATCTGAAATTGGGTTGAGAATCTTTGAAATTTCTTGTTAGAAGTCCAAAGTAACTGAAATTTTAGACATTAACAAGCTGAGATAGCCATTGAACTCGTTTGCCCTTTGGTATTGGCTTAAAAACCTCCGAAATTTCAGATTTTACAACTGAAATTGATATTTTAGCAAGATTGATTAGTTATTATGTTGTCATCTGATGAAGCTTCATGCCCATTCTTATGCATCAGGCTGACATAAATGGGAAGAAAGAAAAAAGCGGAGTGGGAATTTGTAACAACTATCAAGCAATGTGGAAGGGGGCAATGTACTTGCAAATGCAAGTGGTGTCAGCATACTTGGGATGGAGGCGTGTCTCACATAAGAGCCCACTTTCTTGGGCTTAAAGGTTTTGGTGTAGATAAATGCTCACAGCCACCTTCACATGTGAAGGAGACATGTCGATGATTGCATTTAGAAGTAGGATTTGTTGATCCTTTGGCAGCTATTGATGAGTTTGCGGTGGCTAATTTGGGAGAGGGTTCACATGAGGAGGCAAGCATTGCATGTGCAAATGCCCCTAATGCTTCAGCTACATGTGCAAGTGGTTCTGCTTCATATAGTGTTCAGCCATTAAGCTCCAAGAAGCAAAAAGTGGGCAAATCATAGGGAGCTTTGGAGAAGTCTTGGAATATGCAAGCAAGGCACAATGAAGATGTTGCCCTTTGCAGGTTTTTTTAATGTTGAAGACATTCCTTATTGGAAAGTGAGGAGTCCATATTTTTTAGACATGGTGAAAGTAATAGGGGAAGTTGGGCCAAGCTACAAGCCCCCCTCTCACCACATGCTTCGCACAAACAAAGCAACTTAATGATGAAGTCAAATGCATTGATAGAGAGTTGCTTGACATTTGAGATGAGTGGAAGAAATATGGATGCAGTGTTTTATGTGATGGACGGTCCAACACTCATTGTAGGTCCATTATTAATGTCATGGTATCTTTCATATGTGATTCTGTGTTCATGAAGGCAGTAGACACAAGTGGACAATATAAGTCAGGAGAGTATATCTATGAGATTTGAAAAGATGTAATCTTGGATGTTGGGCCGGAAAATGTAATGCAAGTGTGTATGGATAATGTAGCAAATTGTGTGCTAGCTGGACAATTGATAGAGACACAATGGCCTAACATTTTCTATACTAGGTGTGCTTGTCATTGCTTGGATCTCCTTTTTGAGGATATTGGCCAATTATCTTGGATTGCTCTTATATTTAACTGATGCCACAAAAATTGTCACTTTCATAACTCGAAAACATATAGTCTTGGCTTTATACCGCAAATTCAGCACAAAGGAGCTAGTAAAGGCAGCTTAAACAAGGTTTTCTTACATGTTTATCATTTTGGCAAACTTACTAGATGAAGATGCTATTATGGCCTGCGATGTATGGTTATGAGTAAAGATTGAACTAGAAAGAGAGTTTGCTGCACTGATAAAGCAATGCAAGTGGCTAATATCATTTTAGGGTTCGCTTTTTGGCAGGATGCAAGGATTATTTTGAAGATATGTGCACCTATATTAAAGGTTCTTTGCCTTGCAGATAGGGAAGGTGCAACAATGGGGCTTGTGTATGAGTGGATAGATCATATGATTGAGAAGATACAGGGCATTGAGGGTGTGGATGCTAGTAAATTGCAACCGTTAAGGATCTTTGTGTCGATAGATGGCATATGTTACACTTACCTTTACATGTGACAGCTTATGTTTTGCATCCATTATGGAGATAAAAGAATCCAAGTGGTGATAGTGAAGTGTATGAAGGTTGGATGAATGTGATTGAGAGGTACACTCTCATGATGTAGCAAAGCAGGGTGTTTTATGTGATGAATTGGATATGTAGAAGTTAGAGGCAGGTGGATATGCACGTTCTCTTGCAAAGGATGGGGCGAGGATGCACCAAGGGGTAAAGTGGTGGGAAACATTTGGGGATTGCACACCTCAATTTGCAGCAGTTGGCAATTAAGATGCTTTCTCAAGGTACTTGTGCATCTCCTTGCGAAAGGTATTGGAGTACCTTCTCTTTGGTACATACGAATAGAAGAAACAAGTTACTTCCAAAGCATACGAAGAAACTTGTTTATATCCAGACAAACCTTCCCTTGTCTCTAAGATCAAAGAAAGAGGATGGGAAAAAAATGAGGTTACTTTGGAAATGCTTAATAAGGAAAAGGATGATGATAGGATTCTTGCAATTCAAGAATTGCAAGAAGAAGAGTTGGATAATGCCAATTTTACAACAAGCAATGCTTCTCTTGTTGATTAGAGAGAGGATGATTATGATAATGATGATCAGGAAGATGAGGAGGAGGAGAATGATAAGGATGAGGACCTTGATGAGAAGGAGGATGAGAAGGGCGCATCTTGCCCATGATCGTCATGTGTAATCTTTTTTCCATATAGTTTGCTTTAGCCTTCTACTATAGTTTAGAATCTAGACTACTATTATGCCATGATGTGCTTTAATTGTGTCTTGGCTCAAATGACTCGAAATCAAATCTGAAATCTTTTTGCTTGATCAATGTTGTGAACTTGTAAGTTGTGTCTTTAATCTTGATTATTCATTGACTTATTGGGAGATTGCAATGTCTCTTTTGTAGAATCTAAAGTTGTTGAAATAATAAAACTTTAGTTTTTATTCAACATGTTAGCTTAATACTGGGTTATATACATTTTTATTATTTTTTAATATGAAAATTAGGGCAGCATATGATTCAGCCCAAAGGCTTGAATCATATTCCAATCATATTTTTATACCCGTCTGCATATGACATATGATTGCCGCATGAAAAAACTATGGTATTAGCTTTCCTACTCATAGCATGATTTAGTGTATCATCACCATGTTCTTTTGAGTAACTAGAGTTGCATGTGGGATGAGGCACTACAGGCCAGCTATGCTCCATATATAGAGGCTTATGCATGATGTGGCAGTCCTAGCAAGTGCATAGTGCACATGAGAGAGAGAGAGAGAGAGAGAGAGAGAGAGAGAGAGAGTGTGTGTGTGTGTGTATTGAAATATTCGCAAAGCATTAGATGTCTGGACGCTCTTTGGTCAGGCTTCTGGTCTTCGTATCAATGCTTCCAAATCAGCCATTCTCAGTTGCATGGAGTCCGATTTACAGTCACTGGGCTGGCAGGGCTAGGTTATTCCCCGTGGTTCCATTGTCAGGCATCTTGGGTACCCTTTGGGTGTTGATGTTCGGCCAAAACAACTACTACAGTGGATTTCACAGAAATTGGCAACGAAGTTTCTGTATTGGAAGTTGCAAGCTTGGCCCTTCCATGTTCGCCTCAAAGTGGCTCAGATAATTATGCTGCCAATGCTCACATATTTCTTACCTTTGCTGCCTTGGACTCCTACCACTTTGAATGCTCTCACGCGGCAGTTTCCACTGTTTTTGCATATGGCAGTTTCCATAGCATATACACAGTGGCCACTGTGTTTTTGCCATGACTTGTGTATCTCTGTCCGGGTTTTGTACTGACAGTTGACACACGCTGGCGTACAACCATCGTGTATCTTGTAATCATGTAAACTTGTACCTTTTTTCGTAATTAATACAATTACCTTTTACGAAAAAAATAAAAAGATAGTGTATTGAGTGATAGTCTACATCATATGGCGAAGTATAGTGTTTCACAACAGCTTCGCAGCATGGTACTAGTGCTGTTGCTGCTTGTAATGCTAGTGGCGGCGGTATTCATGCGTGGCAGTAGTGCTTCTCAGGTGAACTATGCATCGACAACCTTGATTGTATCCCTCCGGAGAATTGCTGAGAGTCTCTCTTCTCTCTCAGTGTTTGCTGTACACACTATGTTACTCCTCGCAAATTGTATTGTCTCTCTGTATTGTTGCTTATTTTGACATGGTATCAAAGCATACTTGTTATTTTTGACATGGTGGAGGTGGGGCATCCGAGCATCATCAATGTGTAGGTGTAATGGACCTCGAATGTGGCTTCCCATGAGCATTGACTAAGTCTGGTAGATTAAAATCTTGGAGCTGGGATTGACATTTAGGTTCATTGTAGACTCGTTTCATGACAGAGAGCAGGCTTGGTTCTTGGTCAAAGGTTACATGAGGGGACACTTTGGTGGTCTGTGGCTGAAGGCGGGGAATCTATGGTCATGCATGCTACTGCAGAGGTATTGTTGATAGGCATGAGAGGCGGCTTTGGCTACTTTGTGTTTTCAAGGATTGGTATGATTGCCATTGACATTAGTGTCTTTCTGAGGCACCTTGGTGGTAGCTTGATCATCCACACTCCTCGGGTATCCATATTCCTATTTGTGTATTATGGCTTATTGTTATATGTACTATGATAAGACAGTATCATTGTATCTTGTATTGTGCTAGATTACCCATGAACGGAGAGAGGGTGTTAGCAGATTAGACATCTCATGTGTGAGTTTGTGCATTACAGTGGGCAGATATGTATTTTACTGCCAGCATTTGTAGATTGGTTGCCTTGATTTTGGGTGCTAGCATTTTAGTGGCTGACTGGTGTTTTTGGGTGTCGAGTTTGGGGTGCCAAACTGGTCACCCGCTTTGGTATTTCTAGTGCCTATTTATAGACCGGCTCCCTCCTCATTCAGTCACCAGATTCACTCAGTTGCTTCCATGGTGGAGAGAGGGAGCCAGTGCCTGCTGCTGGTGACTCGTCTTCTGAGTTTGTACTGTCTTGTGCTTGCAATATGGATTCCATTTCTCTAAAATTCTGGAGTTCTTTGTTCTTTGCAGCATTTCTCTTTGTTTGTTGTGTTTGTGCAGTCTCTTACAGCAATTTCTCATGTGTCCATTGCTGTCCTCACTTTTGACAACTACATCCAGGAGAAGATATTGGATGACACAATCACGGTGCAGTATTGAAAGACAAAGGATAATTAAGATTTATTCACCTAGTCTAGGCAGCATTTTCAGCAGGTTGAGCTGCTTGGTGCATTTCAATAGGCTGATTGGGTTGGATTCTCTGCTTATTTATAGGTTGCCTCCTTTTGAGATGGATGTTGATTGCAGAGGATAGAATGCTCAAGAAGATTGCCAATGGGCAGCCACTGAATCCTGAATAAAGTTGCCTGCTGTGGATGATCAGACTGCTGCAAAATGCAGCTGAGAAGAGTGTCCAAATGATAACCTTCAACATGGCAGAATGCAAGTGTGACAGACGATAGGTAGGGAGCTCCAACAATAGGCAGCTGATTGAAGACTGCTGGGTGGCCAGATCAGGCCACGAAAATGCAGCCTGGAGGGAGATGCAGGTGATGTCAGCAGCTGCAGGGACACTAGATCAGCAAAAATGCAGATCAGGAATGACTGTCAGCTGGTCACCATGATCAGGAAAGATGTTGCTGGCTTATGAAGGAGAGTGGCAGTAGATATAATGACTACTGGCCGGCCATTTTTGGAGTATATCATTGCTATGGCAGCAGTAAGGAAGGTACTCAGCTGATGAAGATAGAGTGGGTAATCTGATCTGAAGAGGAATTGGTGGGAGGAGATGAATGGCCACAACATGCCCTATTTATGGGTTTCATTGTTGCTGCTCATGGTGATTTAGGAGCCTTCAAGATTGAAGTGGCATGGATCCTTACTAACGGTACACCAAAAAGGGGTTCTGAGCAGCATTATTATAAGAAGCCTTAAAATAAGTATCTGTTGGGTTTACTGAGAAACTGACAACTGTCAATGTGAAATGATCACCACTTTGCTAAAAGGTTGTACTAAGGGAACTTACTGACAATACAATAATGATAATTGATGCAAATAGCACTTGGTGATTCGGAGAAATGTGTAGGGAGCTTGTTATGCCATTATATCCCTCACCACAGGTACAACAAGTAGAGCAATGGAAGATCTAAAATTTCAACTAGATAGCATTGATCTAGACTTCATTGATTATGTATAGGGATTATACAAGTTTACTATAACAAATTTTATTCCATTACACCCATTATAGGAATAAACATGTGTATTCAGGAGGAATAACATATTTGGACCTTGATTTGGGCTGATTCTCAGTCATCTATAGGTGTTACAAGTTATTTCAAATTGATTATAGGTTTTAGGAAATGCTATCACTTTTCACCCACATTTTCCACATGCATATATGAGTATGGAATGACTGTGGCTCTTGCTAACCCACGTTTGGCCCTAAAAGCATTGTATTATCAAGGAAATCTCGTAGTCATGAAGTACCTGCTGTCATTATTGACTTCTGGGAGTAACAATAATCTCTTTTGAGGCTTGCTTCCTTCCATAGAATGTTCAGGTGCATTCTCACATCACATGTATACAAGAAAGAGGAACTTACATTTGTTGGATGTCAAAACTGTGAATTGGAAAGCATCGAAGTTTTGGCATAGTGGAAAAGAAATGAAGGATCAATCTGGAATAGCATACTCACATCCAAGAGGAGGGTGGTTTTATGGTGCTTGTAACTGTGTATTAATGTAACTGAAAGAGTGTTCTCTTTGTATGATGAGTTGTTGCTCTAACTTCCAGTTGTTCTATATTGGCAGGAGACAGACGTGTACATTTTGCTGATAGTATCCTGAAGGTGAACAGAGACGGTCAGATAAAGCGGCGGATACTTGTGATAACAGATTGTGCTTTCTATACTCTAGACAACAGATGGTGTAACCTTAAACGACGGATTTCTCTTTCTGCTATTGATCGGATTTATCTGAGTGAACTCAGTGACAACTTCTTTGCTATTATCGTACCAAGTGAATATGACTGTCTCCTTGCCAGTACGCGTAAAACAGAAATTGTGGAGATGCTTGTTGAGGCTACAAGGAACTTAGCTACTGGTCCAGTGGAAGTGTGTTTTGCCAACAGGTGGTTAAATTACATCTATGCAACTGATATTGTATATTTTTGCCACTGATTGCATCTGTCATGCATGCAGATTTGAGTATCAAGTGGATATGGAACATAGTAGAGAGGTGCAGTTTGAAGTGGTGGAAGGTAATACTGCCTAAAACTTTCTAATATTTGAACTCCAAGTGTAACATACACAACAGCTATATAGACTTGCACATATGTTGAGTACAGGACAATGTAAGGAGGTGGAATTTGATGAGATTACATAAAGTTGTGTTGCTTTTATCCTGAAGTTCCAGCTAAGTGCAATTTCTCTTGTTGTCTTAAATGCTGCAATGACTTCAGTTGTCTCCTACATGTATGGAGGATACAGAATCAAACTCAATTGCTGTCCATTCATTCACTTCATAACACATTTGTGATTCAGTCAGGATTGTGGAAACATTGGCAGAGACCTTGCTTGGAACATTTGCGCTCCAACCACTCAACTCTTGTGCACAGCTGAATTCTGGCTTTGGGCACTTTGGCAGAGACATTGGCTGGAACTATTTGCACTTAAATCACTCGAATCTTGTGTACAGCTGAATTCTGGCAGATTTATTGCTGCTAGATTAACTTGGACACTGTTTAGATCAATACAAAGGATTCTCTCTGAGTTTCGTTCATTACTTTTACATTCTGTATATAGTTTCTGTTTTTAGCAGGCTTAACTGCATGAATGAAAACCATTTTCAAGTTTGATTTTGCATGTGAATATGTTTGTGTTGTTGAGCATATGTTGATTTTGTGCAGGAGGAGTGAAGACAAAGATCACAAAGAAATGAGCAAGCGTTACCTAGTTACAAACACCTTGAGCCTAGCAAGCATTGGCTGTTGTTGCAATTCAAATGGATACTTTGGTCATGTGGAACATTATATGTCTTTGTAAAGCTGCTCAGGATTGGGCATAAAAAATCTAGGGGCTTTTTGCTTTCAAACCCCTCATAGTAATTTGTGTTTATATTCACTGAAATGGTAATTAATTTGTTGATATGCATACTCTTGTCGATAGGAGCAGACTGAGAAGTTAATTTTCATGTTAGTTAGTGTGGTGATATGTTGAAAAGGTTAAAGACTCTGGTCTGGTGCACTCGTGATATTGATGAATGATAACTGACAATAAGAAGTTCACATAACATCCAAGGTAGTTAATTTGAAAATGGAATGGAAAGCATGATACTCATTCAATAATTCTTAGCCATTATGAACAACCATTGAGGTCATCAGATGTTAAGTTGTTAGAGCTTGTAAGAGTGAGAGAGGTCCAAAATGATGGCTTGTAGCTAATATAGGCTCTTTGTCAATAAATCATTTATACTGATTATTTCTTTATTAAGTAGCATCTGTAGGAGAAATGAACAAAACATGCATCAGTATTTCTGTTCCTAAATACTCGTGGTTTTTGTGATCTCATGGTTACGGTACCTTGTGGATGTCTGAAAGACGAGTAGGTGTATACTGGTGTTACAAGCAACAGCCAAATCAGCATCTTTGTGTTAAGGCAATTAGAGAAAAAGGTGGAAGGGTGAAATTGGAACTGCCAGTTATAGGGATATGAGCTGATAGGTGGCCATGTATGTGAATTACAGAGTAATACACCCGTGCATGAATGAGCCACATGCATGCACATGTTCTGGTGTATGGAGGTCTTTTTCCTGCTCATTTGATTGTATCTGTGCTTGGTTAGTCATTGTGAATTTGGTGAAGCAAGTTGATAGTAAGAGTGGACATGCATTGAATCTAACAGAATGTCTTGTACATACTCCAGTAGCTCATGCAATAAAAAGTATGTTTATCTGTGGGTTGGAAGAATCAAATGACAATGTGGTGTGTGCAACTGTGTGATATATTATGCTAATGCCATATGATATATAGTTGTGAAGACACAATTGTTTTCAAAATCTTGTAGTGATAAGAGAGGCTTTTCTTGATGATAGAGTGCACAATTATCTTAGTGGAATCCTTTGTATTCATGGTGATAGTTCACATCGAGGTGGAAGAGTGGATTTCAAGGCATGTGTGCTCATTGCTGCTAAGTGTACACCATTCCTTTTTGTTGATATGCTCCTCTCATGGATTATTGCAAGTAGAACAACTTGGATTGGGGGAGAGCCGATTGAGTATAGCTGCCGATGCTTTGAAGTCAGTTTGTTGAGCAGCCATTTGTTGTATCAATTGGGTATGTCAACATTGGTAGATCCAATGAGTCTACTTGTTCATCAATGGAGTGAGGATCTTTGGTAACTTCTTCCTCCATTGACATTGGAGGATGTTGAGAGAACAAGGCATTTCAAAGTAGGACAGATATAAGAGACTAATCACATTGTAGCAACAATCGTAAAGGGTTAACTGTGGGGTACGTGATGGAATTAGCAAGTAACCACATACATAGGTATCTCAACACTTGTGGATGGTCGTGGATATGGGAGGAGGAGGTGAGTTTATGTTGAGAAAATGGGGCATTTTAGAGGAGAAAGATAAGGGACTAATCATCATTGTAGCAACAATCATGATGCGATTACTATGGGATACTTAATGGAATTAGCAAGTAACTACATATGTAGGTATATCACAGCTTGGGATAGTCATGGATATGGGAGGAGGTGAGTTTGGGGTACTTCTTGAATTAGCAAGTAACCACATATATCGGTATATTGGAGCTTGGGATGGTCGTGGATATGGGAGGAGGTGATTTTCCATCTTTATTCTTTGATATTGGCATGTGGTGGCCACCTCCAATTAGTGCCCACAATGAGACATGTTAGTGTATTTTGTGTTTTCTTTCCTTTGCTTTGTTGATATCCACTATTTGACTTGTAGAATTGATGATTCCTTTTTCTATACATGTGGCAATGTATATGGTTTGAGAGGGAGAACTATGCTTATGCAACCCTAGCACCAAAGCTAGACAGTGTGTGTGTATAGTTTGAGAGGGAAAACTATGCTTATGTAGCCCTACCACCAAAGCTAGACATATAGTTGTTCCTTTTTATCTTGATCTTTGACATCTACAATGATTGTCTTAGTCATCTTTCGCTTGAATAGGAGAGGGATCCATGCTATCATGGGCCCATTAATGATAACCCAATAAGGCATGCTATTGACATGCAAAATGAATGCACAAAATCTTCAATTAGCCTAGTTGGACATGGTCTTCTTCATGTCTTTGTGTTTAGCACTTGTCACTTTGATTAATAAAAGGGAAGTCAGAACATGTTTAAGAACATAACTCTTATTTTGTTGCTTCTAGTTTTGATGGCAAGGTGAGCTATGACCATCACATTTGTATGAACCTTTGGGAGAAACATGATGGCACATCTTGCATAGTCTTGACGATAAAAGTGACTCCCATTATTTGTTAGAATGCTTGAGCCTCTCCTACGTAATTAGCTTATTTGTAAGCCTTACTAAATTCTACAAAATCAAAGTAGGAGAAAGGACTAATTAGATGAAGGGTACACACCTTCTAGAACTTATCCAAGATAGATAGATATTCTAGAACTTCCAAATACGTATTCTTTCAGAGTGTGCACGTTTCTCCTTACTCTCTCTTGCAATTGAAGTTGGTCCAATTGAAGTGCACTATAATCAAAGTTTTGATGACCTTGTTAGATCATTGTGATCATCCACATGAAATCATTGCTTATTTTGGTTGGTTACCTTATCAATCCATCTATTGTGTTGTCTAAGTTTGCATATCTTTAAGGCTCTCCTTGTTGTTACACACATAGTTGTATTGTACTCGAGGGAAGGAAGCTTAAAGAGAATCTCAAAACCATAGCCTTCTTAGCTTTAACACCAAAAGAACACTCCTCTTGGTGCTCCCTCTCTCCTTGCAATGAATAGCTCAATCAACCTTCATTCCTAAAAGGTGAGTGGAAGGTGGAAATATGAGCAGAAGCAAGAAGAGAGCTAGAGCTATGGAGGTTTAAGCAAGAAGAAGAGAGATTGGTGTGTGGGAACTCTAGCAATCACAATGTGTGACCTTCCTTCCCTTATTCTATTTGTTACTAAAAGAATAAAGAATAAAGTGCCAATGATGGGCGTTTGCCACCTGCAGTGTATGTGTGTGTGGATCTGTATATACAATAAATATAGGTGGCTAGGTACACAAAACCTTTAACCCCCAACAACCTCCTACTTAAAGAAAAATGTGTATTTGTGAGTAAAAGAAAAAGAGAAAAAGTACAATATGTACGTAGAGTACAACAGGATGAGAAAAGATATAATCTCATTCTATGTCAATCAACCTCCTAGGGAAGGCATATCATTCCACTAGGAGACTTTTAGTGAGCAGATCTACACAAGTTGTATTCATAGGGATCTTGATAAGTTGAATGGACTTGTCCTCTATCACCTTCCTAATAAAGTGACAGTGCATCCCAATGTGCTTTGTCTTCACATGAAAGATTGGATTACGAGTCAACTGAATGGTACTCATCGAATTTGAATTATGTAGTATAGGAGCATAGTCATAACGATAGTTGCAATCAAATAACCTAATTGTAGGGCCTCCTTGCAAGCCTCAATGATGGCTGTATGTACTCAGTCTCAATAGTAGATAAGACCATGCATTTCTGTACCTTGGACATCTAAGAGATAACACCTCCAACATATGTAAGGGCATACCTAGAGGTGGACTTTCTACTATATAATCTGAGTTAGTGTAACCCAAGACTCCTGCATCCCAGCTACCATAGCAAATGTAAGAGATAGCACCTTCAACATAGGTAAAGACATACCCAAAGGTGGACTTATTGTCTACATGTCCTCTATTGGTAGTAAATAAGGCTATGCATTTCTGTATCCTAGATATCCAAGAGGTAACACCTCTAGTATGGGTAAACACATACCCTCAGGTGGACTTCCTACTGTCTATATGTCCTGCATAATTTAAGTTAGTGTAAACCATGACTCCTACATCTTGGCTACCTAGCAAATGCACATATCTACATTGCCTTTTATGTATCTCATGATATCCTTCACAATGTCCCAATGTCTCCCACTTTCCCACTATAAACGCTATTTCAGGGTAAGTCGCTATCATGGTATACATCAAATTTCCCATTGTGGATGCATAGGGAACCTTGGTCATCTCAACCCTCTGACAATTAGTCTAACCTTCACATGAAAAAATAAAGGACGTTGAATAGGCCTACCATCCTGCATATGGGATTGCTCAAGTGCTTTGTGTATACACTCCTTTTGGGAAAAGTAGAGAAGTCCCTTAAAGTGATTGCATGTAATGCACATACCAAGTATGTGTAAGGCCTATCCCATGTCTTTCATCTCAAAGCTCATCTTGAGCTGAGTCTTAAAGCATCTAACTTAGCATGTGTACTCCTAGCTATAAGCATATCATCAACATTAAGTACCAAAATAATAAGGCTACCATCACGTGCCTAATTCCATGTATTGTTATTCTATAGCGAATCAAAGTCAAATTGCAAAGCCCTCTCTCAAGAGTGAGAATCACCTCTACACAGCCTTCTCATAAATAAGTGGTTTAACAGATTTTGTCACCATGACATAATCCATAGAGGGCTCATAATGAGTAGGAGGATGTGAAGCTCTAACAAAGCATATCAAAACTGGCTATGGGGCATGTACGACTTATTCTCTCTCTCCAACATCATGATCCTGCACAACATGCAAATCCTAGCTCACTAATCATCAACAAGTGCAACATGTTATCTCACTGGGACTGGTTGTACAATAACATGAGAATCCTCTTGAAAGATTACCCTATGTATCTTTATTATCTGCCTTGGTCTCATATACATTGTATTTGCATGGAAGATAACATCATGGTTGTGGATGATCTTTTGAGCATGTGAATCCCAAAAACGATACCCCATCTCACATGCATCCCTGTATCTAAGAAAGATGCATTTGATAGGCTTTAGATTCAACTTGTTGTGCTTGTTTTTGGGAATATAATAAAAAGTGAGGCTTTTATGCACCAGACTTGTAAACTTGTATCTATACTTAGCAAGACATCTAGAAGTAGCTCTATATGATCCCTAGATGTTACAATTAGAAATAACATTACACCAGACCATAAACAAAAGATATATAAAATGCATATTTTGTATCTTTGATTGTAAGAAATCACATGCTTGCTCACAATCTTCTCTCTTTTTTCCATATTTTGTATCCTTGATTGTAAGAAATCACATGTTTGCTCACAATCTTCTCTGTTTTTTGCATCTCTCTCACTATTTCTTACCAATCTCTCTCTCTCCCTACCCCTTTTTACCTCTCTCCTCTCTTTGTGAATTTTCTCTCACATATTTGTTACCTGTCACACACACACACACACACACACACACACACACACACCCTTTCCCCTTTTTCTCACTCTTGCCTTTTTATCTCTCTTGTATATTTGCAACCTCTATGTCTTCCTCTCTCCCCCCTTTCCACCTCTCCCTCTCTTTCTCCTTTTTGTCCCTCTTATGTGTTTGTGACCCATCTCTCTCTCTCTCTCTCTCTCTCTCTCTCTCTCTCTCTCATCCTTTTTACATCTCTCCTCTTTTTCACACACACACACACACACACACACACACACACACACACACACACACTCTCTCTCTCTCTCTCTCTCTCTCTCTCTCTCTCTCTCTCCCTTTTTTTATACCACTCCTCTCTTTTCTTTCTCACTCACTCACTCTCTTGTATATGCATGTATAAAAGGCTACACATGCATTTGAACTTAGGTGTATAGAGACTCATACATGTGTGTAATGCCTTTTATGCACCAAACTTACAAGCTTGCACTTGTACTTACTTTGCATGACATCTAGAAGTAGCTCTATATGATCCTTGGATGTTACAATTAAAAATACCATAAATGGAAGATATATGAAATGCACCACAAAGTCTAAGTGTATCCAAGCATTACAAAGAGACTCTTAATATTAATAAAAAATAACGTTTTTTCCAATTGAGCCAAATAGGAGGAATTCTTTCTTTTTGAGGATTTATTTTTATATTCAAGGATAACATACACATGTGAAGTAGAGCCTAAAACCATAGTTTGTTTCAGACATCACTAAAAAATTTGCACCACAAAGTTAAGTATACGACATTCTAAAAACAATTACAAACCTCATGTCTATCAGCAAACCACAAAGCATTACTCTTTGATTGTGCCTATGCAATTTTTATCCAAATGCTACAAATGTGAACAAAAATTAAAAAATGCTCCATGGGGACTAACCAAAATGGACCATTCTTTTCTTCCAGGAATCAATGGGAAAAATTTCATTCTCCAACATAGCATGGACAAGTAAAGTAGGTCATGTCGCTAGTCTTTGTCTCTTGATGACAATGGCATGGGGAACATGATAGTCTTTCCTCTATTTCTTGTACCTTAAAAAGTAGAAAGCCACAATGTAAATATAAGTACATCTAACAATCGTCAAATATTATTTAATTTCAGAATAACAATACTTAGTCTAACATTTGTAAATCACTCGGTAGGCATTGTGATAGCTTGATGCAATGTCACAAAACAACTGAGGTCCTTCAATTCATACTTTGGCCACCCCCTTGGTATCCTATCAGTGTGAGATCATTGAAACCTCTTATGCTGGTTAGCTTCACCCATATGTACTCGAAAAAACTATGTATATTCATAATGTACTACCTCAATAAAAACTAAAAGTAAAATCTCAATATTGATATCATTATATAAACAATCAATGACCCTTGCAAGCATTCTTCTTATAGTATCATGCATTGTTACTACACCTAAGATGCATTGCAATTCCTTTTGATACTACTTGGAAGTTGGATAGTAGGCCCAAGTTGGAGTAGGAATCGAAAAGTTCAAGTAAATATTTAAATATATTATGAGAAATAATCCATTACTATTGAAGAAGTATATGCTGACCAAACATGGCACAAAGGACATTTCACATATGTGCCAAGGAGTGACTCTATGAAGCCATCAAATTTCAATAGATACATCTTTCCAGAAAATCAATACATATCATTCCACCTTTTGAAAGTACATCTCTGCACAAAAGCAATCATCATTGCACCTTCTGAAGCACATCCTTGTATACAATGTTCATTGTGACATTCATAGCCCTTGTTATTTTCATCTAGCAAGGCTCTTGCACAATATGAGGACTTTACCCTTGAAAATGCAACATATGACTGTCCATGTGTAAATATGGGTGCCTTTAAATAAAGACCAACGACATACAAAGTTTGTCCTTGTGACTTATTGATTGTCATAGCAAAGGCTAGCTAAATAGGAAACTGCATCAGCCTCATAGTAAATGGAAATTACAAAGTGTTAGGAATAAAAGTGATTCTAGGAATGAAAACTTGTTCCCCTATATCTATTCTTGTTATTATTTGAGCATCTATCACCTTTTTATTGAATGGCTTACATATTAGTCACATGCCATTACATAGACCTTTTGTTGGATTTAAGTTCCTAAATAGAATAACAAGTGCATTCATCTTTAGCAATAGTAAATGGGGAGGAAATCTATCTCCAAGATCTAGTGTAATTTAGTACTCTATAGAGTACAAAAACGAGTTATCATCCATCCTTACAATTGAATCTACACTATAGTACTACATAACCTCTCCTAGCATCAATTGCAATGCATGATGATTCAAAGAAGCCACCTCTATATTCCACGATGTAAGTAAAACATGCTTGCTGAAATACACACTAAACTCTCTCATCATGAACACTTCGGTTGTACACACTATCAATTAAGGTTTCAATAGAGTGTTCTTTAGCCATCATGCCAGATGGAATACATAACTTATTACAATTTTTTGTAATACCCACTCCATTCCCTATCTCTTGAATCCAACTAATGAACCCCAATATCCATCACATGATCAATTATTAATGTCCACATATTCCCAGGCAAGCTTAGCACCCTGACATACTACCACAAATAAGAGTAACATAGTATTGCATTGGCAATTTCTTCATGGGAGCCTTTTATCATCACGATGGATAAGATACATCTAAAATCACCTCCAAGCAAAGTGACCTTTCCATCAAGTGGTTTATCACAACTCATAATATCCCTCAAAGTTCTGTCAACTGCTTCAAATACATATTTGTGCATCATGGGAGCCTCATCCCATAAAATAAGACTAATTTATCTTAGCAATTGAGAAAGATCACTCTGAACATGAATATTACAGGTGGATCAATTACGTAGTTTCAATAAAATTTTACACATTGAGTGAGCTATACGACCACGTAACAAAAGCAAAGCAGTAATGCCAAATGATACTGTTGCCAATGCTATAGATGATTGTTGCATAGCCTAGCAAGCCAACACATAAAGAAATGTCTTTTCAAACCCACTGAGACCATCTAAAAAATATATATTCCTAGAGTTTGCAACAACAACATCCATAAGTGCATTATATACAACTCTTTGTTCATCATTCAACATTTCCTCCATAGAAACACAAATTCTATATTGCTCTAGTATATCATATGCATATTAATATTCTAAAATAGGATTAGCATACAATTGAGAATTTGTTTGATGCGGTTCTAACAACCCATCAAATTCAAACAATCTTTGCCCATGCTAGTGCAAAATATATTGAAGATGCAACAAAGCCTTGTTAGATGCCTCTCGTAGTAGAACTGTAGAAGATACATGCACGTAGGTTGTGGAGTCAATGTAGTGTGTGTGTGTGAGCAAAACACTCAAGAAGTTTTTATGAGTACTCAATTGTACGCTTTTCATTGTATATTATGCACTAGTATAAAGGGTACCCACTTGGCCTTTTGCTGGTCTTTATCCCAACTCTTGTATGTGTGTGTGTGAGGCTAAGATGTTGCCAATTGAAATTTTAAAAAATATTAATAATACTAAAAATTAGAATAGAGTTAGAGAGTGAAATATCATCCTTACATATAGGATTTGAAAGATTATTTTCATGGTTTTCTAGTTTAATAAGTAAAAGAAAATATGTTTTTTTTGTCTTTTTAATATTTAAATAAAGTAATAGATAAGAATAACCACTAAGACTATGCACAAAAGACATAGATACCACTCAATTTGATAGGTGCAAGATACTTTTTTTTGTCTTTTTAATATTTAAATAAAGTAATATATAAGAATCACCACTAAGGCTGTGCATAAAAGACTTAGATAGCACTATAGTAATGTGTAATAAGTTCAATTATTTCTCGTATGCATAATGAGATGAATAAATCACCCTCATTCACCTTACGAACACCTTTCTATCTTGGCTCATACCCTAACACAACTTTCAATAGGTTATAGATTATACTTGATAGTTCATTTATAAGTTATAGCCACATCTATCCTTTGGGATTTTTGGATGGTGATCCAAGGGCACACATACATTTTTATCAGATTCCTTTTCCTTATGGAGAGATGGTTTTGCATAGTCATATGGTAGAGCATCACTTCTTATTTCAAGATTCTTTGGTTGCTCTCCACATTCCTAACTTCTTCCAAGCTTATAAGCTTGGAAATTGTTAGGGGTTAAAGGCCGCATGTGCCTAGTTGCCTACATTTATTGTATACACACCCGCACGCTGATACATTGCATGTGATAGCTACCCATCACTGCTCATGCTTCCACTTTTCACTCACCTTTCAACTACTATCAAAGTGGGCATCCAAGGAGCTTATTCATCCCGTGCTTTATATTCAAATCTTCAGCTCAAGGTTTCATGGTAGACATTGCTTCTTCTCACTGAGGTATGCATTGAGCTCTTCCTTCTCCCTAGGTTGTTTCCCACTTGTCAAGGCCTCTTTATACTTGAGATCCACTTGGCAAGTCCTTTGGAAACTTCCTCAACATTGGATACGTGATTTTGAGTATAATTTTGGAGCATCCCAACCTCTGTCATTGTTGTTAAATATAGTAGACCTATTGTATATAAGTTTGGGGCAGTTGTTCTTCCATGTTTGGAGCTCACTTATACTTCTATAGGTGTCCATATGCTCATGTATTATTGCCAGATGCTTGGAGGATCTATTAAGGTGATTTAGGGACACTTTCTTGGCTCAATTTTGATAGCATATTCACTGGTATAGCATTGTGAACAACAAGCTTTTTCACTAAGAAAATTTATGCATATTGTATCTACTAGTCTTTTGGGTATGCTACATATCTATGGTGATGTGTAGCATTGATGTAAGAATCTAGATATACTTATGACATGACTTGGCACTTGGATTTGAGCTACATTTGATGTACATGGGCTTTGGTAACTTGCTTTGAGCTTTAATGAATACTCGCTTTTATCGGTAATGAAGATTCATTGAATATACTCATGGATGTATATTTGATATGCTTGGGTTTTCCAAATGAGAGAGAGAGAGAGAGACAATGGTTAGTTGGTTAGAGAGAGAGAGAGAGAGAGAGAGAGAGAGAGAGAGAGAGAGAGGGAGGGAGGGAGGGAGGGAGGGAGGGAGGGAGGGAGAGAGAGAGAGAGAGAGAGAGAGAGAGAGAGATTTTAATTAAAGCTCTAGCTGATATTGTTCTTTGTTGGTGTTTTAGTTGCATATTTGTTAGCAAACGAGTATTTCAATTAGTTTTTGATGACTATTATCCAAGTTGGTGGTCTCCATATTTCAATATGGGTTATAGTTTTGTTTCATTATATTTGTTATTAGTTTAGTTATATATAAATATAAATAAATAAATAAATAAATAAATAAATAAATAAATAAATATAGAGAGAGAGAGAGCATATTTGTTCATTTATTATTTGGATTAGATGCATCTCTCCCTTTCTCCCTCCCTTTGTTAGTTTATTATTTGGATTAGATGCATCTCTCCCTCCCTTCCTCTCAATGCATCTCTCCCTTCCTCCCTCCCTTTGTTAGTTTATTATTTTGATTAGATGCATCTCTCCCTCCCTCCCTCCCTCCCTCCCTCCCTCTCTCTCTCTCTCTCTCTCTCTCTCTCTCTCTCTCTCTCGCCACTATTTTAAAACAAAGGGATAGGGTGATACATTGCATACGTTTAACTAAGGAAAGTAACTCTCTTTCTCTTTCTCTCTCTCTCTCTCTCTCTCATGTAGGTATGAAGTTTGAAGTTTTTAATGAATTTCAATATTTTGATTTGAGTTGTTTATGAAATTTGATTTTATAGGCAGCATAGATCTCTCTCTCTCTCTCTCTCTCTCTCTCTCTCTCTCTCGTTGAGATGGCAAGCTCAACATATGTGGACATTGATGATGGACCGCTTGGCTAGATGGGTCCGCACGTCTACACTTAGCATGTTGGTGGTCATTATGATACTCACATGGCCACTGACTTATCACTTATTATATTTAGTTTGTTACACCTACCTATAGCCGGCAAAGATAGCACCACTCGATTGGTGTAGTCTGTTATGCATTGTTTGACTTAGTAGGCCACTTTCCTTTATGTTGTATCTTATCTATACTTTGTGTATATTACATAGTGTGTGGAAGAAAAAGAAGAAATCAACAAGAAAACGTTTTGGCCTCCATCT
Source organism: Lygodium microphyllum (assembly GCF_053477565.2). NCBI lineage: Eukaryota > Viridiplantae > Streptophyta > Polypodiopsida > Schizaeales > Lygodiaceae > Lygodium > Lygodium microphyllum. The sequence goes on along the minus strand of NC_141144.1, from coordinate 30,698,512 downwards.
CTCTTCTTGTGCTCTTGAGTGAGCTTCCTCTTGTGCATACAGTGTGTGTTTGGCGCAGCAGCTCAAGCAAGTCTCTCCACCACGTGATTCTTGACATGGTATCAGAGCCGTGCCATTGAGAGAGGCAGATTTTGAGGGCTGAAGTGAAGGAGAAGAAGCAAGGTTCAACCAAGCAAGCAACGGGTAAGAAGCTCTCCCATTCTTCCACTCTCTCTCTTGGATAGTGCTTGTGGAGGCACCGAAAGCAGGGTGGAGTGAAAATCTCAGATTGCTGTGAGATTTGGTGTGTGAGCAGAGTAGTACATATTCTGTAGATTAGCTCTTTAGGGTCTTCCATAGTTCGTTTGGGCATCTGAGGCCGTTTTAGGCCCCGTTTTAGAGCCGCAATGTTGCGGACAACAGTTCTAAGGTACAGTGTGATTTTGGTTGCATTGATCGAAAGTAGGTGCGCAGGTTACAGATTTCAAATTTGTAAATTTTGAGGTGTTTTCCAAGAAGTAAACATAAGGTTCATCTGAAAATAGGTTGCAAATTATATGTACTATTGAGCAATCAGTGAAAAAGGTTGCTTGGTGTATTGCTGTGCACTTGTTGTGAAAGACTATAGAAGACTAGCTTTTTGTGTTGTATCCTTTTTTTGTGATAATTGCAGAGAATAGTGGAAATCCCACTATTGAGAGGCTCGACAAGAATAACTACCCTTCATGGAAGTTCCGTGTGACGAACTTTCTCATTGGAAAGGGCCTTTATAAGTTTGTTTCAGGTGAAGAAAAGGAGCTAGAGGTGGGTATCCCTCTGACTGCAGAGATGAATTAAAAGCATGGAAAGAATGGAATGCAAAAGACAAAAAGGTGATATATTGGCTATCTGCAGTCATTGATAATACGATGTTGGGACATATCAGGAATGCAAAAACTTTACATGCAGTTTGGACAATTTTTAAGAACATGTTTTTAGTAAATACAAAGGCACGGAAGATTAAACTCAAGCAAGAGTTGAATACCTTGAAGAAAGGGAAAATGTTTGTCAATGAGTATGTTTTGAAGGTAAGAAGCATTGCAAGTGCTTTAACAATGATTGATGCAATGCTCAATGATGATGATTTGGTCTCATCCACTTTGAGTGGCCTTAATAATGAGAAGGCATGGAAATCATTTGTTACTTCAGTATACGTACAGAAGCAATTTCTAGATTTTGATGAGCTAGTTTCTCTCATGATTACTGAAGAGATCAATATGCAGGGTGACTCGTCTGAAAGAAATGGTGAACATGTCTGAGCATTTTACTCAAGTTCAGGAAGGGGACGTGGTAGATCCTCTTTGAGAGATCGTGGTATGGGACGTGCTGGCGATAAACAACAAAATAAGTTTAATCAACAATTTGGTGAAATGCAGGTTTCAAGAGGTTGAGGAAACTTTAGAGGTAGGGGAAGCTCTAGAGGAAGAGGTGGATGACAGAATAGAGGTTCTGGAAATTTTGCTATTGTTTGCCATTATTGTGGCAAGATAGGTCATATTGTAGTACATCTTTATGCTAAGAAGGATGATATTCACAATGGTAAATTACAGTAAGGAAACTATACATCATCTTCACGACATAATGAAGTAAAAAATAGAAGTCTGTTTGTTATGTAACATGTGATGAATGTTGTTACAGGAAAGGGGACACATGATGATGTATGGTATGTTGATTTAGGTGCATCTAATCATATGACTAGTCATGTTGAATGGTTTGGAGAGATGCATGACTTACAAAATCTAGGTCATGTGCAGACAGGTGATGATTCATGCCACACACCCAATTTCACATATTGAAAAGGTTCCCTTGTCCTTGCATGATGGCTGCTAGACAAAGAGTCTAACAAATCTATTACATGTGCCTTCAATCATGAAGAATCTAGTGTCTATTGGCTAAATGGTAGAGCAAGGGTTGTAGGTCTGATTCAATGCAAAAGGTTGTTTTGTAGAAGACTTTAATGATAAGTGCAGATTAGTCGCAAAAGGAAGTAGAGTTGGCCGCATGTTCACTTTAGATGTTGGAATTCCTGCAATGGATGCTGCTATGTATGCTAAAGAAAAAGGAATGGTTGTAGACATTGAAGTATGGCATAAACGTATTGGACATGCAAATGTGTAAAATGATGAAATTAATGCAATCCAAAGGATTGGTTACAGGGTTGCCTTCTTTTAGAGTTGTAGAATTGCATAAAATTTATGAGGCATGCCAGTTTGGTAAGCAGGCAAGACAACCCTTCTTGCATGACAGAGAAGTGAGCAGAAATATACTTGATGTAGTGCATATAGATGTTTGGGGGCCTACACAAAATGTGTCTCTTGGTGGCGACAAATACGTTGTCACATTTATTGATGACTATTCAAGGAAGCTATGGGTATATTTCATGAAGGAAAATAGTGATGTATTTGAGCACTTCAAATCTTTCAAGGTAGCTGTTGAAACAGAAACATGCTTGAAAGTGAAGTGCTTGAGATTAGATTGAGGGGGAGAATACCTCTCTAATGAGTTTAGTGGCTTCTTGAGGACTCATGGGATAAAAAGGCAACTTACTTTTTACTGGTATACCCCACAGCAAAATGGGGTTGCAGAAAGAAAAAATAGGCATATTGTAGAAGTTGCACGGGCATTAATGGTTGAAAAGAATATGCCAATTTTTTTTTGGTCTGAAGCTATCCATATTGCTATCTATATTATGAACAGAACCCCCACAACTGCAGTTCATGGGATGACTCCTAAAGAATGCTTTACTGGCAAGAAGCCTGATATATCACATTTGAAGGTATTTGGATGTGTTACATATGTTCATGTGCCAGATGAGCTACGAAAGAAGCTTGATCTAAAGGCTAAAAAATGTATTTTTATTGGATAATCTTTAGAGCAGAAAGGGTATCGTTGTTATAACCCTGTCACAAGTGAGTTCAGAGTGAGTAGGGATGTAATTTTTGATGAGATGAACATTGGGTATGCACCTGCTAGTGATGTATTAGATGATGATAATGATAATGATAGCTATGTGTAGAAAGAAAAGCAAGAATCACAAAGTCTTAGTGGACTAGAAACATCATCTAGTACTACACCTATAGTGATCCCTTGGTCTGGGAGACTAAGGAGTAGCCTTACATCTTCAAGTGTATCTATAAGTGTTGCAGGCAAAGACAAAGGAAAGAAGAAAGTGCTGGATGGTAATGATGCATCTACTAGTCATTTGGGATTTGATGGAGATTCTAGTGGTTCAGAGAGTTTGGATGATGAACTTGGTATTCCTTTAGTTAGGACACCATGTGTACTGAGAGCTTATAGTAATGTAAATGCTCTGTTGAGTGATCCAGTGGTATGCATGCCTAGCAGGGTCAGATACCCTGTTATAAGATTTGGTTTTGAGGTTATGCAGCTCACCATTATACTTATATGGTGAAACTAGTTGAGGATGTTGAGCTTGCTTGTTTTGAGGATGCTGTTGGTCATGCTCATTGGGATGCAGCAATGGATGAGGAGATAGCTGCATTGGAAGCCAATATGACTTGGGATTTGGTACCCTTGCCTAAGGGTAAGAAAGCTATTGGCTATAAGTGGGTTTAAAAAGTCAATCATAATGTAGATGGTTCAGTTAGTAGGTATAAGGCTAGGTTGGTTGCAAAAGGCTATGCTCAAACATATGGCATAGATTATGAAGAGACATTCAGTCGAGTTGCTAGGATGGCAATTGTTAGGTGTGTGATTGCCTTGGTAGCAACCAAAGGTTGGATTTTGTAGCAAATGGATGTTAAGAATGCCTTCTTGCATGGTGAATTGCAAGAAGAAGTGTATATGGAGTAGCCAGCAAGTTATGAGGATTTAGAGCATCCCACATATATGTGCAGGTTAAAGAAGGCGCTCTATAGGTTGAAGCAAACACCTAGAGCATGATGTGACAAGATTGGAGAGTATGTTGTCAATATTGGATTTTTTATTTCTAATGTTGATCACTCACTTTATGTGAGAAAGGGAGATGTAGGTTTGGTCATCATAGTCATCTATGTGGATGACTTTATTATTACAAGTGATAGTGACAATGGGATTTTTGAAGTTAAGGACTTCTTGAAGAAGAAGTTTGAGATGAAGAATTTGGGTAAGCTGAGGTACTTTCTTAGTATTGAGGTGATCAGTTGTGATGATGATATATGGCTATCACAAAGGCAATATGGATTGGATATGTTATCCAAGTATGGTATGACAACATGTAAGCTTCTTTTAGTACCATTGGAGCCAAATGTGAAGTTGAGTACCAACGTTGGGGATGAGATAAAAGACCCTACTATGTTTAGGAGGATAGTAGGGAGTTTGATTTAGATGACTATCACAAAGCCAGACTTGAGCTATGCTGTTGGCCTTGTCAGTCAGTTTATGCAGATGCCTAGAAAGCCTCATTTGGATGCAGTCAGATGTATATTGAGATATGTGAAGTCCACTTTACATTATGGAATTTTTTATGAGGCAGGTAAAGATGTATAGGTCTTTGGATACACAGACGCAGATTGGGCTGGTAGCATGTCAGAGAGAAGATCTACTAGTGCATTCATGTTTTCCCTTGGTAGTGTAGCATTTACATGGAGCATAAAAAAGCAACCTATAGTTGCTTTATCGAGTACGGAGGCTGAGTATAGAGGTGCTGCTATGGCAGCATGTGAGATGGTATGGCTGCAATGTTCCATACTAGGACAAAACACATTGAGATGCACTATTACTTTGTGAGAGAGAAGGTACTTGTAGGAGACATTGACTCGGTATATGTTAGCATACAAGATCAAATAGCTGACATTTTCACAAAGGCACTTGGTGCAGAGAAGCTTCAAAAGTTCGGAAGCTTACTTGGAGTTGCAGAGATAGAGTTGAGCTTGAGGAGGAGTGTTGAGATGACAAGCTCAACATGTGCAGACATTGATGATGGACCACTTGGCTAGATGGGTTTACATGTCTACACTTAGCACGTTGGTGGTCATTATGATACTCACATGGCCACTGACTTATCACTTATTATATTTAGTTTGTTACACCTACCTACAACTAGCAAAGATATAGCGCTAGTCGATTGGTGTAGTTTATTATGCATTGTTTGACTTAGTAGGCCACTTTCCTTTATGTTGTATCTTATCTATACTTTGTGTATATTACATAGTTTGTGGAAGAAGAAGAAGAAATTAGCAAGAAAACGTTTTGGCCTCCATCTCTCTTCTTGTGTTCTTGAGTGAGCTTCCTCTTGTGCATACAATGTGTGTTTGGCGCAACAGCTCAAGCAAGTCTCCCCACCACGCAATTCTTGACATCTCTCTCTCTCTCTCTCTCTCTCTCTCTCTCTCTCTCTCTCTCCCCACTATTTTAAAACAAAGGGATAGGATGATACGTTATCATAGGATTTTTCTTAGCTTGGTTGATTGTGTGACTATTTGTTTCATTGCTTTGTAGCTAGATTTTTTTGTGTTTGTCTAGTTCAGGAATTGTTTTAGTCATTTTTTTGGATTTTGAGTGTGGAAACTTGATGGCCTTGATTGAAATTGGAGTTTATTGGATAGGTGGGAGGTCCACTAGAAATTATCTCAAATAGAAGACCAAGATTTTGTGGAGATCTTGTGAAGAATCTCATGGGGAGGATGGGCATCAAACATAGGTATTCTAGTCCTTATATTGTTAGTAATTAATGGACATATTGAAATATGTATATTTTCTTACCAATACTGTTGTATATCACACGGATTATCACATGAGCACTTTACGTTTCACTTATCGAGGGGGGAAAGTGGTTGGGTGAGTTTTAAGGGTCGTGTAGGATGCCTTTACTTGTGAGATGGGTTGTTTTGCTTGGTCAACATCATGAGGACCATATTTTTGTTGAGTGAACATGATATTTTGGGTGGGCGGAGCGTACAATATTTTTTCTTGCTGAGTGATGAGAGGTGAGGTTAAGGATAATAAAAAAATCAAGGAATTATGTTTGGATTTTGCATGATGCACATGCATTGTAGGTAGACTAGGCACTATATTTTTCAGTGCATCCATTTTTTTGAGGGTAACATTGCTTGTATGATTGCATAGCATGAATCCGACTTTGCATTTTTTCTCAACACATATACGAGTAAGATTTTGAGTACATTCTCTAAGAATAGGACACATTGCACTGAATCAAAAGCAGGTAACAATGAAAAAAAACATTCTTTGAAGACTCAAGGGGGGGTTTGAAGACAAATTGGGAAGACCTTGGCCTTGGTATCTTGATTTTGGATGGTATTGTAAAGGAGAATTGTCTGTTGTCAAGGGGTTATGGGAAAGATCTATTGAAGTTAAAGCATTAGTCCCAACTATGGATGTTTTGTGTATCCATGGTTGGTCAAATCAAGCAACTTCAAAAGGGAGTAGTTGTTGTAGTGGGCACACTTAGCAGAATTATTGAATTACTCAAGCAAGGTGTTTTGAATCTCAATGCTATAAAGTATGTGGTTATTGATGGGGCTGATCAGATGTTAGCAACAACTAGGTTTGTTGAGCCTATTCAAGAGATTTTTTTAGCATTTGCCCCCACAAAAGAAAAATCTACTTATTTATGCTTCAATCAAAGAGGCTTTGACGGTGTCGTTATTGACATAGAGGATGCTCATGTATTAAAAGAGAAGAGAGATCTCACTGATACTCACCCTTCCAAGATTAGCGTTGTTGTGGGTGCATATAGCAATGATGAAGGTAAACCAAGCAATGCAGTTTAGCCAACGGGGAAAGTGCAGTCAAGGAAACTGAATTGCATGAAAAGGATTAGAGAAATAACATTGATAGTACATATGAGGATGATTTCTACTTAAAACAAGCACATAATTTTCATGGATAAACCTCATACATCTAGAAAGAAGACGTCACCATGAAGAGCATATTTAGTGGAAGTCAAAGGTGGTGATTATTATGTGGAGATGACGAGATTTCCAATGGGGGATGGTCATGGAGTATTTCTGCATGTGTGACGTGCCATATATTTTCTATGGAAGATAGTACTGATTAAGTGTAGTCATAGGTATCATTTACGTGAGTTGTGTTGTTGACATGATAATGAAATATTGAGGGAAATTTTCTACGATATAGCACCCTTAGATAGGAAGGCCAGAAGTTCTAATGGGTGGCTTGCTTAAAAAAAAAAAACAAAAGAAAGGAAAGTTATCTATTCCAAAAGCATAGACAATGTGGAAAAGTTTTATGCTTTTAAAAAACGCTTAAACATATGAAGTGGGGGGAAGTCTATATAAACATGAAGGAACAAGTTACTTGGGCCGTTCTCCCAAGTAAATTTACCTCTTTTGTGAGAAGAGAGGAGGGTCATTTATCACCTCGTGGGGTTTAGTGGGTTGCATTTCCACAAGACTGATGCTAAAGGTTTGGTTTTTAGTCACATTTACTTTGAGGAATGAAGATTGTTTACAGTTATTTATTCAAGCTCATGTTTTTGTTCATGGTTTTAGATGCTCTACATTGTGCATGTTTTTGTTGTAATTGGGGCTATAAGAGGCAAAGTTGTCAAGTTGCTTGATTTTGCTAGTCTTTTGGTTATCGATATTTGAAAATTCATGTTTTGTGTAGTAAATAGACAAAGTCAATTACCTCAGCATCACTCCTTGTTGTCTTGTTTTTGGGTTGTGTGAGAGGATTATCTTTGATCACCATTCGTGAAACAACGTTGCATACGTTTGAGTAAGGAAAGTAGCTCTCTCTCTCTCTCTATCTCCATTTTTAGATAGGAGAGACATTAGATATGTTTAATTTATAATTGATTTTTGAAAAATAAAGAGGGAATAAGAATAATATTCTTCTCTCTCTCTCTCTCTCTCTCTCTCTCTCTCTATTCGTCTGTCCGTTTGTCTGTCTCTCCAACAAAGGCTCATTTGGCAAAAGCATATGCATTGGAGAGGCAATGTGCTCACATATAGTTTCATGAGCTGCACACCAAACTGTGGCTTTTTGACACCCTAATTACACCCACACTCTGGAGCCCCAAGAGGAAAGGAATACACCATCTTTGAATGGAAATCAATCACATATTATTCATCTTCAATGTCTTCATAGTTCTCTCTCTCAATCTCTCATATACAGTCACATTGTTTTGATAGAATTGACTATCTTTGACTCTCTCTCTCTCTCTCCATCAATAATACATCATATCCTCACTATAATCACTCAATAATAACCCTCAATAATCCTTCTTAGGTCGTGGATGCACCTCCCAAGAGGTATGTCTGATATGAAGAGGCACCAGAGCCACTACAGTGACTCTTCATAGCTCACCACTGTCACTTCACTCCAGTCTTTACTTGAGTCTTCAGTAGCTACTTCTTTGACTTCTTTTAGCTCTTTTGCACTTTTATTCACCTCTTTCCAAGGCTAGAAAAATTTCCCAAGCTACACTATCATCCCACAGAACACATACAGAGGTATACAGAAGCATACAAAAGGTCTACAGAGGCTCACAGAAGCTCAACAGAGAGTTACAGAAGGTCAACAGAAAGCATCAGAACCACATAACTCATACCAAAACCATTCCAAACCATAAAAAATAACTCAATAAGCTTTCAAACAATCTCAAACCCTATCAATCAATACTCCATCCTTCCATACAGAGAGAAAACAGAACAAAACAAAAGCTCAACATAAGCTATCGGGACCAAACAGAACATATCAGAACATCAACAGAACTTCACATCTCTACTAATAAACATCATGAGCTTAATAAAACCATTCCAACCTATCCAAAACACTCTCAAACTACTTCCAAACCAATCAATCATCTCATAAAATCAACCATTCAGCTCTCAAAAACAACAAAAATCTGCCAAAAAATAGGTCATTTCAACACTTAACATATCCCCACACTTAATAAGGAAGCGTCCTCGCGACCTAGGAAAAAGAGAATACAAGTTCATTCAAGAGCTCAACTTTAATCTTCAATAAATCTTCAAAAACAGTCCATCCAACCACAACCCCAACTTATAACCTGTATCTGATATAAAGAATACAACGAAAGGAAAACCCTTTATACATTAACACTTCTTATCAAACTGGAAATCACAACAAACTTGTAAAGGATATAAGAGGTTTCTTCTTCTTCTGCATCAGCATCTTCAACTATCCAACCAGCAACACCATCACCGCAATTCTCCAAAAATGTAGCTCGCACAAAAGCAAATCGAATAGGCAACCACCATGATCTTATCACATAAATTAACCCACAACACAAACACTACACGCAACACAACCATCTGAATGACTCCTCCAAAAAGAGAGATTTATCATTAAAAATCATCCACAATACATTGCAAAGGTATCAATGAAGATGATCCCTTTTGAAGGCTTGGTGATTTCGAAAATGATCCATGGACAAGGATTCATCTACAAATGTCTTGGGAGGATTTTAAAAAAATTGAAGGCAACACATCCTTTCCAATAAGATGAGGTATCTGCTAGGCAAACAGAGGGCATGAAAGTACAAGACATCCAGTTAATGGGAATCAATGCTCACATTGACATTCATGCACAACTTTGGAATAGATTTTGAATCATTATGGGAATGCCTATGCATATACGCCAAGTACCAAGTAAAATGAGCAGTTAAGCGAACAGAAGGATCTGTAGACTGAGCTGAGCAAAATGCAGATAATTCTGATAAGCCTGATTAGCACTTATCCATTCTCCTGGGATCAATGGCCAATTGATTTGAGGTCCAGTAAGGGAATCATTTGAACTCCAGTCTCTTCTTCGAAGAATCTTCTGATCAAAACCTTGATACCCACTAACCAACTGAGGAGGATTAGGAATAGAAGTGTTAGGAGACGGAAGAGGGACTAATGAAAGAGGATGAAGCGATGGATAGGCAAAATCATAAAATGAAGAATTGATTAAAGATGGATTTGCTGAAAATTGAGGAGATTCGGTTAAGAAAGGCGTTAAAAGATAAGCAGGAAAAGTTGATAGAATATCAGGGGATGGGGAAGGACAAGGATCAGGAGGTAGAAAAACTCGATCTTCAATAAAAGAACAATGGGTAAATATAGGAATTTGAGGAGATCCTTGAGGTTGGAAAAGAAGGGGTAAAATGACCTTTGGGTTAGATTGAAAAAGGGAAATATAAGCATCATACCTATGAGCCATTTGTTGATAATGAGTTAGGCATGGTAAGGACGGACCTAAAGCTGATCTACGATGATAGGCTTCAAAGAAAGAAGTATCAAATGGGGGTTGGTTGGAGAGATAGGCTAAAAGATCCACCCTCAATTGGTTAATGTTCTGGGCATGAGCTGAAGCTTTGACCTGACGGTGATTCAAAATGACAGCATCAACCATAGTGTGCCATGAAAACTCAGGACACTCAGCCACCTTTGAAGAATATCCATGGAACATCTCATCAATCCTCAACTCCAAATATCGGACATACAAAGAAGCTTGCAATACCACATCTCGGACATACCAAGCCAGATCTTCATCATCTGGAATCAGTAAATCACCCCTCAAATACATATAGGACAGAAGCATCGTATCTGGAGTGACAGAGTCTTCAAAAACCATCCTCACTACTTCTATCAGCAAATCAAATGACCAGGCCCCACTCCATCCATCCTCTGGAATAGGTAAATCCATCATGGAAAGTTTTATATAGAAGGTCAACTTCTGTTGTTGATAATGAACAAAAAAGAAATGATCTGGTGGAACATATTCTTAATGCTGCTCAAAAGAAGACCATAATAAATCCATGCGAGATTGCAATCTTTCCACCTTGGCCTGAAATAAGGGACATAATGTAGCCTGTCTCTGAAGAGCTGCCAAGTCTGCAGGGGATAAAAGAGAAACTGGTTGCACAGGACTCTGTGTATTAGACCGAGACTGAGCCAACTGATCTTTGAGTTGCTGGATTTAAGCATTGCTCTGGTCTAAGATAGCTGTGGTGGATTTAAACTTCTCTACTTGGGCAGCTATCACTGATGCCAGGAGGCATATTTCACGGTGGATTCCGTGCCACGGTGGATTCCATGAGGTTTTACGGTGGATTCCGTAAACTTTGATGACCGGGGCTCATACACAAAGTGGATTCTTTGTGCGAGAAGTTGATGGGGACGCCTGTCCTTTTCGAGCGTTTCATTAATTTAGTGTGTACATGGGTGATTCCATAGCGGGTGATTCCGCAAAATGCATATTAAATTAATAAACGTTTATGAGTTTAGAGTGCGCACTCGTAATAAATTAAGGTTAGGATTGATTTCTAACCAGTTGATTTATTTATGTAGCTGAAGACTGCTAGGTATTCACTTTTGTCGGTTTAATTGTATTAATTTACTAACGATTGTGAATGCTTCAGTTGATGTGTAGAGATAGCAGCAGTGGCGGAGGAAAGCATTGGAGGATAGCGAGTATTCGATTTATCATTTATATTTTGATGGACGCATACCTTAGGCATGGCACCTATATTTTGTCGCGCCTATTTATTGAGGCGTTGTATATTTATTTATTATTTTGTATGCGCATGGACGCACGATTATGTTATTTGTACTTGGACATTGTATTGGGCATGCCAGACTCTTTGGGCACTGACCGTTAGCTTTATTCCTATTTTGTGCTAAAGCAAACTCAAAAGCTAAAAGCTTGCTATTTTGTAATTTGGACTATTATTTGAGCTTGAAGATGATTAATACATAAAATACATGCTTTGTGGAGCGCTCACACAAGGCATGGGGGGAGATTGCACCCAATTGGTCTCTTGTTCATGTCGTTCATGTTTTTTACCTTGAATTTTGTGCAAAAAGTAGAGTTCTATTGTTCTTGGGGACCTTCCGGCATTCACTATGCGAGCGTACAACATCCGATCTGCGCACCAATCACCTCTTTCATCTCTTGACTCTCCTTCTGTAACTTATCCCTCTCCTCTGTTACAGCAACCACTTGAGACCTAGCTTCTGCCAACTCAACGTTAAACTTAGAGATTTCAGCTTTTTGAGTATCCATGAGTTTACTCTGCTACTCCATTTGCGTACAAAGGTCAGAGAATTTCTCCTGAGTAGAGGCTAACTCAGTATTGGTCTTATTTAGTTCCTCCTTAGACTGTTGAACTTCATCATAAAATGAAGAATATAATTGCTGGATACATGCAGTCACCGAAAGTTCAATAGAACTCTGGATATCCTTGCACAGGAACGGAATAGCATCTCCTGTTACCAGGCGATGAACAGAAGGAATAGTAAGTTCTAGCATCCCGTCTCTATGGGCTATGAAAAGATTTGGCGTCTGAAGGAATGCAGGCAAGGTGCTGCAAGACTGAGCAGGAACTGTTATTGGAACTGGAGGAGGAGGAATAGGCACTGACTCAGCCACCCTCTTGAGGCATTTTCTCTGAATGATAAGAGGAGGAGGAGAATCATCATCCTCAATTATTACATCATCACCTTCATTATGAGGCGGAGGAGGAACTTTTGGAGGATCAATTGGAGGTAAAGGAACTTCCTTTGCAGGGGTAGCATGTAGCAAGAAGACATAGAGGAAGGACCCAAATGTAACATTAGTCACATTTCCTCGAGTAGCTCGGATAAAGTGGTTATCCATCTTGGAGAGGAGGTAGGTACTCCAATCAATAGTTATGCCTTTCAAAATCATTCGTGAAGCTGTAAACAACTCCTTGGAAAGATAATGAGATGGGGATTTTGCAGGCATGAACCTGTCCTGAAGGAATTTACATAGGTGTTTCCATAGGGGAGTGGAAATCATGGAGACACCGACTCCTGACGTGGTAATGACCTTCTTCGGATCAAGAACATCTTGAGTTTGCTTCTGCAATAGCTTCAAAATATCGTCATTGGCGAACAACTGTCTGGCAGCAGGGACAGACTCCCCACGATATGGCAGACCAAGAGCCTTGCCTAGACTCTTCGGTGTCAGAAGAACAGTAGTGCCATGGACTGGACCAGACCTCTTACTGTAAGAGGTTAAAAACTCGTCACAAATGGTAGGATCATCTGGAACCAGTGGGAAAAAAAGGCTCACAAACTTGGACAAGCCCACTTTAGCGACAACGTCCGAATCTAGTAACAAAGAATAATCATGTAAAGCCAAAGGAACATACTGGATCGGGGGAGGAGTACGAGAGGGCGCCATTCAGATGGTTACACACACATACCACAAACACAGACAAACCAATAGAATGCCTGCAAAGCAACAGACGAAAACCAAGGATAAGATATCAACCAAGGTGGTAAAACGTGACTCGACCAACTATCCCCAAGCAAACCATAGCCTAGAAAAATTTCGACATGACCTCTACACATATGCGACCGAAAGCTTCATGCAATGCAACATGCAAACACCCAAATCCCCGTATCAGGCAATAAAGAAAAGAAAAACTACACACCGTACCCTTAATCGTAACACATGGACAAATCAGACTACCATAAAGAACGGACATCAAGACTGGACCATAACTTGACCCCATTAGTGGCAACTAATAGACTTTTACGCACCCATCCCACGAAGCGAGTTCATTAAAAAGGGGAAATAAGTGCAGTGAGGGGGAATTAATTTAATGAAGGGTTCATTGGAATAAATTATTAACAATGGGTGACATTTTATTAAGTGATAAATCTTAATAAGAAAACGGCGGTTCCTTCTTAAAATCTTAATTACAAATTATTAGGTTGGAGCGGTGCTTTAATCCGAATCCCAGACTTCGATACCCAGACTGGGGTCTCTAAATGCAAATTCATTTATTAAAAATTAAAGTAATGTGGAGCACTTTTTTGCCAGCGCGTGCTTTTGTGACGGCTGGTTCATTGTTATTATAAATTAAAGTGCCTCTTAAGCGCACGTAGCGCGTGCTAAGTGAACGGCGGGTTGATTTTAATTAGAAAAAGGTGTGTTTGGCGTGAGCGCGCGTGCCATGGTGGTGTTTAGGATTCATGTTAAAAATTAAGCGTGAATTTTGGGGTAGCAGAAAAAATAAAAAATATAAAAGAAAAAAAAACCTGAAAGTGGATGTATGTGTATGCAATGAATGCGCACATCTCAATCCCCAAAATGTAGGTTAGCAATCCAAAAAGAAAAACCACGAACTGAAAATAATTGGACACACGACATAGCAAGATTAGTGTATATGAATTTGTTTGGATGACTGATGGCTTATATGTTGTTGTTGTTGTTTAAAAAAAAAACGTTGTGTATTGTTGATTGTGTATTTTGGTTTTTATGTGTTTTTATTTGTTGTAATGTTTGTTTTCGTGTTTTTGTTAATCTTTGTGGTAAAATTTTGATAATGAAACACATATAAAAATGTTGAAGATTTTCAGCATCAATCCACCATGTGTGACCAAGGTATCTGGATTTTTCCAGATTTTTCAGCTTGTGTTTGGAATTAAAGAGGTTTTTTCATGAATTTAGGCATTTAATGAAGCATTTTTGCCATAAAATAATAATGGAATAAATTAGCACAGCATCTTCAACTTAGAAAATATTCCAAAAATAAGCAAAGAAGTTGATAGAATTTTCAAGATTTTTTTTTGCAATTAAATTGGTATTTTTATCAATTTTAATGAGTTTTTACTCATTTTGTATGTATTTTTGAAAGAATTTTTACTTTTAGAATTTTTTGAAATTTTTTTCTGAGATTTTCAGTTTGAAAAAATATTTCAATTGACTGCAAAAATATTGGAATTTAAAAAAAAAGGAAATTTTTGTAAAATTTTTTGGATTTTAATTGAATTTTAATGAATTTTTGAATTTTTAAATGTGTTTTTAGGGTTTTTCGGGTTTGGAAATTAAAAATTCGGGAATATATACCCGGGAATGGATTGGGTGTCAGCTGTGTGTGATCAGATGGCTGATGCACACCACCGTACGGACAAGCGAACGCGCGTCCCCGCGCGTGAACGGTCGCTAAGCGCGCACGAACCCGCGATCACGAACACACACATACAACTCCGCGTGCACACACAACTGCACGTGAACAGCTGCGTGCAGACCCGCAAAAAATCTCAGCATAGTGTGGCTGCGTAGGGACCGCGGTGTGGAGGCTCGGTTGGTTTGGTTTTTGTTTTTTGTTTGAATTCGACGTGGCAGGGGGGTGAACAAGGGCTAAAATGGGGGAGGGGGGCGTAGGAAGGGGTGGGGAAAAATGGGGCTTAGAAGGGGTGGGAAGAGGGGGTGGGGGGGAGTTGGTATGGGTGGGGGGAAATGGGGGCCTGGAAGGGGGTTGGGAGGTGGGTGGGAATGGGGTGTGACCGGGGGCTAAGGAGGGTGGGGGTGTGTGTGGGGGGGTTTGGGGAATTGGGGGGAGGAATGGGGGCTTGTGGGGGGTGGGTTATGGGGTGGGTGGGACTGGTGGGGGGAACGGGGACAGGCCCAGGGAGACCAGGCCAGGCCAGGTGGCCAGGCGGGCAGAATGGCAGGGAGGCGACAGGCGGAGGCTGGCGTGAAGGGTAGGTGGCAGGGAGGCGACGGACGGCGGTGCGGAGGAAGGAGTGGGAGGAGGGTGGAGGGGGGCAGAGGGGGGAAGGGAGGGGAAGGGGAAGGGAGGGGGAGGAGGGGATGGGAGGGGGCAGGAGGAGATGAAGGTGGGGGAGATGGTGGGGGAGGGTCGGGGAGAGAGAAAAGAAGAAGAAGAAGAAGAAAGAAGGAGAGAGAGAGAGAGAGAGGGTGGTTGGGAAGGGACGCGGGAGGAGGGGTATAAACAAAATTGTTAAAAATAATAATAATAATAAATAAAAGTTTTTGTTAAAATAATAAATAAATTAAATAAAAGAAAGGCGTGCCCCCGTCCCGCGCGCACGCGCGCGGGACGGGGTAAAAAAATTTGCCGTGACGGGATCGGAAGGGTGTCGAGATGTCGGTACAGGGCGCGGGGATGCGACCGGGGCGTGTGGAAATGCGTGAAATCAAAATGGGCGCGTTTACGCGCTCACAATTCGGGCATCGAAACGAAATAGCGTAAAAATAAAAATTGTGCAAGACAGTAGGGGGAAGACAAAGGAAACATGCAACGGGGGTTCCGGGGGGTAAAGGGCGTTCACATGCAAAAAACGCAAAAAACGGGTCAAAAAACGCAAATGAAAATTAATATCGGAAGATCCGTGCATCGGAACAAAGTGCAGGAAAAAGGAAAAATGTGCAGAAGCACGTGCCCGACAATCCTATCATGTCAAAACATGGTTCTGACTAAGATAAGACGCGTTCACATGGGAAAAACCCGAAAAAGACCCGAAAATAGAATCAGAAATTAATATTGGACGAACCGCTTGCCGGAATGACATGCAGTAAAAAGGAAAAATATCCGCAGGAAGGGGTGGCACAGGGTTGTCATGTTAGAACGCAGTTCCAACGGAAGTAGAAGGGGTTCACATGTGAAAAACACCAAAAATACACCCAAAAACACATTTAAAAATTAATAATTAAAAATCTAGAAGTCGAAAGAGGGTGGAGAAAAAAGGAAAAAGGTGGAGGAAGGCACGATGGACACGAGTGTCAAATCAAATTGGAATTCTGATGCAAACAGGGTAGGTTCACATGGAAAAATGCCAAAAAGACGCACGAAATAGTCTCGAGAAACCGCAAAAAGTAATATTAGACAAACCGTGCATCAAAATGACACAGAGGAAAAAGGAAAAATGTCAAGGGAAAAGTGGTTGGCAGGGCTATGATGTCAGATCACGGTTCCGAAGCAACCAAAGCACGTTCACATGTAAAACTGACCAATTTACGCAAAAGCCGTAAAAAATTAATAACTCAAAAACCGTGCATCGGAACATGGGTAGGGAAAGAGGAAAATTGGAGAGTTAGAAGGGACAAATAGGGCTATAAAGGTAAATGGGGATGCTGCTGAACGTAGGGTGCGTTCTCATAGAAACACAGCAAAATAAGGGAAAAAGAGAAGTGGAGGAGGAACAGCCCCAAGGGAGGGCTGACAGTGGACAGGTGGGTGGGGAAGGGACCCCATCAGGATAAAAACAAGTCATGGCATAGAGGCATTAGCAGGTTGAGGCATATACAGAGGGGTATGCAATGTAGACGCGCACGGACGCGTTCCCACACTTAAGACCTTAACGAATAGGGTTAACCGAGCGACAGGGACCTAGGACCACTCAACAGACCAACCGCTAACGTCCCCACACTTAAAACATGACCGTCATTGAGAAACAAAAGGTATAGGGTTAGACAAACTTGGCCCATATTGTAGAGAATCAAGGTTAACTGTCGATGGCACGTCCACTATCGTTGTCGACTTGCAGGAAGTGTCAAGGTATCTTCACAGCACACGTCCTCCGTGGCAGGGACCATGCGGCAGCACCCAGGGAGGTAGCTGATGGATGAATCGCGTCGAGTCGATGTCACTGACGAAGGAAAGTCACTTAGCTCACAGCACTCAGATGGGATGAGAGAACAGTCACTTGCCCCAGTACGGACATCACTCGATGAATAATAATTGAAACCCATATCGCACACCTGGTTTAGGAATTGACAAGGGGGATGGTGCAGAGGGAGTACGCCAGGGTGCACAATTGATGGTGCGTTAGTGCATTCATCCCGTCTGGTATAGGTGCAAGGAGGAAGGCAAGGGAGCCTTACAGTGCAGTGTACAGAATAGGATGGCGTGTCCTGTGATGACGGTAGAGACCCACCCCGTGGGTGCATAGGGAAACGAGAACGTACGTGACTCCAAGTGTCGTAACGTCCCTCTATCCTCACCTCTCGGTAATTGATTGAAGAAACTCTAGTCACACTCAGCCCACCCTCTGTCTCACGCTCTGTTGATAGATACAGAAGGGCAGACCTTTCCTGAAACCCATTGATGTAATCCTCACAGTCACTTGTGCACAGGTTGTATGCCTTGTGTGCATTTGATAGTGCAAATGTGCATCCCGCCCTGTACCGGCATATGGTGCGAGAAGGAAGGCCAGGGAGCCTTATGGTGCAGTGCACAAAAACAGATCGTGCTTTGTGCATTGAGAGGCCCATCCCGTGCGTGCAACACTTCATTTACACTTCTCACCTCTCATTTGATTTAAAGGAAAAAGCCTGGTCTCTCGCCCCACCCTCTGTCTCACACTCGTTTGATAGTTACAGAGGGCAACCCATACTCACTTCCCCATCCGACTAGGATGAAAGCTCATGTCACTCAATTGTTTGTCGATGAAGATTGCGTCATCAGTTGTTGAAGAGGTATACCCAGGGAGGTAGCCATCAAAATCGAATGTTGTGTTACATAGGACATAGTGTCTGCTAAAGGACTATCAAACGCGTTGCAGAAAGGCACAGGACACAGCGTACCAAGGGAGGCAGCTTCAGAACTGGATTCTGGGGATGTCAATTGATGAATCCACTTTCTGGATTGTTGGGTGTTGCCACCTTTTCCACAGCCAGCTCCCCGCCCAAGGGTGTGAAATACCTTTTCTTGGAACGAGGCCTGCTATGACAGGGAATTTCTTCCTTTTCTCCCATAACAGAATTTTTTCTTTTTCTTTTCTTTTTTCTCTTTTCTTTTTCTCCTACTCCCGAGGGTGTTTCCACCTTTTCTCGAAGAATAGGTCGGCATGACATGGACCTAAGTCCTTTTCTCCCATGACCGATATGTATATCTCTTTTTTTTCTTTCAAGTAACAAGGAGAATGGTAGAAATACCATGTGTTAGAACCATCCTCGCCACTGCCGCTGGTGGAAAATAGAGGATAAGAGATCAGGGCTGGAAGGTGGGGCTGAGGGGACAGAGGGTTGTGTCCACCTCATCAGGAGTGGATGAAGAACGACTATCAGAAGTAGAATCATAAGAGTTACAGTGCCATGCCAACGAGGGAAAGAATCAGGTGACCGTGATTGTCAAGATCCCCAAGGAGGGAAGTACTTCTTCAGGCGATATCCATTGATCAGGAAGGGATCATCAGAGGCATCAACGATTTGGACTTGGATAGAGCCATTAGGGTTAAGCAAGTACCTTATATGGGCCCATCCACCACTATTGAAGCTTGCCAGGAAACTTGCCAAATTGTGAATCATAGGCTAGGACCGATTCACCTTCTTTGAACTCCTTGTGCTTGATGAAGCTGTCATGGTAAGCCTTACATCGAGCTTGCGTGGCTTCCATGCACTGTAGAGCCATCCTGCGAGTTTCGTCCAAACATTCCAAGTGCAGGAGATATCGTTGTAGTGAATCAACGTCCCTCAAACGCTCTTTAATAGCCATCGCAAAGAGGGCAATTCCAGTTCAACATGGAAAACAACTTCTGTACCATACACCAGCTGGAAGGGTGTCTGTCCTATTGCTGCATTATGGGAGGTTCTGTATGCCTAGAGGGCCTCTGTAAGTCGATCATCCCAATTACGATGATGTGCGGCAATTGTTCTTGTCAGAATCGAGCAGAGGATGCGATTCGTGACTTTGACTTGGCCGTTGGATCTGGGGTAATAAGGAGTGGACTTGCGATGGCGGATCTTATACAACTCTGTCAACTCTTCCATGACTTTATTAATGAAATGAGTACCTCTGTCACTTACCAGCTCTAGAGGACTACCAAAACGGGTGATGATATTCTCTTACATGAATAGGGCTACGTTGTTACCATCGTCCTGCTTTAGGGCTTTAGCTTCACACCACTTTGTGACATAATCCGTACATACCAAGATGTATCTGTTCTGTTTTCTTCTGGTGGGTGGATCAATTGGGCCAACAAAGTCGATGCCCCACTTCTCGAACGGCTTCAAAGGAAGGATAGGTTGCAGTGGCATAGCGCTTGTTTTGGTGGGTTTCCCCATTCGCTGACAAGCATCACATCGCTTGTAGTAATCATAAGCATCCTTATGGAGGGTTGGCCACCAGTAACCTGCTAACAGAGCCTTCCTGGCTGTGGCTTCTCCTGCAAAGTGGCCTCCACATGGCTCGTCATAGCAAGCCTTCAGAACAATCCCAATCGCATCTCCTGCAACACATCTTTTGAGCACTTCGTCTTTGCCTTTCTTGTACAGTGCGCCACCTAACAGGGTGTAGGGGGCTGATTCTAACATAAGCTTCTTCCTTTCCCGACTAGAAATGCCAGGAGGGTATTGTTGGGTTGCCAGCAGATTGGCGATGTATGCATACCAGGGAGTTACAGTATCGAACAGAAATAGGGAAGCATCTGGGAGGTCCAGATCATCCTGCTCCTCGTCTGTAGTCTGTGGGATACGCGACAGATGATCATCCAGAACATGGGAACGACCAGGTTTGGTAATTACCTCAAAGTCGAACTCTTGGAATAGAAGGAGCCATCTCATCATTCATCCTTTCACGTCTGCTTTGTTTATCAGGAAGGATAGGGTCTCATGGTCCACATAAAATTTAAAGTGAGTGGACAGTAGGTAGTGGTGAAACTTCTCTAGGGAAAACACCATTGCCAAGCACTCCAGCTCTGTCTCACTGTATAGTTCCGTTCCCTATCAGTGACTTTTTGGCTTGGGTAATAGATCAGTTGATCTAATTTTGAGGGGCCCTTTTGACATAGGACATCACCTAGCCCTTCAACTGATGCATCAATGTGTACATGAAACTCCTTCATCCAATTAGGAGGCTGCAGAATGGGTGCCTCAATCAGACACTGCTTGAGAGTGTTGAAGGCTTTGTCACATTCTTCCGTCTAAATAAACTCCGCATCTTTCCTTAGAATCTTGTGCAAGGAGGTTGCCTTTGTTGCAAAATGGGCTATGAACCTTCTATAGTAACCCACGTGGCCTAGGAATCCCCTCAACTGTTTGAGGTTGGTGGGTGCTGTCAGAGCTGCAATCTTTTCCATCTTTGCAGGGTCTGTTGATATCCCTTGTGCAGAGACAATGTGGCCCAATAGAACTCCAGAAGAGACCCCAAAGATGTATTTGTCGGGGTTGAGGGAAATCCCATACTCTCGGCATCGGTCAAAGCATTGTTCCAAATGTCCCCAGTGTTCACGGATCAAACTATAGACACAGAAGTCATCCAAATATACCTCAATAAAGTCGTGTAGATAATTTTGGAATGCGGCCATCATCACTCACTGGAAGGTAGCAGGGGCATTGCAGAGCCCAAACGGCATCACTCGGTAAGCCTAGGTCCCCCATTCTATGGCGAAGGTTGTTTTGGACTGATCTTCTTCTGCTATCTGCACTTGGTTGTATCCACTGAATCCATCCAGAAGGGAATAAAGCTCATGTCCTGCCACTGTGTCCAACAGTTGGTCTGTGAAAGGGATAGGAAAGTGATCCTTCTTCGTCTTGGAATTCAACTTGCGGAAATCCACACATATACGAAGCTTGCCATTCTTCTTGGGTACAACCACGATGGGTGAAACCCATTCACTATTTGCCATTGGATAGATGAACTCGGCTTCTAGAAGCTTCAGCAGCTCTGCTTTCACCAATGTGGAATAATTCGGGTTCATTCGCCTCTGTCGTTGCCGTACTGGCTTGGCATCAGGCTCCAAATCAATATGATGCTGACATATTGTGGGATCAATCCCCTTTAGGTCTTTGTAGGACCACGCAAACACGTCCAAATTCTCTTTCAACAAGTTGTACAAAGTTGACAACTCCTCTTCCGGTAGGCTGTTACCCACCTTCAAGTGGTGTTCAGTGCCATCTGCATCCACAAAGGTTAACTGCCTTTCACCTTCTACTTCACGAATGAAGGTCCCACTGATTGCTTTTGGATACAGATCCGACTCCTTAAATGGGGTGGTGTCCTCTTTTGATGTCCCACTAGACCCAACTTCTTCTTTTGGTGGAGACTTAGGTTGCCCCTTGAGATGTTGAAATGGGATTAGAGCCGTTTCGGGTTTGGTTTCAAGATTAGTTACCTCTTGGCTTGAAGATTCATCTTCTGATGACGCGTCCAGGAACATCACATAACAGGGACCCTCTGATGCCTGTTGGAATCGTGAGACTGGTGCTTGTTAGCACGGTGCATCATCATCATCTTTTCTTAGCAAAGGTGGGTGAGGGCTTGTTCTTCTTCAACCATTTCTTATAAAGATTTTGCATATGAGAAAATCCATTTACCAGACCAAATGGTACCATCACCATTCTGTCCCACAGCATGAGCTTGTCTGCTTCCGATGCTTCTGGAACTTCTTCTTCATATGTATCCTCTTCGAGTGGGATAGATTCTTCCATCTCGCTTTCATAACTTTCTTCTTCCGTATCTTCTCCGTCCTCTTTAGACTCTGTCTCTGTCTCTGTAGGAGCTCTGTAAGAGAAGAACACATTCTCTGTTTCATCTTCTGCCTCTGTATCTGGCTCTGCCATGGCCATGTAACATGGAGAGCAGTACATCCATGCTTCTATCTCACTGTCAGAAGTAATTTAGGAAATCGTTCCTGGTTCAGGCAGGAAGTATTCACCCATTGACAGGGACTTTGCATCTTTTGGGAGTTGGCTTACAATATCCACTATTAAGGAACGTGCCACTGTTTTCTTGGGAAGGATCTGTTTGATAGCATCTTCGTCTGTTGATGTTCCATCTATAGCCTCACTAGGGGAGTCAGAAGATAATTCCAAGGAGGTGGATCCATGTCCTTTTTGAGCACCATATAGCTTCAGCACCACTTTATTAGGTCCTCTACCCAAGGTCAAGGTTCCTTTGAACCAATCCGTCCTTGCTCTGGCTTCAAAAAGCCATGGTCTGCCAAGTAACAGGGGGTAGGATTTACCATAAGAGTTTGGCTTCACCACCAGATAGGTTAGCCAATAATCTTTTTCGGCTACTGTAGTCTTCACATATGGGAGAATACCCAAAGGCTTGATTCTGCTCTGATCCGCCAGTCTTATGAGCCATTGGGTTGGTTGCACACCTTGTAGGCCTAGATCCTTCATTGTCACATCCGTCATAATGTTCACTGATGAACCACCATCAATCAGTGCATTTGCAATAAAACAGCCTTCTATCCACACGCCAGTCTCTGGGGTACCCGGATCTAGGAAGGCGTTAGCCACATCCACTTCTTTTACAGGCTCTGGAGCTTGGTTGGACTTTGTTGCTGTTGAGGGAGCAATCCTTAAGCCACGTCTTCTTGTCAGTATACTTTTGAACCTTTTTCGGCAACTGGGAGACAACATCAATAATTGTCGGAATGTGAGATTTGGTTTAAAGGTATCTAGATCTCTGACCAGATCGTATTCTTTAATAGGATCCACAGGCTTCTCTAACCGGTTAGGGAATGGGGCAACACCCATTTTCATTTTCCTTTTTTCTTCCAACAGGGGCATCATGGGGACTTCTTCTGCCACTTGTGGCACTTCCTCCTCTTCTATCTCCCGGACCTCTGGTCCTGTCTCTAGAATTGTCTCTATGACTCCTTGTGGCACTGTAGTGCTCTGTACGGCACTGTAAGGCTCTGTTCTATTCTGTTCTTCTGTTGGAAGATTGAACTTTACTGTTCGAGAAGGAGGATTATTTTATTTCTGGATAGGTGGTTCCTTCTTCTTTGCACGTGTGATGGCATCAACTTCCAATTCCACTAAATTGGAGGTAGGCTCTTGGGCCTTGGCCGGATTATCAGTAGCACTGCTTTTTACTGGGGCTGGGCTTGGACAGTCTTTTGCAGTGTGGCCTTCTCCTTTGTATCGACTGCATAAGGGCTTGTAATCCACTGACCTTCTGGGATTTGGACAATTTGGTGAAATGTGTCCCTTTTCTCCGCATCTGTAACACTCCACTTCTGATCTCTGACCACTGCCAGACTGTCTTCCTCTGTAACTTTGGGATGGAAACCTCCTTGGACTGAAATTAGGACCAAACTCTCTAGGCTTGGGTCCAACATCCTATGTTGTCATTTTGGATTCCAGCAAGTTGAATCTTGCGTCTTCTTCCTTCCTTCTCCTATCATGCATCTCCTTTAGAGAGCAAATATCCTCTGTACGGTTCTTTCGCAAACAGTAGGAACAGAAAGCTCCAGGGACTGTTGGCTTTCGTGTACATTCAGTGGCTAAATGGCCTGCTTGATGACACTTACCACACCAAGTATTTGACCGCATCACATCTCTTCCTGCTCCTGCAACGTTGGATATGCTAGCGGTATTCACTTTCAGTGTCTGTAGCTGCTCTGTAATCACATCCATCAACTCCTTTTTGATATTTGCAACTGAGTTGGATAAATAATCCTTCAAGCTTTCTCCTCCTGAGGTACGGGCAGTAGGGTTTTGAGGAGTCTCTGTAATCACTGCATAAATAGGTTGGGCTGGTGCAGAGGGGTCTCTGTTCTGATTCTGATTCAGAGCTCTTGTTTGAACTATTGGCTGTTGGTTCCAGTTGGTAGGGCTCCACTGTTGCTGCTAATTTGGCATTGGGAAAATTGATTGGGACCATTGTTGTTTTGGTTGAACCATCATTTGAGGCATTGATTGTGGCCACTGTGGATTTGGTGCACTGTACTGTGATACTGGGGGCATTTGTTGGTAGGGGTAGGGGACTGTCCCTGGGACTGCATTTGGTGGGTACATCATTCCTGGCATCAGAGGAGGTAGGACTCCTCTTCCTGGATTCATCGCCAATCTAGCTTTCACTTCATCGTACAGTCTTGCACCTTCTGTTGCAGCTTGCAGTGTGGCTGGTCTTTGCAGCTCCACAAACTTACGGACTTCTGGTTGTAATCCTCTGAGAAACACCCCCTTCTGAATGCCATCATCTAGATTATGATTAGTCCATCTCTTCAGGATGGATTCCATTCGTGAGACATAAGCTTCTACTCTTTCTCCAGAGGACTAACTTAAATTCATAAATTCCTCTCGCATCCGCTCTTCAAAACCTTCACGCTTGAATTTAGTGAGGAAGGCCAACTTCAGGTCATCCCATGTGCCAAAAGTTCCTGCTGCTTGTCTCTCATACCACTGAAACGCCGCGCCCTTGAAAGCGGTGGGAAATATTGCTAACCAATGCTCAGGGGTTCTGGCATTGTTAGCCACACATGCTACCATAAACTCTGCTACATGAAGATCGGGGTCTTCATTGTACTTTCCCTTAAAAATTGGCAACGGGACTACATTCGCTGGCCTGTCATCAATATTTCCAGGACGGATCTGGCTTGGAAGTGGACCTCGAGCAGGAGAAAGAAGGGCTTGATGTGCCATTGGGACTTCTGTAAAGAGTTCCGCAAGGGCGTCAAAGGTGGCTTCTGCTGCGAGCTCGTTCTCGGGTTTGATTCTTGCCTTCTCTCTTCTCACGTACCTCTGGACTCGTTCTAACACTTGCCTCTTTATTTCGTCATTCATCATGGGGTTGGCTCCACTATGTTGTTAGTGCTCCACAGAGGGATAACAGAAGGCTTCAGTCTCTGGAGGACTCTTTTGCCAACATTTCTTCTACTTCCTCCTTTTCAACATCTCTGAATTCTGCTTTCATGCCACTGCACAGAGGAAGGTATTCGGTTGTGAAGGTGTCAAAATGCATACGTCTAAGCATTGTGGTGGTGCCATCATCATAGTAATGCCAGCTTCTGATGGTTTCAACAGTATATGTTGTAAAGAACACTTTGTCTACCAACTTCCAGTGGGTTGCTAATTGAACAAACAGAAGATTATCAGAACACCAAGCATCCCATGTATATTGCTGTTGAGCATCCACGAACAAATTCCAGCTTTTTTCCTTCTTGTCTTCGTGAACCTCTACAGACCAAGACTCCTGAAGCTTCTTCACAATCTCCCACTTGATGATGTCTGGAAACTTCTCAATGAATGCCAAATCTTCCATGGATGGTCATTTTCTCTGTTTCTGCTCTTTAGTTTGTTCCCAAACAGTTTGCCACCAAGATGCAAGTTTCTGCTGCTTCAACAGGAAGAGGAAACTGTCCACCACATAGAGCATGCATCATGATGGTGATATGTTTCCGCCATTGTGGGATGAACTTCTTGTGGAAAGTGGCTTTGATAATGAGAAATTCCAACTCTTCAGTGGAAGAAGGAACTTTACAAACATCCATTGAATTCTCCTCTTCTTGGCAATGCCACTTCCTTTATTTTCAACCTCTTCTGGTGCTTGTGGATGGCAAGTTTCCCCGGCTGCGCACCAAAAACATGGAGCCCCAAGAGGAACACCAAGGAAAAGGGAATTCTCTTGCAAGAAAATCTATCTTGTAACATCAACAAGCTTTTATTTCATTCTTTTGATCATCAAAACAAAGAAAACAACAATTCTTCACACAACATCATAGTAGATTTCTCCCACGGATTTGATAGAATCAACCATAATCTTCAACATCTTCATAGAAATCTTCAATAGAACAAAGAAAACAAAGGAATACACCATCTTTGAATGGAAATCAATCACATATTATTCATCTTCAATGTCTTCATAGTTCTCTCTCTCAATCTCTCATATACAGTCACATTGTTTTGATAGAATTGACTATCTCTGACTCTCTCTCTCTCTCTCTCTCTCTCCATCAATAATACATCATATCCTCACTACAATCACTAAATAATAACCCTCAATAATCCTTCTTAGGTCGTGGATGCACCTCCCAAGAGGTATGTCTGATATGAAGAGGCACCAGAGCCACTACAGTGACTCTTCATAGCTCACCACTGTCACTTCACTCCAGTCTTTACTTGAGTCTTCAGCAGCTACTTCTTTGACTTCTTTTAGCTCTTTTGCACTTGTATTCACCTCTTTCCAAGGCTAGAAAAATTTCCCAAGCTACACTATCATCCCACAGAACACATACAGAGGTATACAGAAGCATACAGAAGGTCTACAGAGGCTCACAGAAGTTCAACAGAGAGTTACAGAAGGTCAACAGAAAGCATTAGAACCACATAACTCATACCAAAACCATTCCAAACCATAAAAAATAACTCAATAAGCTTTCAAACAATCTCAAACCCTATCAATCAATACTCCATCCTTCCATACAGAGAGAAAACAGAACAAAACAGAAGCTCAACAGAAGCTATCAGGACCAAACAGAACATATCAGAACATCAACAGAACTTCACATCTCTACTAATAAACATCACGAGCTTAATAAAACCATTCCAACCTATCCAAAACACTCTCAAACCACTTCCAAACCAATCAATCATCTCATAAAATCAACCATTCAGCTCTCAAAAACAACAAAAATCTGCCAAAAAATAGGTCATTTCAACACTCAACACACTCCTATATGGGGTAGCTATTTGGGATCAAAGTCTCTTCCACACGAGACTAGGATGGACCAGAGAAGGAATACTATGAGGGTGGGAGAATATGAAAAGACCACTGGTCATGATGATCTCACATATGATATGAGAAAAGAGCTCAATCCCACATGAGATTATCAAAGCTGAGTTGGGAGTATTATCCATGGTGGTTGAGGCCTTGGTCTAGGCAGTGACTTTCATACATAGACTATGGGATCTCCCCCAAGATAGATACCCAGATCTAGCCCTAGCCTCTTCTAAATAGCTAGCAGTAGATGGTGATAGACATTGTTGGTATGCTCAGATGAGTATATGGATGAGTTTACATGGGCTACAGATTGACAGACTACCTCCCTTTGATTATAGCCCATTTCCCTACACTTGATTAGAGATGAACAATGTAATCGAAGTAGACATATTGAGGTTAGATATCAAGAAGAATTGGATCCGACCCCCCTCCCCCATGGCACAAGGATGGTAGACCCACTTCCTTGAGGTATCTACCTAAGAATGTTTTCATCACTTGACCTAGTTACATGGATACATAGTTGCCTCATGGATTGCACATAGTTATTGGTCAGATCCACACCTCATCCTATCAGGTGAGGATCGAGATAGATAGATGGGAGGGCATGCAGATAGAGGAACACATATGCCCACTATGTGATAGAGAGCTAAAGACAGAGGCACACTACATTTGTTGATGCACAATATATTATAATATACGAGGCAGATACCATTGTTTGTTTCGAGAGTGTTTTGGACCCTTGAGGCTAATAATGCAGTTTGAGAATTAGAGATACTTGGTTATCTTCCTCTTGGAGCTCAAGATGTGCAAATCAACTATTCTATGGAGTAGGAGACCCCCACATCTTGTCACCTCATATGCATAGAGAACAGTCACTAACTTTTTCACTACTACACTAGTGAGTATGGCACATAACACTACTAGTACCACACACCCTACAAGAGTACATCATCATTGGACCTCATCATTTGTAGGTGTCCCTCTAGATAGAAAAATGGCACACATCTGGGTCTAGGTGCCCATGTCCACCTAGATGAAGGCCTAGATGTCCACATCGAAGACAAATTAGAGACATCGTTGAGCACCACATGTGAGAGATGTCAAGATGCCTCAGCCATGCAAAGATACATCTCCTTGGAGGAAAAACATCTCATTGACAGAGAGTTTACTTTTTCTACTTTTACTTTTAGATCATTGACATGTTTTCTTTTTATAGGACACTATTTCATTTTTTAGTCTTATAGGCATGTTTTTCATCTTTTCACATTTGAGATGAGAAACACACTATTCTTATATGTATTGCTTTGGTCTCATAGGTCTCATTGGCCTTTTAGAGATGTTAACATACTCTCTCTCTCTCTCTCTCTCTCTCTCTCTCTCTCTCTCTCTCTCTCTCTCTCTCTCTCTCTCTCTCTCTCTCTCTCTCTCTCTCTCTCTCTCTCTCTCAGGTCATGGCATGGTATGTGTTTTAAGACATGGAATAGTGGAATATATCAACATTTTAAGATATTGAAAATAAGAGGATCTAAATATATACTTATTTTATTATCTTTTAGATTGGTTTTGAGACATGGGGTGGATGATTTTATTTTAAGACATATCATATTATCAACCCCTACAGGTGTCAAAATGAACCCATATATATTGAACTCCAAAGTAGGAACTACAAATTTCTATACTTACGTTCCTTCATTGATTATAAAGTAATGATTTTCTAGGGAAGGATATTGTGTAGTATACACCCTTGGACCATAAGGGCCCATTTTTATACATGTGAATGAGATTAAGCAATGAGACTCTTTGTCCTAGAGAAAAAGCCTCATTCGAATAGAAAAGCCAACTTATTTGGTAGTTGTAGCATTTAGTGCACCAACAACCAACTGATAATACTATTTATTCATGACTATCATTATTAAGAGACTAGGTCCATCCTCTACTTTGCTCATTATAAAATTTGAGGTTTAGATAACTATAGAGGACTTTGATTAATCATCTTTTAGAAAGTGGCTAGCTTATGGAGCACACATAATACTTCAATGATATAAAAATCCCTATCATTAACATTTTTGAACTTAGGCAGTTGTATGATGTGTGAGTTATGGTTTTATTAGCAAAAATGGAGAATGTTGCATCATCCTAGGGCATGAGTATAACCTATCATTTTAGTAAAATTACATTTCTTGGGTACATCATGGTAGTTTAGAAATTCATAGGGCATGATATATTCATCCATTTCTTATGAAGGACATCTTTGAAGTGCAAAGTTTAGGGCACCTTGGAGCAATGTAATTCTATAGGTTCTGTGACAACATGGATTACTTGCACGAAATTGATGTAATTTTGTTTCTTAGCACTTTGATGGACCAACATCATACAAGCATAGTTATGGCAATAGAAAAGTGTATTATATTATCAAAACCTATAGGTACCAAAATGAATCCATATATGAGAGCGGAATTTTGGTGCCAGAAATTGCTTAAAAATAGCTAAAAATTATGAATATCAAGGGAAAAATATTCAATGTCAAAGGCGGCGGCTCGACCTAGGACGATTTTATGCGTCAAAGTGCTCTAAGGACGCCCAAGCAACACTTGCGGATTTTTAGTAATTTTTCCATGCACCTGTGCCAGTCAATGGAGCTATCAGCCAGTGCGGGATGCTGAGACGACCTCACAGAAATTTTCAGACTGCGATTCGGACACCGTATGCGCGAGAGGTGGGGAAAAGGCCAAAAGGCCGGTCAAGAATTGGGAGGTGCCCAAAAAGGAGAAATGAGGGGGTGCCTTTGTGAAGGGGCACCCCCCCATAAAAAAAAATCGTGATTTAGGAGGGGGGCAACGGCTGATCAGCGCCGCCGAAAAAAACGCCCCCCCCCCCCCCCCCCCCCCCCCCCCCCCAAATCGATATGGAGGCTGCAAGTAAGCCATGAAGCCAAGCACTCCAGGGCACTACACTCATCATCCACTCCGTATCACTCCGTTCAACGCAGTCAATGGCAGCCTGTAGAGGGAGAGAGAAAATCAGTCTTTCTCTCTCCTCCCTCTCTCTCCTCTAAGAGGGAGTTCATGTGGGAAGAGAAAAGAAGAAGAAAGAATGATGGAGGCTTGTCCGGCATCGATCGGATTGCTCCACGGGCTGGAAATGGTGATTTGTGATCGTCATGAGCATGAAGTGCTGCTGATTTTCAGATTTGCAGCCATGGACATGAAACCCGAAACACACAAATAAGCGGTAATTCAATTTTTTCAAAGGAAATTTGAGATTTCATGGTTTTTGATTGATAAAATGTTGTTCATGCGGGCTAAAAATTGTTCATGTTGTTGTTTTCCATGAGTACTTGTTGATCATAATCAGAAAATCAGAAAAATATGCATCTTGTGGCTCAAAATAATACACTAAAACACGTAAAATATGGAAAATCAAGGAAAAATGATATTTTTGGGCATAAAAATGGAAGAATGAATAGGAACACCAACTAAATTTTCATTTTTTCTGCAAGAAGGAACTAAGGGCTACAGCCCATAACCTATTTTGAATTTTCAGTAATTAAATAATGTAGAAAATAAGAAAAAATACAAGAAAAATGGAGAAAAACCACAAAAAAATAGGGGAAAAATGCATTTTGGGTGCGGAAAATTAATGAAAATTAAGAACAATGTTTGTGAATGTTTGTGGGGACTGAAGCATGAGGATTTGCCTCAGTTCATCCCCACCCTAGTGTGTCTCTCCCGGTTTTTACACATAAAATGATGGCAAAATGCCCTATCAATCCATACAACAATGCAACATTTGATCGATGGGAGGGTAGAGTGGTTAAAATGTGTCTAAATGCGGAGTAAAATGATGAAAAGATTGTTGGATTTTGTTTGCATGCCATATAGGTCGGTGAATAATTATAAAATAAGAGCCTAGTAGCACGAGGGTTTCCTCGGTGCTAGGTTCGTGCAACGCCGTATAAGAACGGTAGTTGAAAATCATTGAAGGGATGTTTTCCACATGTACACAATATTGATTTTATAATTGTTTGAGCACTTAACATCCACAATATGCATAAATCATGGAAATATTTAAAGGTATGAGAAATCCTGGATGCACAGCAATTGCTTTCATTAGGACCTTGACCCATGTTGAGTGAGAGACAGGACACCCTAAGCCATAGGCTAGTCGTGGGGTCTAGGGGAAAGAGAAGTAAGGACAATGGTACATTCCTGTATACGATTAAATGGTACCTTGAGTGGATTTTGTGCGAAATGTTTATATGTTGAGCGATGCATCGAGGGGCCAATCCCCAAGGTGTAGGAGAGTCGTAGAGGGGTGGCGGCATTCAGCCGTTGGAGGACCCCCTATGTCTGTGCTTCGTGCCATTAGGCAATGTGTAAGGGACTCCCTCTGAGGAGTAGTGGGTGAGAGAAGAGTGGACTACAAACGACGTAATACAAACGCAAGATATTTAGGAAGGCAATGTATGTGTCATCAACGCTCCTGGCCGCGAGGCCGTGGGGTTGTTGAGTGCGTGTGATAGAGGTCCGGCTAGTGCACGAGCCAACGCCGGCCCATTCTAGGTTCCATCAGTGGTGCGTTTGCTGGGAGCCGCTTAAAAGTGGCGGTCCTCGAATCTTGGTTGTCTAGGGACCAACTAGCAGTTTATGCCAAAGGATACTGAGATTGATCCATTATTTATTGATAAGCATCGTCTAGCAGAAATCCAAAAGCAAGAGAGAGATGAAAGAGCTAGGCGACGTGCTGAAATTTTTAGGAGATATTCTCCTAAGCGTAGCGGTGCTGAACCCCTACGAGGGAGTGGATCTAGTGGTCTTGGGGCCACAAGCAGTAAGTTAGGAGAAGGTGGAAGCTCTAGTGGTCCCCTTTCTTCCATAAGCCAGTCTACATCAAGTGCGGGAGGTGTAACCCCACCATCCCGTATTCCTAGTGCAAATCCAATCCTCGTCATGGCACAGCCTATTGCAATTCCAGCAGGAACGACGGATTTGCCGGGTCTAGGTTACGCGCTACCCATTTTTAATGGGATAGTTGAGGAAGATGCGGAACTCCACATTAGGGAGTTTCAAAAGCTGATGTTTAACTGTCGCATCCAAGAAGAAGGACATTTAATGATGTTCTTCAACATGACTCTCAAAGGAAGAGCCGCTATATGGTATCATGGTTTAGAAGCCGGAACCATATTGAATATTGATGCATTTTATGGAGTTTTTCGAAGGGAGTTTGCCCCTGAAAGGGGTGGGCAATATTGGTTGCATGTACTCAATGTGACCCGCCAAGAACCACACGAGGATATTCGTGCTTATGCGAAGAAAATAAAAGAGGTTTTCCATAAGTTGGACACCTCTATTCCTATCCCCGCAGCTGCCCAATTGCAATATTTCCTACATGGTTTGGACTTTAATATCCAATTGCAGTTGAGTAGTGTCCCCTTGGGGGATATAGATACTGCCATTACATGAGCACAAGAGGTGGAATCCCGACTACAAGCAGCCTATGCTTCTCGAGGCAATTCGAATATGGGTTTAGTATTGGGAAGCAATATGGCAATGGCCAATGGCGGTAGTGGCCAAGGGATAGCGATGGCTAACCCTAATGGGAGAGGGAACATGATGCAGAATGTCCCTTTATTACCAGCTCCCCCTAGCATGTCGATGCCTACGGGTAGTCAAATGGCTCCAACTGGTGGAGGCCAAGCGGTCAATTCTAATACCATGCCTGTGGCTCAACAACCAGTGCCTAATCGAATTGTTAGGCCGAACGACATGGTAATGACCAAGGCTATGAGTCGAGTGCTTCCAATGTTCTTGGTGAGGTTAAGGACATGATGAAGCATTATACCGACATGATTACGGAGCAGTATCGGCAAATAGCCGTGGATGTCAACTTCCTTAAAAAACAACAAAATTTGATAGGAAGTAGATACCCAGATGAGGGTGCACCTTCGAGGTTTAGTTGCAAATGGTGTGGTGGGAAGCACTATCCAAGAAATTGCCCAAATGTTAAGTGTGACATTTGTGGAAAATCCGGCCATTTAGCAGGTACTTGCTAGAGTAAGATCAGTTCCCTCCAGCGAGGTAGTTGGCAACCAGGGCCTGTTAATCATCGTGCGCAAGGAAATGATTCCCAGCGAGAAGACGGGCCTAAACAAATACTTCAACGACCAAAGACTACAGTGGAGGAGCTACCTAGTGGTAGTGGGGTTAGTTTGATTGAGGCTGTACGCGTTAATGATGCTGAAACCTCTAATCTGCGAGCTGTTCTTACTAGAGGTCAAAAGGGTAGAGAAGCCGACAAGGATAAGCCTGTCGAAGGAAACCCTAAACAAGGCGACAAAGGAATGCAAGTTTTGGATCCTGCCATGGAAGGGGGACCTTTGAAGCCCGTGGAAAGTAAAGTCGATAAGGAACCACCAAAGAAGAAGGTGAAAGTTAAGAAAGAGGCAATAAAGCCGGTTCAGCGACCTAAAGAGTGGATGGTTTGGCGTGAAAAGCGAGCTCTATCGAACTATCATGAATTCGATTTGGCGAGCTCTCTCTGCAAAGTAAAGCCAGATGTGAACCTCTTACAGCTTATTAAGCTTTCCCCGGGAGTACGCAAGGAATTTAGAAAGATCCTACGAACTGGGTATATCGTAGAACCTTTGGGTATTGCGCGAGTTGGTGATGACTGGTTCGAGCATGCTGAGAAGCATTGCCCAAGGGTTGCAGCCTATGTCGATGGGATATTAGTAGATTATGCCATTGTCGACACGGGATCATCTGTTAACATTATGAGTTTTGAACTGATGGAAAGGTTGGGTCTTGCGATCCAGAAAGATACCTCCACAATTCTCAGAATGGCAGATGATGGTTTGAGACAGCCGGAAGGATGCATTACTAAAGTCCATGTCACTGTTGCAAATGTAGAATGCCTATTGGACTTTAGGGTGATTCGTTTTGCAGGCCGTCCAAGTTACCAAGTATTACTCAGACGACCTTGGATCTTGCAAGCGGATTGCCAAGTAGATATACCTGCCGGTCGACTAATATTCGGTAGAGGGGCCTAGCATGTGGTGGTTGATGCTTATCCTGAGTCCCCGCAGAGTGAGAGAGCTCCTCTATCTTCTACAGAATTGGAGACATTAGAAGATTTATCTGCTAGTGAGATATCATCGAGTGATGAGTCCAAAGAGGGATCCACCATGGAAGACATCTATCAGATCACTTTGAACGAGCCGATAGAGGCCCAAGATCATATAAGAGATGTAGATGTTATCGAGCTAGACCTTGGTATGCCTGATGATTCGCGGCCAATCAAATTAGGTTCTATGCTCAGCACAGCAGAAAGGGAGGACTATGTGGCCTTGATTCAGGAATTCTGTGATATCTTTGCCTGGAGTTATGATGAGTTGAGGGGCATTCCTCCTAGTCTTGCTGTCCATACAATTCCGTTGAAAGAGGGCAGTC
The DNA here is from genome assembly GCF_053477565.2 of Lygodium microphyllum. Classification (NCBI taxonomy): domain Eukaryota; kingdom Viridiplantae; phylum Streptophyta; class Polypodiopsida; order Schizaeales; family Lygodiaceae; genus Lygodium; species Lygodium microphyllum. Next base: position 30,663,877 of record NC_141144.1, on the reverse strand, counting down.
GTCCTGTACGACAGAAAGTAAGGCGTATGCCTTTCGAACTAAGGGACGGGCTGTTTGAAGAGTTACAGAAGCTTCGAAAAGCGGGTTTGATTTTTCCTGTGCAACACACGGAATGGTGTTCGCCAGTTGTGATCAGAAAGAAGAAGAATAATCAAATCCGATTATGTGTAGACTTTAGGGAGCTGAATAAGCAGACAGTTAAGGACTACTACCCGTTGCCATTTATTGACCAGATTTTAGATCAATTAGCGGGTAGGGAAATATATTCGTTTATGGATTACTTTGCAGGATACAACCAGATGGCAATTGCAGAAGAGGACAAGTTGAAAACAACTTTTATCACTGTATTTGGTACTTTTGCGTACCATGTGATGGCCTTTGGTTTATGCAATGCGCCTGGTTCGTGGCAACGAACAGCAGATAAGACATTCGGTGACATCCCCTGAAGAGTTGAAGGTGTTTATTGATGGCTTAGGGGCCACCACCGTGAGAGGAAGGCAGTTGATCATTTTAAGAAAATGCTTTGAGCGCTGTAGACAATATTGCATTGCTCTAAACCCACGGAAGTGTGTTTTTGGAGTACCTTATGGGCTATTGCTGGGCCACGTGGTCAGTTCGGTAGGAATTGCGACAGACCCCGAGAAGGTCAAAGTTATAGTTGCCATGGGTCCACCACGCACTCCGAAGGAAGTGCATAGCTTTCTGTCTTCGGTTGGTTACTACCGTAGATTCATAAACGCCTTGGCAGAAAGAACGTTGCCGCTTACGAATTTATTGTCCTTTAGCTGTTCGTTTGTATGGGGTGACCCTTGTAAGGTAGCATTCGAGGATGTGAAACAAGAGCTAGCAAGAGCTCCCGTTCTAAAAGCACCTAAAAGAGGTGAGGTGTTCTATATATTCTCAACAGCCACCATGTATAGTATCAGCTGCTGTTTAGCCCAAATTTGGGAAGAGAAGTGGTATCACCCGATTGCTTTTGCTAGCCGGAAGCTGGGGGTATCTGAAATCAATTATACCTACATGGAGAAGTTGTGTCTAGCGATGGTCTTTGGGACCAAGAAATTCAGGCATTATATTCTCTATGAGAAAGTCGTGCTTTATACGAAGGCGGAGGGACTTCGATTATTGATGAATAAGCTACAGCTGCCTGATCGTCTAGCAAAGTGGTTGATCACTTTGCAGGAATTTGATTATGAAATCAGGAGTAAGCCACCAAGGTTGCAAGGCATCGTGGAATGTCTAGTGGACTTTGGGGAGCCGAAAGAATCTGTGGCTGAAGGTAGTGACATGGAGTTGTTATTTAAAATAGATACGGCATCTATTCCCTCCTGGTACGCTGCAATAACGCATTATTTATCGACGGGAGAGGCGGGATCCAAATTATCTAAAGCTGAGAGAAGGAAAATTAAGCAGCAAGCGTTAAAGTTTGCCTTGATCATAGGTACATTATATCGGCAAGGGGTTGATGACATCTATCGCCGATGTGTGATGCCTGACGAGGTGCCATTCATTTTGGAAGAGTGCCATGATTCTGCTTGCGGCGGCCATTTTGCTGGACGGCTTACAGCACAAAAGGTGTTAAGAGCAGGTTATTGGTGGCATGCCATCTTCCAGGATGCGTTTGCGTATGTTAAGAGATGCGATATTTGCCAACGACATGATAGTCGAGAGAATAGGAAACGACCACTCACCCCTATTATGGCGATACTTCCATTTGAGAAGTGGGGAATAGACTTTGTGGGTCCTATTACTCCATCGTCGACTGCGCAAAAGAGGTATATCATTGTAGCAACTGACTACTTCACAAAGTGGTCAGAAGCACGTGCAACAAGGAAAGATGATGCTAAAGAAACTGCTAGTTTCCTTTTAGAGCAGATAATATGCCGTTTTGGTCCGTCGAAAGAATTAGTGTCGGACCGCGGAACCCATTTCCTGAATAAGGTGATCAAAAGCTTGACAGAGACTTGGTAAATCAAGCATAACAAGACAACCCCATATAACCCGCAAGCCAATGGGCAAGTTGAAAGCACCAACAAGCAGCTTGTGGGCATCCTGTCCAAAATTGTGTCGAAAAAGAAACGGGATTGGGATAAAAAGTTATACGTGGCAGTGTGGGCCTATAATACGACTTTCAAACGAGCCACTGGCCATACCCCATTCAAGTTAGTATATGGGGAGGAGTGTGTCTTGCCTTTAGAGATTGAGCTACCGACTATTCGGTTTGCCATCAATCATTCTTTGAGTGATGAAGACGCACTTTTTGAGCGCTTGACGACACTGGCACATTTAGATGAGCTTAAGCTGCAGAGCTTATTGCACCAAGAAGTGGCGAAGCGCCGAGTGAAGTAGCTACACGACCTTAAAGCCAAGAAATACACCTTCAAGAAAGGACAGCTTGTTCTGTATTATGACGCACGGCGTGAATTATTTCCAGGCAAGCTAGAGCCCAAATGGGATGGGCCCTATAGGATCGTTAGAATAGGAAAGAATAAATCCACAGTCCTGTTAGCTGACCTTGAGGGGATAGAATTTAAAAATAAGGTTAATCTTAATAATATTAAACCTTATTATTTCTGATTGCACTAATACTATGACTGCCTTGCAGGTCTAGGCAAGATCGGATCGATCAAATATCTGCAAGGAAATCGTGATAGAGGTTGATGGGTCGTCTGATCCCTTATTTAGAACACCCATATTTAGAACAAAGGTATCATCAGGGAAAGCTCATTTGGTGGAGCAAAGGATACAAGGTGATTGAGCAAGAAGGCGGGACATTTATTTGGGAGATCAAGGTCTTCTGCCATCACTGCCTACAAATTTTGACGAGCATCCCTGTTGAATTCAATGATGATGGAGGGATGGAGCCTACAGTCCACCCGTTGAGTATGCTGAATTTAGATTACCATAATTATGAGTAGAGTTCCGGATGGCGGGGTATGTAAACCCTTTATGGACGTACACCTTGTACTTTGATGGGGCGTCCAGGGGTGCATGCAAAAAAGGAAGTGTAGGAGTTGTCATCCGAGACCCCCAACGACGCATTGTCATGAAGTTAGCTGCTTATCTCGGGGTGAATTTTACCAATAATATGGCAGAATACAAAGCCCTGATTATGGGTTTGAATATTGCAAAGAAGGGTGGTATCCGTCAGTTATTGGTGAAAGGGGACTCTCAGTTGGTTTTAAATCAACTCAATGGGACGTATATGGTACGAAACCCCATCCTTTGCATGTACCATCATACTGCCATAGCCCTGCTAGACGAATTTGATAGAGTGTCTTTTCAGCTGATTCCACGAAACTGGAATCAGTTTGCCGATTCATTGGCTAATCTTGCGTATGAAGAAGACCTCTTCTTTAATTGTGGCCCTTGTCCCGATATATCGATTGATGGTGAGACATGACCTGGTCGTTTGGGGGGTATGCTTTCCGAACATGCCCTCTTTGGCTGACGATGGTTGATCTGGGTGATGCAGAGGGTAGATGAGACTCATCTGCCTTTATTATCTTGGACCCACAGATTGATTAGACGACATGTGATGCGAACACCTCTTGCAATATACGCAGGAGGGATGGGTCATAATCTAATGCACCTAGTTTAGGGCTACGAGCCCTGTTTCCCTGGGAATGGTATGCTTTGATGTCTATCATAGTTGTTTCTAGGAGGATGTTATGAGTAGTGAAGTGTTTTATTTCATTAGGCCAAAAGGGCCATTTCCCTGTCTAGGGCGGGTGGATTTAATCGGGTTTTTGTTTTAAGTGTTGTGCTGGACATGTTTCGTGTTCGTGAATGTTGGTGGAGCCTGGAGGAGCCTTTGTTGCGATGGAAGCTTCTTGTGGCCAATCCAGGTGATACCTCTCCTTTACGAGTACCTTTCTTTCCTGTTATATGTGTATTTGTACTTGTCGAGGGGATATATCTTTGTTGGGGACCGGCAACCAAGGCATGAAGTCCTAGGTTTAGGCTAAGTATGTTTGAGGGAGGTCGGAATAGTCATCGCCTCCTGTAAAGGCATTATCAAGCATCGAAAGACCTGTTTTAGAAGGAAGTCCTAGTGGCCCTGTTCTACTAGCCTGCTAGGCAGCCGTTCTAGGAGTTCTTGTTAGTAGTGAGGCAGTTAGAGACGCCTGCCAGAAGATAATAATGATGATGCCAAGAAACCCTGAACATCCCAAAAGATGAATATAACTACGAAGGCGTGTAAAAAGGGGTTCTAACCCCTATCAAAGAAAAGAAAAGAAATGAAAATGTATAGGCAGTTGATCATCGCCTTGCGAAGGCCTGGCAGGTTCCTGGGGACGAATCAGACCCGGGGCCGATACCTTGTCTTCCTAGGGGTGGCTTCTTGCTGAAAAAAAAACAAATGATGACAAAACAAGGAAGGTTGGAGCGAAAATAAAAGTGAGCGTTAGAAAAGGATTAAGTGTCGCCTTGCGAGGGCTTGGTAGGTTCTTGGGTGCCGAGCCAGGTCCTGAGGCTGATGCCCTGTTCTCCTTGGGTCACTACGCTCAACTCCCTCCTTTTTACATGCCCAAGTATATTGCTAAAATAAAAACCCTAAAAGAAGAAATGTACTGAAAGAAAATACTCCTTGATCAGGCTATAGGAGTCCTCGCCTTGTAGGAGCTCCTAGTTGTGTTGTCTTTAGTTGGTAAGTAGTTCAGACTATCACTTAGGGCAACCTCTTTGATAGGTTTTTTAGTTTGGCTGTGTTGGAGCAGTTGGTTAGTGACTCGCTTCGGATCTTCTATCAGATGATGCTCGGCCTACTCCTTGTGGATGTCATGCCTTGGTTCTGTCCAGGGGTAGGGGAAGCATTGTGCTGAGTTTTATTACATATTTATTTTGTATCAGCTTGATGCTTCTTTGGTTGTTTATGTGCAGATATGTTCGTGGATTCGACGGGTTGAGTCGCCCTATCCCGTGGTTGCCAATGAGAGCGGAATTTTGGTGTTGGAAATTGCTTAAAAATAGCTAAAAATTATGAATATCAAGGGAAAAATATTCAATGTCAAAGGCGGTGGCTCGACCTAGGACGATTTTACGCGTCAAAGTGCTCTAAGGACGCCCGGGAAACACTTGCGAATTTTTAGTAATTTTTCCATGCGCCTGTGCCGGTCAATGGAGCTATCAGCCAGTGCGAGATGCTGAGACGAGCTCACAGAAATTTTCAGACTGCGATTTGGACACCGTATGTGCAAGAGGCAGGGAAAAGGCCAAAAGGCTGGGAGGTGCCCAAAAAGGAGAAATGAGGGGGTGCCTTTGTGAAGGGGCAACCCCCCATTAAAAAAAATCGTGATTTAGGAGGGGGGCGGCGGCTGATCAGCGCCGCCAAAACCCCCCTCCCCCCAAATCGATATGGAGACTGCAAGTAAGCCATGAAGCCAAGCACTCCAGGGCACTACACTCATCATCCGCTCCGTATCGCTCCGTTCCACGTAGTCAATGGGTGGCAGCCTGTAGAGGGAGAGAGAAAATCAGTCTTTCTCTCTCCTCCCTCTCTCTCCTCGAAGAAAGAATGATGGAGGCTTGTCCGGCATCGATCGGATTGCTCCACGGGCTGGAAATGGTGATTTGTGATCGTCATGAGCATGAAGTGCTGCTAATTTTCAGATTTGCAGCCATGGACATGAAACCCGAAACACGCAAATAAGCAGTAATTCAAATTTTTCAAAGGAAATTTGAGATTTCATGGTTTTTGATTGATAAAATGTTGTTCATGTGGGCTAAAAATTGTTTATGTTGCTGTTTTCCATGAGTACTTGTTGATCATAATCAGAAAATCAGAAAAATATGCATCTTGTGGCTCAAAATAATACACTAAATCATGTAAAATATGGAAAATCAAGGGAAAATGATATTTTTGGGCATAAAAATGGAAGAATGAATAGGAACACCAACTAAATTTTCATTTTTGCTGCAAGAAGGAACTAAGGGCCACAGCCCATAACCTATTTTGAGTTTTCAGTAATTAAATAATGCAAAAAATAAGGAAAAATACAAGGAAAATGGAAAAAAACCACAGAAAAAATAGGGAAAAAATGCATTTTGGATGCGGAAAATTAATGAAAATTAAGAACAATGTTTGTGAATGTTTGTGGGGACTGAAGCATGAGGATTTGCCTCAGTTCATCCCCACCTTCTTGTTCTAGTGTGTTTCTCCCGGTTTTTACACATAAAATGATGGCAAAATGCCCTATAAATCCATACAACAATGCAACATTTGATCGATGGGAGGGTAGAGTGGTTAAAATGTGTCTAAATGCGGAGTAAAATGATGAAAAGATTGTTGGATTTTGTTTGCATGCCATATAGGTCGGTGAATAATTATAAAATAAGAGCCTAGTAGCACGAGAGTTTCCTCGGTGCTAGGTTCGTGCAACGCCGCATAAGAACGGTAGTTGAAAATCATTGAAGGGATGTTTTCCACATGTGCACAATATTGATTTTATAATTGTTTGAGCACTTAGCATCCACAATATGCATAAATCATGGAAATATTTAAAGGTATCAGAAATCCCGGATGCACAGCAATTGCTTTCATTAGGACCTTGACCCACGTTGAGTGAGAGACAGGACACCCTAAGCCATAGGCTAGTCGTGGGGTCTAGGGGAAAGAGAAGTAAGGACAATGGTACATTCCTGTATACGATTAAATGGTACCTTGAGTGGATTTTGTGCGAAATGTTTATATGTTGAGCGACGCATCGAGGGGCCAATCCCCAAGGTGTAGGAGAGTCGTAGAGGGGTGGCGGCATTCAGCCGTTGGAGGACCCCCTATGTCTGTGCTTCGTGCCATTAGGCAATGTGTAAGGGACTCCCTCTGAGGAGTAGTGGGTGAGAGAAGAGTGGACTACAAACGACGTAATATAAATGCAAGATATTTAGGAAGGCAATGTATGTGTCATCAACGCTCTTGGCCACGAGGCCGTGGGGTTGTTGAGCGCGTGTGATAGAGGTCCGGCTAGTGCACGAGCCAACGCCGGCCCGTTCTAGGTTCCATCAATATATCTTTAACCCCAAACTATGAACTACAAATTTTTATCCTTATGTTTTTTGTAGATTATCAGTAAGTAATGATTTTCTAGGCAAGAATATTGTGTAGTCTGCACTCTTGGACCATAAGGCTCCATTTTATACATGCGAATCGGATCAAATTTACAAAATGAGTTAGGTGTCAAGCAATAAGACTCTTTGTCCTAGAGGAAAAACATCATTCAAATTCAAAATCCAACTCATTAGTAAGTAGCTGTAGCATTAAGTGCACCAAAATATTTAACTTTTCTCATTACAATTCATGAGACTGGTATAACTATAAAGGACTTTGAATTTGCCCATAAGCTATGAACGAATACAATATTCCAACCTTAGGGCTCACGGAGGGGTTCTAGGTCATGATAGGTCCATTCATAAGGTTATTCAAATCATTTTTATTATCTAAAACTCTAATCCCTCATGCATAAAGCCATAGGAATTTTCCAAACTTAGGGCTCACATAGGGGTTCTAGGTCATGATAGGTCCATTCATAAGGATATTCAAATCATTTTTATTGTCTAAAACTCTAATCCCTCATGCATAAAGCCATAGGAATTTTCCAAACTTAGGGCTCACATAGGGGTTCTAGGTCATGATAGGTCCATTCATAAGGATATTCAAATAATTTTTATTGTCTAAAACTCTAATCCCTCATCCATAAAGCCATAGGAATATTCTTGAAATACTCCAATTGCACTCTCAAGGAATATGCATGATTAGTACGTGAGCTAATGAAAGACGCACTTGAGTCCCATATGTGAGATAGACAAGTTGAAACTAGACCACAAATTCTACTCGTTATGGCAAATCCTAGCCTATCTTATGGTCTAAAACATGTGTGTTTTGGATTTTATGCATTAGAAGGCTAATCTAATACCATTTTGTTTTACTATTTCTGAATTTTGACAATAGTTTATATGCACCTCAAAGTTAACGCATGTGTTTTGCACAATATGGAGGCTTTCTTAGAAACAAGAATGTGTTCCTATGTAAATGTTGTACAATGCACTCTCAATGTGCAAATGAATATACACAAAAAATGAAAGAGATCACAAGGAAGGAGGCAGTTTGTTGTGCACTCAAGCATGTCGAAGGGCATGATAGTTATGTTGGTTTCTTGAGGATCATTCATTTCTTGGATGAGATTGAGAAGCAAGTGAAGACACTATTTTGGCATCAAAAAGCTTTGATCTCTCTTAGGGAGAACATTGGCAACCATCTACAGAGGATTGATAGAATATTGGAATAGAAATATGAAGGGAACCTTGTTGATGGAGTGATGATGCAAGATGAGTTAGAAGAAATTAAGGGTTTTATAAGAGAGATATATGAGCACATCCAAAAAAAGTAACCATACATTGGCTCCTTAGATGATCATGAAGAGAATATGAAAGACCTTATTAACAGTGCATGTCGTATAAATGAGAGATATATGAACACATCCAAAAATATTGACCACGCATTAGATCCTTAGATGATCATGAAGATAATATGAAAGACCTTATTAATAGTGCAGGTTGTATAGAGGATGGAGTATGTGAGTTAATTGCTCAGAAGAATGAGAGCTTGGTTGCATCGGAGAATCTTGCCATTTATGCACAACTTATTTCTTTGAAAGTTTATCTTAATAGATTTTCAACAATGTTAACCTAAATGAATTTCCATGTAGGCTCATCCTCTTGCACTGAAGAACATTTCCTTTGATGTGAAACTTGCTTCTTCGAAAGTTTATCTTGATAGGTTTTTTATAATCTTCATTTGGATGAATCACTACATAAGCTCATCCTTTGAATCTATACTTTGCTTGATATATATAACCTCTATAAGACTTCTTAAATGAGCTATATTTGATTAAAATGTCCATTTTGAAAAAAATTGTCTATATCTTCTAACAATTTAATAGTTCCTTTTCCCCTCTTTCACCTTGGTATTCTTTTATTTTTGATTCTCAAACACCTTCAAGTTTATGACACCTTTTAGCCTTTAGTGAGTGCTATGTATGGATATAGACGAATGAACATCCATTAGCAAGGCTTGGAGAGAGAGAGAGAGAGAGAGAGAGAGAGAGAGAGAGAGAGAGAGAGAGAGAGAGAGAGAGAGAGAGAGAGAGAGAGAGAGAGAGAGAGAGAGAGAGAGAGAGAGAGAGAGAGAGAGAGAGAGAGAGAGAGAGAGAGAGAGAGAGAGAGAGAGAGAGAGAGAGAGAGAGAGAGAGAGAGAGAGAGAGAGAGAGAGAGAGAGAGAGAGAGAGAGAGAGAATGCTTGGTTGGACTTTATTGAGTACCATGTATGTGTGTGGTCATGCATGGCCATGTATGCATTTTCTCATGCATGCTAGAAATAATGTATGTCTATTCTTTCATTTTCAAGTTTGAGACATCTTTGAGTGTAGGACATTTTCAAGTTTACCAGTGATGCTTGCTAGACCTTCAATGATTGTCATGTGCACATGTAGATGAATGGACATCCATGTGTGTATGTGTATGAGAGAGAGAGAGAGAGAGAGAGAGAGAGAGAGAGAGAGAGAGAGAGAGAGAGAGAGAGAGAGAGAGAGAGAGAGAGAGAGAGAGAGAGAGAGAGAGAGAGAGAGAGAGAGAGAGAGAGAGAGAGAGAGAGAGAGAGAGAGAGAGAGAGAGAGAGAGTGAGTGAGTGAGTGAGAGAGAGAGAGATTAGACAATGCTTGGCTGGCCTTTGGTGAGCACCATGTGTGCATGTGCTCATGCATGACTATTCGTTTACCTTTGAGTCCAAGACATCTTCAATTTGGGGTTTCTAGTTGCAAATGTGTTTATCGATTGTGTCTTCAATAGCTTTGAGATTTTTTTGTTGGATCTCTTATACTCTCTTAAAAAATTTGTATAGTCATGAAACAAAGCAAAGCCATGGAAGATGTTCCATAAGTCATGCTTTTGTCTCCATTGAATATGCAGTGGATTCATGGAATCAAAAGAAATGGTCACGATATCATCTCTTCAACACTTGCTTGCTTGGAGCCGTTTGCATGGGTATGGAAGATAATTATTCTAATTGTGCTAATATCAAAGTGTCATACACTTTTTTTTGGAGATAATAATTTATATATTTTGTTGCAGTCAAAATATGAAGTCTAATAGAGTGAATAGAGTAAATGCATGGAAAATGAAAGAAGTGGCAAGGCAATAGGGAATGCATGTTGATAAATTTACAAGATTTTCAAGGGTTCAAATAAACACAAAGGCTACTTCAAGTTCTTTAGACTTTAAATGTCTCAAGACCAAGATCTCATTCTTGGAATTGTAGATGAGTTTATGCACACATGTTGATCATGCCGTTGCCATTTACTCAATAGAGTTACATAAACATGCTAAAGGTTTGTATGCTATTGGGTGTGAGTCAAAGCACACCCACACTGTTCTTCAACAAGTCTTGAGTGGTCTAGGTGGTGAAGTAATGGTACTTTTGGCAATTGTCTCTAAGATAAGAAGGTTAATGAATCTATTGGTGAATTTTATGGGGGCATCATTTCGAGAGCTTGGAAATGACCACACAAGCTTATGATTTGCCAAAGGGGTTGTTGATTACCATTCTTAGAGTTGCAAATGAATATTTGTAGGTTTAATGCCTTGTTGCAACAATTGAGTCATCAAATGGACTGCCACAACTAAGGAGGAAGACTTGCTTGGGATGAAACTTATAAGCTACTATTGTGTTGCTTACTTTTAAGTGTTGATAAGCATTTTTTAATCATAATATAAGTGTTTTTTTTGTGAAGCTTGCATCAATTTTGATATAAAAAAGTTAATTTGAATAAAATGTATTGGGTACATACAGTACATACAATGAGAATCATGCCTCTTTCTTCATGTTTCATTTACAGAAAGACTTATTATGTCTTGCAATCTAGAGAGAAAACTTTACCAACTTTTACAATATAATGCATATGAGAGAGTGATTTTCTCTATAAAATACTTGGTGTATGGTTTATTTTTAATATTTAATATTTGAACAACTCTCTCTCTCTCTCTCTCTCTCTCTCTCTCTCTCTCTCTTCTCTCTCTCTCCCTTCAAAAATTTAAGATATACGATCTTAAATTAGATTAGAATAATATGCATTTTTCTCTTTGTTAAATAGAGTTTGTAAATTATCTATATATATATATATATATATATATATATATATATATATATATATATATATATATCTCCTTTGGGAAAACATTAATTTCAATGTTAATTTTAAGAAAACATTATTTTTTCTCTCTTTATCTATTTCTCTCTTTGAAAGTCTAATTTTAAGAAAATCTTAGGATTGATTGAATAAAAATTGGCTCTCTAGATTTGAAATTGCCTTGCCCTTGCTCGACATTATGTGAGGACATCATTTTGGGAACATGGAGATGAACACGAGCCAGTGATTTGCCAAAGGAGTTGTCAATTGCCATTCTAGCAATTGCAAATGAGTGTTAGTAGATCAAATGTCTTATGCAACAATCAAATCATCATGTTAACAACTGAATCTGTGGAGCAAAAACACTTGCTCTACATAGAGCTTATATGTTTCTTTTATGTAACGTTTTAAAGTGCTTCAACAAGTGCTTTTTGTAATGTTGTGTGCTTTCTTTTTATGAACTTACATTTCATGTGCTAAGAAATTATGCATCACTTTTGATGTAACAACATTAAACTAAGTTAGAATAGATGTATCATGTTTAAAGGTTAACTTATAGAAAAATTTATTATCTCTAGAAATTTGTAAATATATTTTTGTTGTCTTGCGCATATTGGAAACACCTCTTTATTTCTTGTCCTAAAGCAACACCTTTGATGTAATGTATTTAGTTTCACACATACACACACACACACACACACACACACTCTCTCTCTCTCTCTCTCTCTCTCATAGTTATATTACTAGTCTTTTTGGTAAACTTCATTTAATCTACTATTCTATACTACATTATTATTTTCATCTTGGAAAATGTAATTGTTGAATCTCCATTGGTCTCCAGTTGAAATATCAACATTTAATTTATACTGATTTACTAATTTTATGAGGGATGGATCTAATTTGAGGACCCTTAGGTGAGGTTTAGTGCGCTGAGCATGCACATATTTTTATTTTGATTTCTTTTTTTTTCTCTTTAAAAAAATACAACAATATTGTACAATGGGGCTTTTGGCCTTATGAAAAGGGAAAGCAAAATTTGTAGGGTATAGGAGGTTGAGAATGATTGCTTCTTGAGAAAGTAGATTTGTTAGATATTCAAATCTCAATTCAAAGCTATGAAGAACCTCTCGATGAAGAGTTGGAAGTTTGAGAGATGGTGGAAATTCTTGGGTAGTCATTGCTCTTCATGCTGGAATGATAGCATGTGATTTATTCAACAAAATTGGTTCCTTAGTGTTGGCTTTCTTCTTGCATTCCCTTGGAGTTTTTTGAGAATCCTACACGTCCATGGCTTCAATCTTGCTTGTATCATTTAGGTCTTCCATAGCTTGTTGAATTTTTGCTCCTTCGTCATTGCTGCTTTAAGCATAGCATATGCAGTCGAGTTCAACTTATTTGTGTTGCTAATTGTTGGTTGTTTCTGCTCCCTCCCTCCTTGCATGGAAAATGTTGTAATGCTTTCAAGAGTTGCAGGGATACTAATAGTGTGGTGTACGTAGATTTTTTAATGTTTTGGTTTTTTCTTTTGATTTTATAAATTTTGTTGTGTACAAAATTGTAATGTACAAGTCTTTATGGTACAAGGTTACTCTTCCAAGATGTGAGCCATTGATAAAAATCAAGATCACATTGGATATATTTGTCAAGAAGTTAGAGTAAATTTTCCATTAGGGTTAGATATACAACAATGTCAAGTAGCAAATCTCCTTGATTTAATTGACTCGTAACATGGAGCTCTTTTTCTATGAGGATTTTGTCGAGTGTAAGGGGAGGTCTAAGAGAGGTGCATTTAGCATGACTCCTTGTAGAATGGCAAGTAATCAAAGAGAAGTCAGAGCTACGTACGTTCGGTCAATTTGGGATTTCCATTTGGCTTGTCATTTCTCTAAAATGTTGATGAGCTAACTTCTGAGTGTAGTTGTTGAAGTTCTCATGGTGTACCATACGTGCTCAAATGAGTTGCCATTCTTTGCCTTTGCTTCTAGTGCTAGTAAGTCTTTGAATGCTGAAGAGCATGATATATTGTAGATTGTGGAGAAAAAATGGCATTCGTAATCTTCCTCCTTTGGAATGAGTTATAGAAGGTTATCTAATTGATTACTATATTACTTGTTGAGATGTTCTTACTCTTCCCAAGATAGTGTCCATGTTAAGCAATCCTCAAAATCCTCATGGAGAATTCCAACGTCAGACTTGGCATAAACACAAGCAAGGAACATGATTTTATCACTCAATTCTTGAAAGTAGATAGGAAATGGTTGATTAACATTTTGGGAAATTTTTGATACAATGTCCTTTAATATTTGTAGCCCCAAGGGAGATTTCAATTGAGCTAGAGGTTTTGGTCAAGTTGGTGACTTGGTAACTGCCAACTCACTTGGGCTTGTTGGTTTCATGCTAGTATCACTCTTTTCCAAGGCATTGGAAGTATTTTTCTTGGTGGAGTTAGCAAGTTTAGTCAAAACTGGAAAGTGTGACTATTATGGATCCATTGGTTGATGGGAAGTAGTAAAATGACTAAGTTAGTGGGTTTGGAAGTTGAAGCAGTTCAGGGAAGCTATAGTCTCATATCCTCATTCTGTTCAAAAAGATTCCTAGTGTTAAGGGACTCTTGTGTCTTTCGAGTTTCCTACGGATGTCTCTTTAAGGGCAATGATGTGTGCCCTTTAGAGCCTTTGTTAATTGTTCCCTTAGGATATATGGATCCTTGGCCTAGATTTGTGAGATGATTATTTCTGTGTGGGGCAGGGTTATGGGCAAGTCACTTTTCCATTCATTCTTCGACAAAGGAGTGGATGACACTAGGGAAAGTCAAGAGCTAGACTAGGCTTTGTGTCACACAAATGTGGATTAAACCACTTGAAGAAGTTTGGATTATACTAAATTGAAGCATATCCATCTAGAATTATTGAGTCTTGGGTGAAGAAAAATACATATGCACTAACATCAAGCACATTACTTTCTACTCCTAGCTTGCTAGCCATGTGTAGGTTTTCTTCTACAAGAAGTTTATTATACAAGGGGTGTTTTGGATAGTGGTTGAAAGTTCTACCTCATGGATGATTGATAACACTTGTAGGGATGTAGGAGCAAAATATGTGAGATCATGTAGGGATGTCCAAAGATATTTTATTTACTCACCTTCTATCATTAGTCGATGGCCAATTCTAGCTACCAAATTGTAGTTAGCATGCCATTTGTGCTCAAAGGCACCTTGCCCTTTCCCTTTCTATTCTAATGCTTCCAGTTTTCCCTTGTTTGTTTCACATAGGGTGATGTAGAAAGACGGAATTAGATGCAACTATCTAGCAATGACTTTTGGTATACCTTTCATGATTTCCTTGGTAATGGTCATGTAGTGAGAGAAAATTTTTTACTGCTCAAGTCAGTGGCTTTTCTAAGAGCTTTTTGTGCTCATTCATTTGTTTTCCAATATCGGTGTAAATTCTTGCTCATGTGAGTGATGTCAACTTTACCTCCAGTTGACTAAACACTTCATTGCTGGGGCTCAGTTTATTGTGCTACCTCATCAACCATCTCCTCAAGCACTTTCTTTATGAGCATAGACATGAGGTGTGTATGGGGTTCTAGAGGTGACAAAGATGTTTCTTCATTCATTACTATTGATGACTCATTTTTGCTACTTTGTAGTATTAGACAATATGGCCTCTATTGAGCAAATGCAAAGTGCTTTGGCAATGTTAAGTGCCATCTTCATAAATCAAAACTCTCTGTAATAAAGAAAAGCAACCATATAAGCAAGATGGCCAAGAAGAGACATTTGGAGAAACATGTAGAATCTAAAACAGAAAGATTCACTTAAAACATGATCAAATTCAATATAATATTTAAAAACACATATTTTTTTATTCATGTCTTCTAAAAAATGGCATAACATTCCTTCATCCTGAAGATTTCAAGATTTTTATAGCCTTGAAAGGAAAGCTATATTTAAGCTCATTTAATCCTTGGTGGTTGAAGATAACATTGTAATATGCAAATGTTAAGTGCATTCACAAATTCATTTGCAAACACAAATCTGAACTTCCTTTCCTTAGATGTTTAATTGGCTAAACTTTAGACATTTTAAATTTATGCTAGGTGCTTGAATCTTTTTTTGATGCGCAGATCGGACGCTGTATGCTCGCGTAGTGAATGCCGGAAGGTCCCCAAGAACAATGAACTCTACTTTTTGCACAAGTTACAAGGTAAAAAGCATGAACGACAAGAGCAAGGGACCAATTGGGTGCAATCTCCCCCCATGCCTTGTGTGAGCGCTCCACAAAGCATGTATTTTATGTATATTTCATCTTCATGCTCAATAATAGCCCAATTTACAAAAATATAACAAGCTTTTAGCTTTTGAGTTTGCTTTAACACAAAAATAGGAATAAAGCTAATGGACGGTGCCCAGAGAGTCTGGCACGCCCAATACAATGTCCAAATAGAAATAACATAACCTTGCGCCCATGCGCATACAAAATAATAATAAATAATCGATGCCTCAATAAATAGGCATGACAAAATATAGGCGTGGCGCCTATCAAAATATAATCCATAGATCGAATACTCGCTATCCTCCAATGCTTTCCTCCGCCACTGCTGCTATCTCTACACATCAACTGAAGCATTCACAATCGTTAGTAAAATAATATAATTAAACCAACAAAAGTGAATACCTAGCAGTCTTCAGCTACATAAATAAATCAACTGGTTAGAAATAAATCCTAACCTTAATTTATTACGAGTGCGCACTCAAAACTCATAAACGTTTATTAATTTAGTATGCATTTTGCGGAATCACCCGCTATGGAATCACCCATGTACACACTAAATTAAGGAAATGCCCGAAAAGGACAGGCGTCCCCATCAACTTCTCGCACAAAGAATCCACTTTGTGTATGAGCCCCAGTCATCAAAGTTTACGGAATCCACCGTAAAACCTCACGGAATCCATCGTGAAATATGCCTCCTGTGATGCCAGGAGGCATATTTCACGATGGATTCCGTGCCACGGTGGATTCCGTAAACTTTTGATGTGCATCCGCAACTCGTGAGTCCTACCTAGCTCAAAAGTAGAGTCGGAGTGAAAGGTGAGAAGGATCGAAGCTTGCGCGCGAGCTATGGCGGGAGAGCAAGAGCAAGAAAGAGAGAGACAAGAAATGGGAACTCCAACAGTCACAATGTGTGACCGGGCCTTCCTTTATTCAAACTGTCACTAAAAGAATAAAGAATAAAGTGACGTGACGGGCGCCCGCCACCTGCAGTGTGCAGTGGCGGGTACTGTCAATGTAGTAATACACGGGGCGGCACGGCGGAGGCGCCTTTACCCCCAACAACCTCCCACTTAAAGGCGAATCTGCCCTAGTGAGAGAGAAAAGAAAAAGAAAAGACAGTACAAATGTACATAGGTGAGGAAAGGTGACATCTCATCCAACACCCATCAACCTCCTGAGGAAGGCAAAGCGCTCAGTAGTGAGGCTCTTCGTGAGCAAATCTGCAGGATTCTCGTCAGTGGAGATCTTGACAAGGTCAACAGACCTGTCCTCCACGACACCACGTATGAAGTGATACCTCATCTCAATGTGTTTCGTCTTCGCATGGAAGACCGGATTCTTAGCCAACTGAATGGCACTCATAGAATCCGAATGCAGTGTAGGTGTAGCATCAATCCCAAGGTCAGCAACTAGATGGCCTAACCATATGGCCTCCTTGCAAGCCTCAGTGGCTGCAACATACTCGGCCTCAGTGGTAGACAAAGCCGTACACTTCTGAACCCTGGACATCCAAGAGATAGCCCCTCCAGCATAGGTGAATACATAGCTAGAAGTGGACTTCCTACTATCTGCATGTCCTGCATAATCGGAGTCAGTGTACCCCACGACCCCTGTATCTTGGCTGCCATAGCAAATACACATATCTGCTGTGCCCTTCAGGTACCTCATGATACCCTTCACGGCATCCCAATGTCTGCTGCTAGGTGTAGCCATATAGCGTGCCACAACACCAATTGCATGTGTAATATCTGGACGAGTGGCTATCATGGCATACATCAAACTGCCCACGGCTGATGCATAAGGGATCTTGGCCATCTCGGCCCTCTGCTCATCTGTCTGCGGACAATCAGCCTGTGATACCTTCACATAAGAAGGTAATGGACAACCAATAGGCTTTACGTCCTGCATGCGGAAGCGCTCAAGGACTTTATGAATGTACTCCCGCTGTGAGAGATACAAAAGTCCCTGATGCCTATCGCGCTTAATGCGCATCCCAAGTATATGTGAGGCCTGTCCCAAATCCTTCATCTCAAATCTCTTCTTTAGCTGAGATTTAAGAGCATATAGCTCATCATGAGCTTTCCCTACTATCAGCATATCATCAACATAGAGTACCAAGATAAGCAAACTGCCATCACGGGCTTTCTTCGTGTAAAGACACGGATCCATAGCACTCCTACTGTAGCCCTGTGACTGCATAAAGGCATCAAACTTATGGTACCATTCCCTAGGTGCCTGCTTCAAGCCATACAAGCTCTTCTTCAACTTGCACACTAGGTGCTCCCTGCCAGGTTCTGCAAAGCCCTTAGGCTGATCCATATAGATCTCATCATGCAAGTCCCCATGTAGAAAAGCCGTCTTGACATCCATCTGATATAGATCTAAGTCAAGCTGTGCAACCAAAGCCAAGACTAAGCGCAGGGTGGTCATCTTAACCACAGGAGAGAAGACCTCATCAAAGTCCACACCATGTTCCTGCTTAAAACCCTTTGCTACCAATCTAGCCTTGTATGCCGGCTTGGGGTGTCCAGGGGTACTTTTCAGCTTGTACACCCACTTGCATGGCAAAGCCTTCTTGCCCTTAGGCAAGGCAACCAAATCCCAAGTCTCATTCTTATGCAGGGAGTCTATCTCAGACTGCATAGCCCTCTCCCAGGAGTGACTGTCACCCCTGCGCATAGCCTCATCATAAGTGAAAGGCTCTCCTGCATCTGTAACCAAAACATAATGCATAGAGGGCTGAAATCTGTCAGGTGGACGTCTATCTCTAGCAGACCGTCTCACCGCAG
Source organism: Lygodium microphyllum (assembly GCF_053477565.2). Classification (NCBI taxonomy): domain Eukaryota; kingdom Viridiplantae; phylum Streptophyta; class Polypodiopsida; order Schizaeales; family Lygodiaceae; genus Lygodium; species Lygodium microphyllum. The sequence goes on along the minus strand of NC_141144.1, from coordinate 30,645,631 downwards.
GCTCTGCTGCCTGTCTAACTACCTGTCCAACATCCTGGCCCTGTGGAGGAACTGCTGCAGGCTGTACTACTGGCTGTGCTGGAGCTTTAGGCTCCTCCTGAAAGATCACTCTGCGGATCTCAACCACCTTCTCAGGCTGCCTGTGCATCTTGTCTTGATGGAAGACGACATCATGGCTGCGTACTATTTTCCGCGCCTGCGGATCCCATAGGCGATAGCCCATCTCTCCTGACTCACCATAGCCAAGGAATATGCATTTAATGCTCTTTGGATCCAATTTACTCCTCTTGTCCTTGGGCATATGGCAAAATGCCTCACATCCAAAGACACGGAGATGCGCATAAGAGGGTGGCTTACCAGCCCAAACTTCCTCTGCAACCTGGAAATCCAATCCACTGGAAGGCGATCGGTTTATGACATGCACTGACGTACTAACTGCCTCAGCCCAAAAACTCGGGGGTAGGCCTGCATGGCTAAGCATAGAGCGCACACGCTCCTGAATAGTCCTGTTCATGCGCTCAGCCAAACCATTCTGGGGTGGGTTGTAAGGGGCGGTCAACTGACGCTTAATACCCCTGTCATCACAAAACTGCTCAAAAGCATGCGAGACATATTCTCCCCCATTATCTGTCCTAAGGCATTTCAGCCTATACCCAGTCTGGTTCTCAACAAGAGCAAGCCATCTCTGAAAAACTGCCAAGACATCGGACTTCTGCTTTATGGGATAAGCCCACACTTTCCTAGAAAAATCATCAATGAAGGTAACGAAGTACTTCGCGCCACCCATAGACATGCAAGGCATAGGCCCACAAACATCGGAATGCACCAATGCCAAGGGCTCACTCATGCGTGGCCTACCCGATTTCTTATGCGTAGACCTATTCTGCTTACCATAAAGACAATGATCACATGAGTCAAAACATGCATAATCCAAAGGCGGAAGATACTGCAAACCAGATAACATTTTCATTCCTTTCAAAGACATATGCCCCAAACGGGCATGCCAAAGTGATACATGTGGGATAGAGCCCACTGCCAAAACATGGTCTACAGAAGACCCAGATACAACAAGAGGATAGAGGCTGCCAGCCTTGGCGCCTCTAGCAAGCACAAGTCTGCCTTTGGTAATCTTCCAGGTAGAATCCCCAAAACAGACATGAAATCCTGCATCATCCAACTGTCCTGCAGACATAAGACTACGCATAAGCGCAGGTACATGACGTACATCCTTGAGCAAAAAGGAACTGCCAGTGGAAAATTGCAACTGAATATCTCCACAGCCCACAATATCAAGAGACCTGTCATCTCCAAGTTTGACTGATCCAGATACAGTACGGTAAGAGTGAAACCACTCACGGTAAGGCGTCACATGGAAGGACGCACCTGAATCCAATAACCAGCACTGTGCATACATACTAGGTGTCTCAGTCAAGTGTGAAGCATCAGAAGAACTAGCTGCAAGTATAAACTCATCACCACCATCGGACTCTTCAGTCTGCGTGACATTAATTTCCTCAATCTTGACGTTGGACTTCGCAGGTACTATGCTGCGATCAGAGGACTTCTCCTGCACTTTATCTTTCCCCTTATCCTTGCGCTTCTCATTGCGCAACTCATGACACTGTGGTCTAATATGGCCCTTTTTCCCACAATGATGACAAGTGACATTTGCATTGTGTCCACGCGACTTACTACGCGACTTGCCACCACGAGATTTAGACCGACCCTTCTGCGAGTCACGGCCTCGGCCATTACCACGGTCATACCTGTCATTCCTGCCTCTAACTGTCAAAGCATGACTACCACGAGAGGCATCCAAGTTTTTGCGATTCACCTCTTCCTGAAGAAGAGCACTCTCAACATCTGCCAATTTTAGAGTAGCACTAGAGGCACAAAGAGCAGTGCGGAATACATCCCATGACTCATTCAGAGTTCCAAGCAAGAAAAGAGGAGTTACTTCCTCTCCAAAGGTGATATCCTGCGAAGTCAGGTTCTTCAGTATAGCATGGAACTGGCTCAAGTGAGCAGACATAGTCGCATTATCCTTCATGCGCAGATCCATAAGCTGCTTCAACCAGTACATCTGACTCGCCGGACTTTTCTTATCATAAAGATTCTTGATCTTATTCCATAGATCCCATGCACTCTGTGCTTCCTCAAATACATTATAATGTACCTGTTCAGTGAGAGACAATACAATCGTGGACTTGCATAGCTCATCAAGTTCAAGCCAGTCGTCAATGTCCACAGTTTCAGGCTGCTCCCCACTCAACCGAAGTGGCTTAATCTGAGATTTCTGCATCAAAACCTGCCATATTTGACTCTTCCAGTAAGAGTAGTTGGTACCATCCAACTTTGTAATGTTAAAGATGGCACTATCATGCGAAGATGACGCCATTATGCAGGCTCGAAATGCCCAAACAGTCCAAAACTGCTTGCTGTTTTACTGCAGAAACTGCCCAAAAATGACCAAAACGGGGTCCAAAGGGTGAGCAAAGTGTGCCAAAAGTTGCTGCCCACTTAGTACTAGGTGCGGTACACCAAATCAGGATATTTCAGCATGAAAAGTACACCTCAGTCCACCAATAACTGCTTGCTGTAATAAATTGCAGGTATGCAGTCTAGAGAGCAAACTGTCCCAAAATAGGATCCAATGTCAAGCAAACAATGCTAGGTCCAAAGCCGGCATGAAACGGACATAAGCAAGGCCAATGACAGTGAAAAGAACATGAGCTCAACACCAAGCATGTCAAAATAACATCTGCCAGTGAAAGGCACACCCCCAGACACTCTAGGCAAAGTGTTCCTGTAACTGCCAAAACCTGACACAAATAGGTATCTGCTCAAAGAGAAAGATCCAAATATGAGACTCAGCTCATAAGCATCCTGTGAACCAAGAGTACATCAATGCATATCCATAAAGATCGGAGTATGATCCCAAAGTCTCAATGTGTATGTAGCTGCTCAAGACATAAACTGCTCCAAATACATGTAAGTGCTCCAATAGCATGCAACTGTCAAAGGTCAAGAAAGCATGTAAAATGCTCCCACTGGCACAAAAGGCGTACAAAGCGAGCTCAGAAGCTCAAACAACCCAAGAGAAAGCACCAGTGATAAGTGACCCTGTCAATGCATCAAGCGCATCCAAGAGAGCATGACATACATGAAGCACCGGTCGTATTAACCATGAAGCAATACATAAGCCCAAATAAGCTCTCGGTCAACTCAATGACATCCAAATAGCAACCAAGATGAGTGATCAAGTAAGCCAGGAATGCTCAAATACATCCAAATCCAAGCTCCAAATGTCGGTATGGCATACACGAACCAAATAGCATATGTCACGAACCAAAGCATGTAATGCAAAAGCCTAACTGTCAAGCAGAGACATGAGGCATAGGCGGTCCACGAGCATGCCAAGTCGGTCCAAATGCCAGTGAAGACGGAGCTAATGCGAAGCTCAAAAGCATCCCATAATCTCATATATATGCTCCAAGTCGTCCCCAAATGTCAGAGATATCATGCCAAAGCTCAAAGCATACATCCGGTATCGGTAGGTAAGTGCCAAAGCATGTAAAGTACCTTCAGCCCACTGTTATTCCAGCATGTATTTACTGTTCTAAACAGTAGATTTCAGCCCCAAATTCAAGCCAAAATCATGGTCAAACCAAATGCATACATCCCCAATACATCCGGGTAGGAAGTAGACCGCATACGGGCATCAAACAAGGTAACCGGAGTAGAGTATAAGCATTAAATGCCAATGCCAAGTGTGGATGCCCTGTTTCCAGCACTGTATAACAGTAAATAACAGTCCCAAATCAGCCAATATTTCAAGCCAAAATCATGGCATAATCATGTGCATACATTCCCAAGGCACTAGGCATCATGTAGACCGCATACGGGCATCAAATATCACAACCGGAATGGAGTATAAGCAACAAATGCTAATGCCAATGGTGCTGCCCTGTTTTCAGCCTGTTATGACAGTTTATGACAGTCCCAAATCTGAAGAAATCAGCCCCGAATGATCAAGACCAATGCCCAAAGCTTGAATGACATCAAACATGAAGTCTATAGCCCTCTTGATCAAGGTAGAGAGCAAGAAGCAATGGCCAAGTGTGGAGCTGAAGTAGATGAGTGCTCACAGCCTGGAAAAAAATGATGCAATCTGCCCTGTTGGTGCTGAACTTGCTGCTGCTCCACATGGGCTGAAAAGGGGGTAATGGGGGGTTCAATGATGGCCCAAGGTAGGCACATACCAAGCCATGAAGGCCCAATGCAAAGGGGAGGGAAGATATGAGCTATGGAGCTCAAGAAGAGTGGCTGCCCTTTGTTCCTGCCCTGTTTCAATCTGAGAATACACTCAAATGCCTGCAAATGCTGAAGCAATACCTCAAGGGCAAGGGCCTGATGAAGCTCAAGAAGGCCAGGATGGAGCTCGGGAAGCCGGGGAGAGTCGGGAGCTCAAGAGGTCGGCTATGGCTGCCGGGATGGAGACCCAATGCGTGAAGCGAGTCGATGCGAAGGTCGGGAAGCACCGAGTCGAGCTCGAGCAAGAGAATGCCAAGCTCTGATACCAGTTGAAAGGTGAGAAGGATCGAAGCTTGCACGCGAGCTATGGCGGGAGAGCAAGAGCAAGAAAGAGAGAGACAAGAAATGGGAACTCCAACAGTCACAATGTGTGACCGGGCCTTCCTTTATTCAAACTGTCACTAAAAGAATAAAGAATAAAGTGACGTGACGGGCGCCCGCCACCTGCAGTGTGCAGTGGCGGGTACTGTCAGTGTAGTAATACACGGGGCGGCACGGCGGAGGCGCCTTTACCCCCAACACGGAGGAAAGTGATCCCTTTTTGCGAGGTGGGTTTGCAACGATTAGCTTGCAATAATGCGCGGTTTGTATGTAGGAGTGAGATGGCAATCCTTGCTGACGAAAATCCTGTACATGTTCTGGCATTTTCCAGGGTGCTCGGTTGAACAACGTGGAGCCCAATCCACAACGCATTCAGTGGCCGGATCATCATCGCTAGCCAGCGCTCAATCCAGCAACGCATTGGAGTTGCTTCTAATTTCTGTTCTTGCTCTTCACCCACACACGGGGGCGGGGGCGGGGGAAGACGGCGGCTCTTGATAAGATGGGCTCATTTCCATTCTCGTCTAGCTTCGTCGGTTTTGCCCTTGCATCAGTACTCATCGGCTCGACGCTGAATATGCCAGGGCCTTTGGGTGCATTATGCGCATCCTTTCATAGCACGCTGCCTAAGAATAATAATGAAAATGGCATGATTGGCACTGGCCTGCTGTCCTACGACTACTACAAGGAGAAGTGCCCAAATGTGCGAGAGCTGCTGGCGGAGAAGGTGAAGGAGATCGTGATGCAAAACCCAAGCCAAGCTGCAGGGATTTTGCGCGTCATGTTCCACGATTGCTTTGTGCAATCATAGATTGACAACCAAGTACTTTTAATAGAAACCCGTTTATGGGAAAGACAAGGCCGTGTGCAGCTGGGACTATCGCATGGTCCCGCTCATGATCGAATGGATGCATGGATGACAATGATTGTGTTGGGCGTAAATGACTGCAGGGCTGCGACGCGTCGGTGCTGCTGGAGGCGCCAGTGACGGAGCTCATCGCCACACCCAACAACGCGTCGCTGCGGCTGTCATCGCTGAGGGCCATCGATGGCATCAAGGAGGCCGTGGAAGAAAATTGCCCCGGCATCGTCTCCTGCGCCGACACCCTCTCCCTTGCCGCTACCATCGCCGTCCACCTCGTGAGTATATATATGCCACTCTACTGTGCGCTCCCGCGCTCTCTCGCTCTCTCTCCTCCCCCCGGCCCCGAAAAAAGGGGGAAAAGAAAAGTAAGACTTTTTTCTTTAGATTCTTTCCTTTTTACGCCTGTCACTGGGCATACATCTTACAAGGAAAATTTCCACATGCCAAAAACTTTACAAATCCCCAGCAATACAATGTACTATTTTATTGTTGATTGCACCTCAATTTTCCTTGTTGCACAAAAACCTCACCGACCTTTGTATGGTCTTCTTTGCCTTGTGTGGAGCTAGGTTGGAGGACCTGAAATTCCACTCGAGCTAGGTCGATGAGACAGCCTATCCGCAGCATCAAATCAGATAGTGGTGGCTAGTATTCCTCCTCCAACGCTAAACATTATTGCCTTGAAGCAGAACTTTCAAAATCATGGCTTGGATGTGAAGGACTTGGTTTCACTCTCAGGTAACTACCCATACACACGTGTGAGTGAAGCAATGCAATGAGATCTCCTCGGTTCGGATTTTATGATGTGGAATGCCAATCACTTTAAGGCATGCCATGCCGGAAGACCCTTCTCACTTTCACTCAATGTGCAGCCAAACATCTCCCCCCCCCCCCCTTTCCTTTCAACTACAAAAATGGACTATCACAAGTCAAATACACTATTACAAATTGTCAATGGGCTACCATATCACCATGACTTTTGAGATGATGCTAATTGAGATTGGTTGTTCATCTTGAAATACTAACCGTCCAACTCTACTTCTCTAGATGGCTCACCTTTGACTTTCTTATGGCGAATGTAGGAGGCCACACCATAGGTCAGGCCCATTGCAGGTTCATTACCCCGCAGCTCACCCCTACCGTCTCCACAGACCTCAACCCCAAGAAAGCCTTGGATGCCTCCCCACCACTAATCCCATCAAGGCTCGTCTCACAACACATCTCGACTTCATCACCCAGGACCTCTTTGATAATGCCTACTTCAAAAATGTGCTAGCGAAGGCTGCCGTATTTCACACAGACGCAGCACTCTTGAATGCTACTGGCACCATGCAACTGGTGGAGGACTATGCAAGAGATCAAGACAAGTTCTTCGAGCAATTCAAAGTTTCAATGATCAAGATGAGTAACATTGGAGTGCTTACTGGAGAAAAGGGAGTGATCAGGAAGAAATGTACCGTTCCCAACTAGGTGAGCCAAAATGTTTTTTTTTTTCCTTGAGCAATAAAGGTGAGCTACTTGGAGTGTACAAGCAAGGCAATTCATGGCTCTTGCTATGTGTAGTGAGGGCTTGTTCCCCGACAAAGTATTTTCAAAATATCTGTGCACCTAATGTACAATTTTTTGTATTGAAAGCGCTTTGGGCTGTTGAATTCATAGATCAAATTAAAATTCTATGATTACATCTTTGGGACTCCTTCAAACCTTTTCGATATTGAATTGGACCGAAATCAATGTCACCTAGTCGTGAACAACACATAAAAGGGAAAATGCCCATACTTAGATACATCAAGAGTGATTTGTATGAAATCCTTGAAACTACTAAAAGCCAAAACCTATAACCAAATCTTTCATAAGTTATGTTTCCTATATGTAGTTGTTCTCCACTCAAAGCAAAAGGTTTTTTGACTTTATGAGAGTGACACATGAGGGATCCCTTTGGTGCCCACCATACAGTAGTGTTAGACCTCTCGCTTAAGTTTAGAACACTCATAATAAGAAGAGGATCAAAGCAAGGGTGCAAACGGGTGCCTTGAAGTTGCCTTATTGAAGGGTTGTTTTAAAGATAGTGTTGTGGTTTTAGAGAAAAGCCTTTCAAACCATCATTGAAAAGAGATTGGAAAAGTTAAAAAAATCACTAAAAAATGAGAAGAATTAATTAATCCAAAACCTCAATTAGCCAGTAAGAGAATTCAGTGTATGTCAACCATTACAATAGTGTTCTCTTATAGGCAACACTTACAGAAATTGAACCTTGAAAAAAGTAGACAACTATGATAATAACTTTGAAGTCATAGAAGCTTTTTCTTCTCACATGCATGTGTGTGTGTATGTGTGTCTGTGTGTGTGTGTGTGTGTGATCCCCCTTCTCCATATGTGTGTGTACAATTAATTGTTTCCCTGTATGTGAGTATTTGGGAAAAAAATCATCACATGCAGAGGAAAGGGGGACACACACACACACACATATGTATGTATGTATGTATGTATGTATGTATGTATGTATGTATGTATGTATGTATGTATAGAGAGAGAGTGTGTGTGTGTGTGCACATTGTAAAATATTACACGACGCAGCGAACAAAATCTGAGAAAGAGATAGAGAGTACACAACAGATAAGAGAAGAATCTGTAAATTCTTTAACTCCAAACAATTGATACAAAGATGGCTCTGTCCACCCGTGCGCTTCCACTGTGTGAAGCTTAGATGGCGATCTAGACAGAAGATAGGTGAAGAGCTTAAGGCTAGCTGGAACAACAACTCTGACTGGGTGAAAGATGAGTGAGAGATGGCTGTGAAGGGATTTAGCTTTTATAGCCCGCAAAGGTCGTTAGGTCGGCCTGTTGACCGCGACTTACCATATGAGCCTCCATTAGTCGGCCAGGGAAAGTTCCAAGGAATATTCCCTTTACCATTGGGCCGGGGGCACTGCGCCCGGACCCCCGCCAGGGGGGCCGCTGGCCCCCCTGGGAACCCTAGCAGGGGCCGCTTCCGCGGCCCCCGGACCCCACAATAGGGGCCCCTTTTAACTCCCTTACACCGCAACTCGATGCAATGCGCCTCGAGTTGCTATCAGCTTAACCACTCCGTCTAACCTAAAGATTAGACCCACAACAGTCACCTTTTTGCCATCCGGTCACATAGACCTCATCTGATATACAAGTCAGGACTCAACCAATGTCCGGGCTCACATTTGGCTTCTCCTCATAATGGGGGCCTTACAACTTTGAGCACCATGGATCATTGGTAGCACCTAATGAGGGTGGGGCATTGATCATATCTAACACCCCCCCTCAATGTCCACCCATAGGTGAACTATCTCCGCGGCCCAATGCCGAGTCTCTGAAGATAAACTTGAAGCAGATCCTTCATAAGTGCTTTGGTGAAGATATCTGCTCCATTCTCCTCTGTTGGACAATAGACCAATTCTACTATCCCATCCTCCATCAAATCACTCACATAGTGATACTAGATCTCTATATGTTTGGTGCGTGCATGAAACACTGGATTTTTGGCAATGGCGATGCAACTCTGATTGTCACATCTTAGCACAGTCGGTTCTTCATCCTGCACTCCCATATGCCATAGAATCCTTCTCAACCATACGGCTTCACATGCAGCAAAACAAGCTGCCTTGTACTCTGCTTCGGTAGAAGACAATGCCACTGTTGGTTGCTTCTTACTAATCCAAGAGAAAATTCCTGAACCCAAAGAGAAACAATAACCAGAAAATGACTTCATGGAATCAATGTCTCCTGCCCAATCTGAGTCACAGTTCCCCACAAGAGAAGTTCCGAAACTGTATGTGATACCATAGTCAAGAGTTTTCTTCAAGTATCTGAGCACTCGCATCCCAGCCTTCCAATGACTCTCATGAGGTTTGTTTGAGAACCTGCTCAAAACACCAACATCAAAACTGATATCTGGTCTGGTGTTACACAAGTAGATCAGACTGCCGACAACCTCCTATACCTCCCAATGTCTGCTAGTGCTGATGTATCCTCAGCGGATAACTTTGCATTCACCTCCATAGGTGTAGCTATCTCCTTGCACTCGGTCATGCCAAATGCCTTCAAGATCTCCCATGCATACTTCTTCTGAGAGATGAAGATCTTTCCTAGCTCTTGCCAAACTTCAATCCCCAAACAATAGTGCAGCAAGCCCAAGTCTGTCATTTCAAACTCAGAACTCAAAGCCTTTCGAGTTTGGTTGATCATATCTTCATAGTCACTTGTAATAAGAAGGTCGTCCACATATAGAAAAATCACTATAGACTTTTTACCATCCCTGTAAACATACAAGTTAGCATATGAGGCACATCTTTTGAAGTTTAGGTTTAAAAAGAACTTATCTATCTGCTGGTACCATGCTCTGGGGGCTTGTTTCAGCCCATATAATGCCTTCTTCAGCTTACACACTTTGTTCTCAGAATGGGGGGCCTCAAACCCTGGTGGTTGAGCCACGTACACCTCCTCCTTGAGGCCACCATTTAAGAACGCTGACTTAACATCCATTTGGTACACTGGCCACTTCTTGTGGGCAGCCACTGCAAGTACTGTGCGAATAGTGGTAATTCTGGCAGTTGGGACAAATGACTCTTGAAAATCAAACCCTTCAACTTGTGAAAATCCTTGGGCAACCAGTCTAGCTTTGTACTTTTCTAAGGTACCATCAGCCTTGTACTTTACCTTCCAGATCCACTTGGTGCCAATAACCTTCCGCTTTGCTGGTCGATCCACTAGCTCCCAAGTGTCATTCTTCATTATGCTGTCATACTCCGCCTGCATAGCAGCCTTCCATGATGGATCTGCAAGTGCTTCTTCTAAGTCAGTTGGCTCCTTTACTTCTCTCATAATCTCAACCATCAAGGCCATATTGACTATGTGAGCAGAAGCCCTCCTTTGCTCCTCTATTCTCTGAGACCTCCTTGGTCCATCTTCCTTCTCCTCAACAGATGCAGGCATAGGATTATTGTGGTCATAGAGCTGCTTCACCCAACGTGGCAATGGCTTTTCCGATGGGGTGATGTCAGGTTGGTGAACTTTTTCCTCATCATCTGAAGATAATGCTTCCTCCTCCTTAAGGATAGGGATAGCTCTCAGGACAAGTTCATAGTGGACTACTTCTTCGCTTGATGATAAAGTGGAAGAACTTGCCTTCTCCTCCTCCACTGTATGCGGCTCCTCCTTGAACACCACATCACGGCTCACGATGATCTTCTTTGCCTCTTGGTCATATAATTTGTAAGCCTTCTGCTCATCACTATAACCCAAGAAGATACATTTTCTGTTTTTTGGTTGTAACTTGTTTCTCTTCTCATCTGGAACATGTGCATAACATTCACATCCAAAAATTCTGAAATGTGAGACAGATGGTTTCTTACCAGTGTAAGCCTCATGAGGTGTTTTTCCCTTGAGAGCCTTTGTATAGCTCCGATTTAGAATGTAGACTGCAGTATTAACAGCTTCAGCCCAAAAATGGTTAGGCAATCCCTTGCCCTTTAGCATGCATCTTGCCATCTCCACAATGGTGCGATTCCTGCATTCCACAACACCGTTTTACTGAGGTGTGTGAGGTGTCGTCAATTGACGCTTGATCCCTTAGCTCTCGCAAAAGCCTTCAAACTCCTTTGAGTTGAACTCACCACCACCATCTGTTCTAAATTTCTTCACACTTTTCCCTGTTTCATTCTCAACAAGTATTAGTCATTCTTTAAACTTACCAAAAGCTTGAGCCTTATCATGAAGGAAGTACACCCACATCTTCCTACTGTAGTCGTCGACAATCAACATAAAATAAGAAGATCCCCCCAAGGCCTGTGTAGGCATCTTACCACACAAGTCAGCATGTACCAACTCTAGAGGAGCCCGTGCTCTATTCTTGCTTTCTTGTGGAAATGCCTTTCTCTGTTGCTTGCCCATCATACAAGCTTCACATGGTTCCTTCAATTCAGTTATTGTAGGTAGGTGAGCAACCATACCTTGCTTTTGCATCTCCTTCAATACTACAAATCTGATGTGTCCAAACCTTTCATGCCAAAGCTTACTTGTGCTCACTCCAGTGGTGGCTATAAGAGCATTTAGCTCATACAGGTTGTTCATTCTTTCTCCTTTGCCAATAATTGTGCCAGCACTATCAATAATTTCTGCACCTGTCTTCTTGAACCTCACTTCATGACCAAGATCAGTTATGGCAGCAATTGATAAGAGATTTCTCCTGATTTCGGGAACATACATCACATTTGAAAGCTTTTTGACTTCACCATTTGCAGCAACAAAAGAAATAGTACCTGTGCCTACAGCAGGGCATTTAGCATCATTTCCAACCGTCACAGTGATGGATTCTTGTAGAGCCTGCATAGAACTGTATAGACCTTTCTTGTTGGTCATGTGACGGGAGGCCCCACTATCCAACACCCATGAGTCAGTGGTAGATTCTTCTTGCGCCGAGGAGCACACTTCCTCAATGGTCGCCATGAATAATTCCAACTCTGCTTGAGTCGTATTGGCTGTCTCTTTCCCTTTACTTTTAAGGGTACCATTCTTTTCATCTGCCTTCTTGACACAACAATCTGAAATTGCATGTCCTTTCTTCTTGCAGTAGAAGCACTCTCCTTGAAACTTCTTCTTGCCGCCCTTCTTCTTTTTGTCACCATCATTTTTGGTGGAGGAAACACCTTTGCCTTTTGCATTGGCAGAGAATGTAACATCTCCATTATTGCTTCCTTCTCGGGTTTTCAGCCTCAACTCCTCCTCCATTAATAATGCACAAAACTCCTCAAAAGTCAAAGCTTGAGGTCTCACCTGAGTATTAAGGGCAGTTACTAGTCCATCAAACTTTTGTGGACAAATCCGAAGACACCTCTGAGCTAGCTCTTCGCTAGTCTTTTGTATCCCAGCGCCAGCCATCTGGTCGTGCAGATTCTTAATCCGAGTGATGAATGCTTCAACCGTCTCTCCTTCAGCAAACTTCTCCGTTGCTAGTTGATTCTCCAAGTTTTGAATCCTTGTTTGGTTTCGTGTTTCATACTGACTCCTTAGTACATTCCAAGCCTCTGAGGCTTTGGTTGTATGCTAAATCAAAGTCAGAACACTGTCAGAATAGCTTGTAACTAAGGCACACAATGCATCTGCATTCCTTCGTTTCCAAGCTCGTAGAAGATCTGCATTCGGAGGAATCATCACACTAGGATTTGATGGGTCGGGGGTAGGCTGTGGTTCTGCGTCAGTCCCCAGCACAGTCTCCAGAAGCTCATAAGAATCAAGGATAGTTGTAATTTTGAACTTCCACAAGGTGTAGTTTGTACCATCTAACTTGCCTTCGCTGAAGGTTGGTGGACGAATTCTCACTGTTTGAATAGCCGTACAGCAGCACCACCTCCTACACTACTTCCTGATGCGCCAGAACCGCTTCCGGAAGTCGACATAGTTTCTCTTTGCTGTTGAAGCCTTTGCCTCTTGCACACTCTCCGATCTCTAGAGCCCCCTGGGCTCTGATACCATGTAAAATATTACACGGCGCAGCGAACAGAATCTGAGAAAGAGATAGAGAGTACACAGCAGATAAGAGAAGAATCAGTAAATTCTTTAACTCCAAACAACTGATACAAAGATGGCTCTATCCACCCGTGCGCTTCCACTGTGTGAACCTTAGATGGCGATCTAGACAGAAGATAGGTGAAGAGCTTAAGGCTAGCTGGAACAACAACTCTCATTGGGTAAAAGATGAGTGAGAGATGGCTGCGAAGGGGTTTAAATTTTATAGCCCGTGAAGGTCGTTAGGTCGGCCGACCTACCATATGAGCCTCCACTAGTCGGCCAAGGAATGTTCCATGGAATATTCCCTTTACCATTGGGCCAGGGGCGCTGCCCCCGGACCCTTGCTAGGGGGGCCACTGGCCCCCCTGGGGCCCCTTTTAACTCCCTTACACCGCAACTCGATGCAATGCGCCTCGAGTTGCTACCAGCTTAACCACTCCGTCTAACCTAAAGATTAGACCCACAACAGTCACCTTTTTGCCATCCGGTCACATAGATCTCATCTGATATACAAGTCAGGACTCAACCAATGTCTGGGCTCACATTTGGCTTCTCCTCATAATGCGGGCCTTACAACTTTGAGCACCATGGATCATTGGTAGCACCTAATGAGGGTGGGGCATTGATCATATCTAACAATATGTTGTGTCTACATGCATAGTTTACGTTTTCACTTAGAATAAGAATCATGTAAGAGAGTCAAGATTTACATACTACATATCCACTTTACATACAAAAAATATGTATATAGAGAATATATATATTGCTTATGAAGGATCATAGAACTTAAAATTTGTTAATCAAACAACACCAAGCTAGCACCTGAAATAATATTAACAAAATGGGTCCATAACCAATTATGTGATTTGGATATTAAGAAGCTAAAAGAGTGTTCAAGCAACATTTTAAAAAGATACATGTATTAAATCCCTCAAAAGAGTTATGTTTAGAAGAAACTAGGAGTCAACTTTTCATCTTACATACAACTAGCAATGATTGTAATTGAGAAGAAAAGATAAGAGTTATCAATTTGACTCTAGAGTCTTGGTATCATTCAAGTTTTTGATCATGTCCCTTAAGTATTAGAGTAGCATTGAAACCTAACAAGGGTACACAAGTTATAATGAAGGTATTTCATAAGTGATATCTTTGTAGTCAAGAAATGTATTGTTCCCAACTAGGCAAGCCAAAATGATTATTTCTTTTCCCCTCAATCAAGATGAGCTAGTTGGAGTGTACAACATATAATGGCCATCATAAACCAATGCAATTCATTGCTCTTGCTACACAAACTCATGTTTTTTTCTCCAACAAGTATTTCCAAAATATCCATGTACCTAATGTACAATCTTTTCTACTGGAACCTCTTTAGGGAGTTGAATTCATGGAACAAATTAAAATGCTAGGATTACATCTTTCACATTCTTTCAAATCACTCCAATATTGAATTGGAACCTTTCTAGAACTCAACATCACCTAGTCATAAACAACATATAAAATATCAAATGCCCATACTTAGATGCATGAAGAGTGGTTTGTATAAAATCCTTCAAACTGCTAAAAGCCAAAGCCTATAACCAAATATTTTAGAAGTTCTAATCTCTATATAGTTTAGATACTAAGATATATCTTTCCATTCTCCACTCAAAGGAAAAGGTTTTTTGACTTTACAAGAGCAACGTGTGAGGGATATCTTTGGTGCCCATCATAGACTAGCTATAGCTTTCCTTAAGATAACAAAGTAAGCTTGCCTTCCTTAAGTTTAGAACACTCTTTATACGAAGAGAATCAAAGCAAGGATGCAAATGGTGTGATGAAGAATTGCCTTATTGAAGGGTTGTTTTAAAGATGCTATTGTGGTTTTATCAAGGCCTTTCAAACCACCATTGAAAAGAGCTTGGAAAAACAAAAAAAGAAAAAGTGAAAAAATCACCATACAATGAAAAGACTTAGTTAATCCTAAATCTCAATCAACACTTTTTAATCTCATAAGAGAATTTGGGGCATCTTTAATAATTACCATAGCATTCCCTGATAGGCCACACTAATAGAAATTGAATATTCAAACCCGTAGAAAAATATGACAAAGACTTCAACATCATAGTAGCTTTTACTTCTTGTGTGCATGTGCACATACACATATGAAAATACGCATACGTACTCTATGTGTGCATGTGTGTATGCCTCTCCCTCCATGCCCTATCTCTCTTTATTTGTGTGTGCATTTGTGTGTGTGTGTGTGTGTGTGTGTGTGTGTGTGTGCGCGCGCGCGTGCGCGAGTGCCTGCATGTGTGTGCGATTTTATTTTTTGTGCATGTGTAGTTTGTATTGACATGTGCAAGTGTGACCTTGCCTTTGAAATCTTTCTCTTACCCACAACATAATGTCTCATCTTTCACCCAAAAAGTAAACGTTTCTCTATATGTGAGTATTTAGGAAAAGCATTGTCTTATATAGATGATAAGGGGATACACACAAGTGAATACACAGACACACACACAGTGTGTTTACCTATGTGTTTCATTTTACATTTTCGCTTGCAATTATAATCATGTTATAGAATCTTAGGATTTTTCATTTGTAAGAAGCTAGGAATAAGGACTTAGTGTAAAATAATATTGATATTATGCCATGTCACACTGACATTGGGAGAGGACATGTAAAATTTCACATCTTTTGACACATTAATACAATTACTATCCTTCTCTCCCATCTTGCTCACAACTTCCATGGCTTCTCTCTCTTTCCTATCATTCTCTCTCCAAATCTAGTCTTTCTCTCTCCTCGTCACTCTTCTTCTCTCTCTTTCTACAATCTTTCTCTCTCTTCTGCAATCTTCTCTCTCTTCTGCAATCTTCTCTCTCCTCTTTCTCTCTCTCTAGTTCATTCTCTGACAAGTGGTATCAGAGCATTGGTCTTTGATCCATTTTTCCTTCTATTTTTCAGTCCTATTTTCCTCCATCAAAATCAAATTCAGACAAGTATTATACAAGATAGTGACTAGTGGAGTGCTGCAGATCATCTACAGTTAGTAAGAGATTACATCTGGAGATATCCAAGGTCAGATATGGTGGAGGATGGCTTAAGTGGCATGCCGTCATCAAATTTCATGCAAAACTGGAGGTAACTAGGGTAAAGGAAGGTTAACTGGGCTTAGTTTGAGGTTAAACTCCAGTTACTTTTCAAAAGGGAGCTTCTCTTCTCTCCCTTCCAAGCTTTTGGCTGAAGCTTCAATGGTGGATGCCAAGAAATCTTCCAAGTTCTCTCTCTACTGATCATTCCTCACAGCCAGACCATGGGGCAATGATTCCTTATCACTTGAGCTTCAAGATGAGTATCTTGGTCAGGTAGTTGATGTAGGAGATGGAGCAGCATTCAGCCCGAAATTTTGGCCGAAAAATGCGCTGATTTTCTTGCTCTCAATCTCTTCCTGATCTGCTCTAGATCTTCTACAAATTGATTACTTGCTTTGAAGCACTTCATCAGGCTCTATTTCAGCAACTTCCAGCTGGAGGAGAACTCTCATCTTTATCTCCTTTGTTCAAAACCCTAAAACATAGCAGGGCAGCCATAGCCATAGACCTGGAAGCTCAAATTTCTTCAAATTTTGGACTTCTCCGACCTCCAAGGCCTCTCTAGTACTATGTACAAGTCGGATAGACTTCAAGATTGAAGACATTTTGGAGATTTCAGCTCGTGGAGGAAATTGTAGCTCAAATGGAAGGATTATTTTGGGGCTTTTCTTCAAGAGGCTTGAATCTTTGGTATTCAAGTGTTCAAGCAAGCTCGAGGCATTGATTCTTCAGGGATTTAATCATATTGAAGCTTGTATGGACTGATTCTATGGATATTTCAAGCTTTATGATGGATTTATGGTGGAATTTGAAAAATTCTTCCATCAACGGGATTGGAGCTGACATCTATCATCTTCTTCAAGCTTAATTGAGGTATTTCTTTTACTTAATCTCTGAAATCTCTCAATAGTCCACTTGCTAATGCTTTTCCATGTGTTGATGGGAGATTATTGATCAATTAATTCTCTAAATTGATCAATAGATCAGAGATTAGTGTTATTCCTCATTAATCTCAGCCTATTCCATTGAATTTTATTCTTTATTCAATCATTACTTCATCATAGATATCATTTGCCAAGTTTGATGCATAACCTTGACTTGTTTTAGTTGAATTCTTCTACTCCAGCTGAAATATTGTAAAAGGGTAAGTACTAGCATCAGTGAGTCACTGAATTGCATTGGTAAGACCCTTCCCCTATCCAAACTTTCAAGATTTCATTCAATTGCATCTCATGAAAGGGGCTAAATGAATATTTCAGAAATCCATTTCATGCTGATTGATTAGATTAGCAAGCTACTGCCATGCTGATATACCCACCAAGGAAAAAGGTGGATGCCGGGGGAGATAGTGGGACAAAAGAGAGTTGACCCTCCCTCACTTTAAAAGATCCAGAAGGGGTGCAACCAATCGACTCGGGGGAAACTTTACCCACCTCCCGGTGATTCGGAGCCCGTGTAGGGAGCATGTCATGCCATTTTATCCCTCACACAGGTATAGCGAGTGGAGAATTGAAGATTGAAGACTTTCCAAAGGCTCAAGTATCTTCAGGTTCAAAACAGGGATTTTACAAGGCACTACACGACATTTACAAGTTGTTACAAGTATACCCTTCATTACTGAAGTACAAGTGTAGGTACTACAGGGTACCCACAGGTCCTATTCGGCCTTCTACAGGTTTTGGTAACTATTTGGGGTTATTATCTTTCCTTACAAGGTCAAAACAAGGCACTTATAGGTTAAAACAGGGTGTAGGCTTGGACAGTTCCGACTCAGAAATTGAGTTGTAAAAATTTCTGTCCTAAATCTATTATAGCGTGCTATAGCTCATCTCGAAGAGGGAATTCTTGGCTTTGATTTGAACTAAAAAGTTTTGAAATCGGAGTTCCCTAGAAAAAGTTATAGCCATTTTTTTGACAGGGGGTACTGCAGGACTGCAATATTATGGCAGGACATAAGATAAGATCCAGGAAGATTATACTCAGCAAATCAGGGATTCCATGTTGGATAATGCACCTCAAGAGAGCCTTGAAGAGCCTCAATAACAAGGGGAAGTTAGTATACTCAATAATACCTTGTGCGTCCATGAACAAAGACATAGGGAACGTCATGAGGCCATATTATCAAGAATGGAGCAAATGGTTTTGTCTACTGATCAAACGAAGTCTTCCATTGAGAAGTTAGTGGATTCAACGACTCAAACAAAGGTTTCTATTGATAAGTTGGTGGAATCTAATTCTCAAATTATGGCACAATTCTCCCAAGGGATGCAAATGTAAATTGGATCTAAAGAAGCTAAGGAGAAAGCTTACTCAAATAGTGAGCCTTTAGTCCCACTTCAACCATCTAACCAAAATGGTCATGGACATGGGATTATTGGAAGAAGAAGCATCCCAAATAGCCAATATGAAGTAGGTGAGGCTTCACAAAGGCATGATGACTATTTGGGCAGTTTGAATGGAGCTAACTATCAAGCTTTGGGGCTAAATACTCAAATTCCTAGGGGTTCTCTACCAACAGGAAGATTGCATAGTGGTTCTCAGCCACCTATTGGGAGATTTTCATCTCAATTTGGGGGTTCCATACATAGTACTCATGATCAACCTATTTTGGGACAGCAACCATTCCATGAAAGAGAGCTAAAGGACAAGATTGTTCTAGCCAAATTTAATGGTCAGTCATCTTCACCATCTGATTTAGAGGAATGGACCTCTAAAATGGAATCCTACTTTGACATATTCCCTCAAACTGATGACATGAATATTCATTTTGCTTCCTTGCATTTGGAGGGATTTGCCCATACTTGGTGGAGGTATATAAAAAATATATATATACTTGTAGAGAATTGAGAAGCTTTCAAGGCACTTATCATTGAAGTATTTGTCTCCCTCTTGAAAAAGGGAAATTGGCACGGAGATGGTATGGTTTGGAACAAAGAGGCCTAAGTGTAAGAGAGTACACTAACCAATTTCTCAACCTAACCATGTATGTAGAAAGCATCTCATGAGGCTAAGCTCCACAAGTATATGTATGGTTTAGAGCCATCTTTATCAGCTGATGTCGTGGCACAAAACCCTACTTCCCTCTTTAAGGCTATTGAGTTTGCGAAGCACTATGGAAGAAAATATAGAAGAGAATCTTCATTTTAGCCTGGTTTTGGACAGCCAAAGACTGTTTTTAAACAGGGTAAAGTTGATAACACTTATGGCAGCAATCATGTGCCAATTGGGAGCTTACGAGTACCAACTTATCCACCATTCAATGCTTCTAGACCTCAAAGTAATTTTAGGACAGCAAACAGTCCAAGAGTTAATTTCAAACAAGGGGATAGCAAGCCTAGATCCATTTCAGCCAACATGAGTCCTAAGTCTATTCCTATGGATCTTTACAAAGAAAGAAAGGAGAAAGGCTTATGTTTCAAGTGTGGCGAAAAGTATACACCTGATCATGCCTCAAAGTGTGTATACAAAAATGTCAAACCCAAGCTTCAGAGTATGTTAGTCTTTGAGGATTTTGAAGATGAGATGGATGAAGCTAGTATGAAGGGAAACATTTGTGGAAAGCCAATGTTCATTCTGATAGACAGTGGCAGTACTCATAGTTTTGTGAATAAGTCCATCATGGACAAGCTGAATTGTATTCCCACAGATTTACAGCAGCCCATTAGAGTTCAAGTAGCCAATGGTGAAGAGGAAATCAGCACACAGATATGCCCACAGGTTTCTTTACAGCTGGCTGAAAATTTTGAAGCAAAAGTAAATATGATCACTTTGGAAATGGGGCATATAGACATTGTACTCGGTTGTGATTGGTTGATGATATTAGGCAAGATCACTATGGATTTCCCACGGTTGTATATGGAGTTTATCTTTAATGGATAGCTCATCGATTTACAGGGAATTCCTAGTAGATCAGATTTTCAGCTTATTACCATTCAACAACTCAAAAGGGAGTACAAGAGGCGCTTACAAGTATTTGTTTTGCATTTGAATAAAGAGATGCAAGATCAGCCCAATAATTCAACAAACCATCCAGCCTTGACATCTCTTCTTGAGGAGTATAGGGATTTGTTTGAGGTACCTACTTCATTGCCTCCCAAGAGAGCAGTAGATCACCCCATTGATTTGGAACCCAACTCAAAGATAATCAATATGCCACCTTACAGATTATCAAAGTGTGAACGAGAGTAAGTAGCCAAGAAAATCAAGGAACTTCTTGAGATGGGATTCATTGAACCAAGTTCTTCACCTTATGCATCTCCAGTTCTGTTAGTCAAAAAGAAAGATGGATCTTCTAGAATGTGGCATTGACTATAGGGATCTTAATAAGATCACAGTGAAGAACATGTATTTGATACCCAGGATTGATGATTTTCTTGCACTACGGACATTGACATTAATGACTAATATGGCATTGAATCTCTAGATCAATAGGAAAGATGAATGACAATGCACCCTAAAGTTTTTCACACTAGGGCCGCATAGCGGCACGACATCCACCCCCTCCTAACTTGCACGTCCTCCGACATGTGCCAAAGTCTTATGGATTTGCAATGTTAGAAGAAGTATCCTCTACCATGTCAATGTCTTCATCTTCTACCTCTTCTTCATCCATATTGTCATGTTCATGCTCAGTATCCAACTCCTTCAACTCATACGTTTAAAGAGCTTAATATGTTTTCTAGCCCACTCAAATCCTTAGAGCTATCCCATCCATCTCATTTAATGCATAGGTAGCATTATCCAAAACAAGCTTACCACACATGGACTAAACCAACACTTTATCATCTTCCTGGCACTATGTTGATTTTTCAAGCTGTTGTCAGAAACCAACACCTAGTCCCCTTTTTGTATAGCTCATGGTGGTCGAAGACTATATCGCTTGTCAAATCTCTTCTTGTTCTTGATCCTTGTAGTCTTCAACTTTTTCATGGTTGTCTCAATGTCTTTAGACCATCTTTCTAACTATCTGATGCGTAGGACCAACAACTCGTGTCTATTCAAACCCTCTTCTCATGGTAGAACACTCTAAGTAGCAATAGTTTGCTCAATAGGCATGATTACCTATTGTCCATACACTAATTTAACAGGCATATACCCTATAACTGCACTATGAGTGGTCCTATCAATCCATAAAGCAAAGGGTAATATTCTTGGCTACTCTTTTATCCTGCCTTTGTATGACTTTGCTAATGCCTTAACGACAGGCTAGTGACCTCTTTCAAATTTTCCATTTGCTTCCGGATTGTAGGTTGAAGTGCTAGCTCAATACCCAATTGTGAAAAGAAGTCACAAGCCTCATCCACATCCAATTCTCCTCTATCTGCAACCACTTTACCAACACAACCATACCTACAAAAGACTTCTTCCAATAAGAACCTGCAAAATACTTGAGTAGTCTTTGTACTAAGAGCTTGATCTTCCACTTGCTTTTTCAAGCCTTCTTGTGCAAGCATAATATATCTCATATTCCATAAATGTGTAGTCATGGTAACCAAATAAACTACCCATTTGTAATGCATAGAAAATGGATAGGTCGGTTGCAACCTATCCCTATGCTTTACCATGGAATACATCTAACAAGCACTGCATGATTCCACATAATGCTCCACATCTTTATACATGTTTTTCCACCAATACTTCTCTTTGATCTTGGAAAATGTGCACCAAATGCCTCTATGTTGGGCCCATAAGCTTTCATGAAACTCGTGCACATCACTTGTCGTTGAGAAGCCCTATCTCCCAATACACGTATTGGAGCTCCTCTCTTTTTCTTTGCATGCTTCCATAAATATCTGTCTTTTAAGAAAAAACCATAAGCTTTTCTTTTAATCCTTTTGAATTAAGCTTCAAAACACTCAGCCTTCTTTGTCATGAGGCTGAGATATTTACGATTTTTAGCCAATCATCCTCATACAACTCTTCCAAAACTTGTGTTCTCATGGAAGCGTAAATTGATGATTCTTTCTCTCTACTGCCATCTCTTCTCCAAGGATGTAAGCTCTTTTCTTACTATTTAAATCCCTATTATAACAATTGTACCTGTAGTAACGATAGCTGCATACTCATTCCCTGTTGTCATAAAGTCATTTTCAGCACCTATCACATTGTCCTTTTTATCTTCCATAAGCTCCTCTTCATCTTCAAACCTTGATCGTGAAAGCATGTCAACCATGGGGTTTTCTCTACCTATATTATGGTGAAAATCAGGGTTAAGTGACTTTATATATACAATCCTCCATAACATGGCCTTTCAGTTTCATAAATCCCTCCAACACCAAGGCTCATTCCCAACACAAGGGCCTTTCAATTCCATAAAATCCCTCCAACACCAGGGGTCATTCCCAATGCAAGGGCCTTTCAGTTCCATAAATCCCTCCAACACTAGGGCTCATTCCCAACATAAGGGATTTTTAGTTCCATAAATCCCTCCAACACCAGGGCTCATTTCAAATGCAAGGGCCTTCCAATTCCATAAATCCCTCTAGCACACCTTTCACCGCAGTTCGTATAAGGGCCCTTCCGTTCCATAAATCCCTCCAATACCAAGACTCATTCCAAACGCAAGGGTCTTCTAGTTCCATAAATCCCTCCAACATCGGGGCTCATGTCTAGCTCAAGGGCCTTCTAGTTCCATAAATCCCTCCAACACGACTCGTATACACACTAAAAGAAGTCACCTAGCTACCCAACAACACCATTCGACTCACCACCCAGCAGTGCCATGGGACTGGCACTCAACTAGGAGGGGCTTAATGTTTACTCCAAAGCAAAGGAAGCAAAAAACAAGGCATCAAGAGCAAGGTGGAAATAAGGAAAAGGAACCCTACAAGAGAGTGGGCCCAAAAATTTAAAAAGAGATGTAAAAAATTTTAAGGAGAGAAAGAGAATAGAGGTTGTAGAAGTAATGGTAGGGTGGAGTATGTGCATTCTCTCCTTGAAATCTCAAAGGGGTATTCTTTTATAGACACTTGGTTGGATTATATTATTTGCTAGCTTTAATTAATCAAGCATAATCTTGATTTATTAGAGTTTAAAATTGGATGATGCACTAGGTGATATAAGGCAGTGTATGAAATCTCCCTTCATAATGCATTTTATTGTCTTGTATGCATAAGTCTTCGTAGTTAAGCTTCCAAAAATAATAAGAAAATAGTTAGCTTAGGGGAGGTACTATATGTATCCCCTCCACATCATGTGTGTTCAAGGCCTCTTTATAAATATCTTTATCTATGAATTTTTGGTGAATAAAGCATAACCCTTTTCTATTCAATTTGTAAATAACTCCTTTATATTACACCCTTCTATATGTAAAAAATGTATAAAATGATATTTTAAAAATACCTTATTTTGAACCCACATGATGCACACATATATTCAAAGTAACTTACCTAAGGAAAATATAATGTAAACTACAAAGGTTGAAAAATGTGAGAGTTGTATATATGCATTACTAGTATAATGTAATGTTTTACAATATGTGATGGATAGTTTTACAAGGTTTTAAGTAGAGAGAATGTGAAAATGTATATAAACTTCTTACAATATGTTCCATCCTCCAAAAGAAGAGGAAACTTGCTTTGGAGAGATTTATAGGGAAAAGACTTTGAATAATAATTGAGAAGAGTCACAAATCTGGGCCACCATGGTAAATGTGGCCTTTGTTAGGAATCCTTTTGTGCACTAATAAATACCATATTAGAGAATTTGGGAAACTCCCAAGTTCTATTTTCAAATAAGAAGTAAAGATTCGAACCAAGTGGCTAAATCTTAATCCCATATTTGAGAGTGGGACTTGAGTGAATTGCTTACTAGTATCTAGGAAAAATTTCATCTTTTTAAGTAAGGAAATAAGATTTGACTATGTGTCCAAATATTAATCACATTAGGAATTTCCAAATTTTATGAAAATTATCAAATTCTTAAACATATGGTTAATATATTATTATCTTTTCTTTTTTTATCTCCAAATATTAAAAGGGAGAATATCATAGTCTAGGAAAAGTAACATGTATGAAATGAGAAAATATGAGAGAAGAAAAAGAGAATCTAATGTATGCACTATATGGGAGAGTTATTAGATTTATTTCCTTAAAATACTCAAAGACATGTGTATCCAAGCTTGGCTCCACCTCGTCCTTTTATTTTCAATGATCTTGGATCCAAGTAACTAACAAATTGAGTTTTTTATAGAAGGTGTCCTCATATACTCTTGTCCTCATGTTGACTTTCTTGTATGCTTGGCACCCTTTTCAAAAATGTGAGGAGACTCTTATGCACCACTCCAAGGTTTTTTAATGTCATGTGGATCACCTCCAAATCCATTCAGGCCCAATGCTAGAATTATTGTAGATACATATTTTGAAAGAGTGAGTTCCAAAAGATAATATTTATCTATTGAATCTAGGATGGACATCTTATTATGTTCTTTAATGTGACTTTGAAAGGAAGAGTTGCGGTGTGGTATTACAGCTTGGAAGCTACCATCATAACTATGATAGATCTATTTTATGTGGCCTTCCCAAGAGAGTTTACCCTTGAGGAATGTAGTTCGTATTGGCTGCATGTTTTGAATGTGACATGTCAAGAGCCTCATGAGAATGCTCAAGCTTATTATAAGAAATTGAAGGAGGTGTTTTTCAAATTGCAAACCTCTATTCTCATTCCACATGCTACCCAACTACAATATTTCCTACATGGATTGGATTTCAACATCCAAGTGCACTTGAGTAGTATTTCTCTCACTAATATAGATACTGCCATTGTAGAGTGAAGAAGATAGAGTTGTGATTACAAGTTGCCTACACATCTAGGGCAAGTCTCTATTCAAGTCTAGGTCCTAACAATAATTTGGCATTGCCTATAGCTAATGGAGGTCAAGACGTAATAAGTTCACCTACAACAAACCCTAATGAGAGAGGAGGCATTGTGCAAAATATACCTATGCTACCAACTCCTCCTAATGCTCCTATGTCAATGGCAAGCCAAATGGGCTCACTAAATAGTAGGAACCAAATGATGAACCCCAATGTAATGCCAACTAATCAATAACCAATACCTAACCAGGTGGTTAACCCATTGGGATGCCAAGTTGATGATTACAATTATGAGTCTAGTGCATTACATGTTCTTGGGGAAGTCAAGGACATGGTGAAGCATTACATTGACATGATAACTAAGTTACAAAATTTAATAGGAAGTTGATGCCTTGAAGAGGGTGATCCATCAAGGTTTAGTTGTAAGTGGTATGGTGGTCAACCCCTCCTGCAAAATTTTCCTCATGTGAAGTGTGATATATATGGGAAGTTAGGACATATGACAAATACATGTTGGAGTAGAGTTGATTCACTCCAGTAAGGTAGTTAACAACCTGGGCCAATGAATCATCATTTAAATGATGCACATCCTCAAGGGGTGGTCCCTAATAAAATCTTGCAAAGGTGTAAAGCCACCCTAGAGAAAGTTCCCAACTGGGTTAGTTTTGTAGATGTGCTTCCAATTGATGGGAACTCGGCCTCTAATAATATAAGAGTGGTGTTGAGGGTTAAAATGACTTGATTTTTTGGCTGATTTTTGTTGTTTTTATGGACTAAATGGTTGCTTTTTTATTGATTTTGTATGTTGATTGATTGATTTGGAAGTTTTTGGGAGTGTTTTAGATAAGGTTGATTAGGTTTGAGAAGCTCATGATGTTTTTAGTGGAGATATGATGTTCTGACATGTTCTGTTGATGTCTTGATAGTGTCTATTTGGTTCTGTTGAGCTTCTGTTTTGTTCTATTTTCTTTTTATATGAGAGGATAGAATAATGATTCATGGAGTTTGAGTGTGTTTGAAAGGTTATGGAATGATTATTAATGGTTTTGAATGGTTTTAGTTGAGCTAAAGGCTTTCTAATGACCTTTTGTATGGTACTATAGACCCTCTGTTGACCTTCTGTAAAGCCTCTACTTCTATTCTATTTTTGTTTTGTATGCCTCTATAGGTGTTCCATGGGATGAATTGTTGAGATGTAGAGAGAAAAAATATGTGAGAGGAGGGAGAGAAGAGACACACCACATACACTCCCAAAGACTATCTCCTATTGATCACAATCTACATATATATAGGTGAGACCTAGTCTAGATAGGGTGAGCTATATATAGCTCCAATACCTCCACTCAAACAAAGTCTCTAGCCATGGATACAAAAAACCTTGGGGAGCGCAAGGGAAAAATCGGAGCTCCTATATACAAATGCACAAACATGTTCAAGAAGGATTATTGTGTGTATGTAAAGTGAATTTGTGCATGCGAAGTGAAACTGAATATATATGTGAAAAGATGACCAAGAGGTCCGAGGTCTATGTTCATATGTGAAGTTATGGTGCCTACAAGGAGTATGTACAATGGCAGTGGAATGTCATAGTAGATTAATTCCTAAAGATTGAAGTTGAGACAACTCTAAGTTTCGAGCATAGTAGAGTGAAGAGTGCTTCATTGAGTCCTTTTGTGAATATATATGCAATCGTCTGATCATTTGGACAATGTTTAATCATAATCATTCCTTTCTTTACTTCATATTAAACATAATGATAATGTACTGCAATATGTTTAGACTAACATAACATAGTATTTAGCAAGACTAATAGCACTTTGGTTATCACATCAAAGTGATGTGTTGGAGAGAGGAGGATGGACCATATCCGATAGAATTTGTCGAAGCCATACTAACTCTTGAGCCACTAAAGATGAAGCTACATATTTAGTCTCTAGTATAGTGGAAACAACAACACCATGTTGTTTCTTGCTAGTCCAATAAACAAGAAAACCATCTATAAAGGAACCAATTCCACTTATAGAATGCATAGATTGCCCAATATGCATCCGTATAACCCAAAAGTTGAAGTGAATATAGGGAATCAGAGTGTTGTTGTGGCATTGATAAACCAATCAAAAATCTTTAGTGCCTTTCAAATACTTCAAATCTGATCTAGTTGCATTCCAATGTTTGATTTGGAGTTTTCTTTGTGAACCTCCACTTGATGTGAGAACGACTTTTCTTAATGGTGATTTGGTGTCTGATTTGTGAATGACTTAACGAATGTGAGAACCCAAAATATTAATAGTCTTATAAACCCACTTGCATTTTATAGTAGTACATGCAGGTGGTAACTTAGTTAGAACCCATGTACCTTTAAAGAGAAGAGATTCATACTTAGCTTCCATGGTCCCCTAACAGTGTTCCTTTTGTGGGGATGACATGGTGTCACTATAAGAGATAGGGTCTTCACAAATTTTGAGAGAATTCTCAAAACTATCAACATCATAAACATGACAAGTACCATGCTCTTTATTGATTGGAATATCAACATAAAAATCAACACCAAGGTTATCATAAGCAATAATAGGTGCAAGTTGTGAATTCTGATTTGAAGAGTCAATATTATTCCATGAAGGAGGTTCATCATTACATAGAAAAGGAACAGAAGTGAGTAATGGCTTTGTATCATCAACGTCCTCTAGTGACCACATCCACTGAGCATCCTCATGAGACCATGTGTTGGCCATAAGTTTCTCATTGAAAATAGCATCATGACTTATGATTACCTTCTTGAAGATTGATCATAAAACTTGTATCCCTTAGAAAAAGTTGAATATCCAATGAAAATAACTTTCAAACTAGGAGCATCAAGTTTTTTGAGAGTCTCTTTGGGTACATGAATTTAAGCAATACATCCAAAAGCTCAAAAATATGAAACAGAAGGAGTTTCACCTATCCAAGTAGTAATCGGTATTTTACCATGAGGAGAAGTTGTAGGAAGATGGTTTTGCACAAATATTGTTGTTAAGATCGCTTCAGCCCAGAAACATCAAGATAAGACAAAATGAATGAGCATACATCACATGCCATTGAGAATAGTCTTGTTTTTATGTTCAACAATACCATTATGTTGAGAAGAGTAGGAAATGATGAATACCTTGATTATTACAGTAATCATCAAAATCATTTGAAATTCATTCTTCATAGTTATCACTGCAAAGTTTCTTGATGCAATGACCAGTATGAAGTTCTGTAGCTTTTTGATATTGCTTAAAAGATAATAAAGCTTCTGATTTGTGTCGCATGAGATAAACAATGGTGTATCTTGAGAAGTCATCAATAAAAGTCATGGAATACCAATCTTGAGATTTTGATGGAGGAAAATTTCCACAAATATCAGTGTGAATAAGATCAAGAAAATCTCTGGAATGAGTTGTGGTGGAAATGGAAAAGGGTTTGCAAAAATGCTTTCCAAGTGCACAATATTCACAAATACCTATATGAGAACAAGCTTTAAATTCCATACCTTGAAGAAGGTCATGCCGATAAAGATCGAAAAGCTTTGAAAAATCAAAGTGAACAAAGCAATGATGTCATATTTTTCTATTAAGATTGCCAAGATTTGTAACAACATTTGCAACATCTTCATTTAAATATAAATAAAAAAGAGTACCATTTTGAGGAGCAACAACTATGCTTTGGCCATCTTTCTCAATGCCACACTTGGTGTGGTTAAAAACTGACAAAGAGACCAATGTGTACAAGTCTTGCAATTGAAAGAAGATTTCTTTGTAGATCTGGAACATGTCAAAACTCCACACAGAATTCTTATTGAAGAAAGAGTACCGAAATATAAACCACCTATATCTTTGACTTGACATGTTGTGTCATGAGCAAGATAAGGCAATTTCTTGAGAGGAATGGAATAATAAAAAGAGATCCATCACGAACAAGAAGTATTCTTTCTCGAGAGATAGAATAACTAATAGAATTTGCTTCCTTAGTAGTGTTGTCATGTGTAGCAACATATGCTCTATTACGATTTGAATCAAAATGTCTCTTAAAACATAGATGGGTTGGATGATCACTCTTTTTGCAGTAGTCACAATTAGAATAAGCTCTACATAAACGTGGTTGTTTATTTGTAATACCATGTTCTTTATCATATTGTTTTGCCCAGCAATTATTTGTAGTGTGACCATTTCTATTGCAATTAATTTAGAACAATGTCTATTAGGAAACTTGAGGCAAGAGAAATTACCACCATGATGACTCCTATGTGTAGAGTGTGGAAAGGGATGCCTATGACAAGGTAAAGCTTGGTCAATTTATTCTGATTTTGTATCCTCTTGTGAGATCATAACTATTTCTTGATCTGTGTGTCATTGTGAATATTCAATCAAAGATTTATAGGCTTGATCAAAATTGATCCCAATTTTGTTAGATAATATGCTAACAATATTATCATAAGCATGATCCTTTATAGTATCAATAAGTTGTGATACCAATTTCTTTCATGGAATAGCATCATCAGTAGAGCAACAAGCTAATTGATAATGTTCTTGAATGATTTGATATGTGTTGTCATAGAAGTTTCGATGTTGTATTGTAATGCAGTGAGCTGACTATGAAGATAAAGGATTTTTGTAATATATTTATTCTCAAAATTTGCTATCAGATACTCCCATATAGTTTGTGATATTTAAAGATTATATGCATCAAGCATAAGGGATTTTGAAGAGTAGAAAGAATATACTCATGAGATCCTTTTTCATGTTTGACCCACTCATTATAAATAGTTTGACATTCTTTAAGATAGGCCTTTCAGTTACAACGGTATTATCATGAGCCTGATCAATTAGTTGAGCCATACATTCTTAATTAGCAAGAACAATATCATGAAAGTCATCACCTTTAGATTTCGACATACCTTGCTAAGAGAATATGTACAATATGAGATGAAAAAATCTACACACCATATACAAAATGATGAGACAAAATTGCAGCACAACAAATCATATGCAGAAGCTATGCTATAAGAAAATATGTTTAGTTCAAAAAGTATACCCCAAAAGAAACAGGCCCAAGGTACACAAAAAGTGGGCAAGAATAAAGTGACCCAAAATAGAAAACATGTGAGAGAAGAAATCGGTCCAAAATAGGTAAGAAATATGAACAATGCTTAAAACATTAGTACTTTAATTTTTGGCCAAAGAATAGATGATGATCTAGCTACTTTTCGCAAAAATGCAGAAATGCAAGAGTGAGTAATCATGACGAAACCTATGTTGTAGAAGTTTGCACGAAAAGCTATTAACATGTTTGTTTTCCTGTTTCAAGTTCAATTTACCCGAACTGATATAACTTTTGACACAAAACTCTAAATTGAGCATTTATTTGATAGAAAGAAAGCTTGTGAGTCCTAGCACATCACCAAAACTAGTTTCCTTGAGAAAGTATTTTCTTAAGAGTTTTCTAAATAGAAAATTATAGAGTGTCCAAGCAAGCATATCTATAATTCAACATATCTGCAACCTAAATGATGATCAATGATAATCAAGTGAACTTCTATGCTTAAAATTCATAATATAAGATGATCATGACAAACACAATACATCAAATTTAAGCAGGAAAAGAACATGAATTAAGAATTAAGGAGATACTACATAGATATACTTTTTGATTATCTTCTTCAAGGAAGTGGTTGTAGTTGATTGTGATAGCTCTCATACCATGTTGAGATGTAGAGAGAGAATATATGTAGAGACACAAGAGGGAGAGAAGAGACACACCATATACACTCCCAAAGACTATCTCATATTGATCACAATCTACATATTTATAGGTGTAACCTAGTCTAGATAGGGTGAGCTGTATATAGCTCCAATATAAGTTTTCTAACCTTGCAAAGAGATGAATACAAGTTCAAAATAGCTCAAAGAAGTGGAAGAAGTAGCTTCTAAAGGCTCAAGTAAAGATTGAAGTGACAGTGATAATGTTGAGCTACAAAAGGACATTGTACTAGCTTTGGTGACCTTTCATAGTAGGGGTTATGGATTATTATTTTTGATTATTCCATTGTACTATTGAGAGAGAGCATGTATGAGAGATAGCCAATTTTCCATACAAAAAATGTATTTATGAGTGAGATTGTGAGAGAGACTTGAAGATTATGAAACTATTGAGGATAAATACTATGTGATGATCTCCATTCAAACTAGAGCATTCCTTTGTATTCTCTTATTCTTTTTATGAAGAATATGAATAATTTGTTGAAGTTTTGTTGTGATAAATCCATGGAAGAGTTGTTATATGAAGTTGCATGAAGATTTGAGAAGATTGGTATTATTTTTCCTGTTGTGGTCACATAGAATATGAAAAGCATACTCATTGATGATACAAGATAGACTTTCTTGTAGTACATTCTCCTTTTTCTTGGTGTGAACCTCTTGGGGCTCCATGTTTTTTGTACAAGCCAATGAAAATTGCCATCAACAGGCATAAGAAGGGACTAAAAATAAAGGAAATGACATTGCTGAGAGGAAAAAAATTCAATGGATGCTTGCAAAGTTCCTTCTACCACTAAAGATTTGGAAATTATCATTGCCAAAACCACTTTCTACAAGAAATTCATCCCAAAATGGCAGAAACATATTACCATCTTGATGTAGACTCTACGTGGTGGACTATTTCCTCTCCTTGTTGAAGCAAAAAATACGTGCATCTTGCTGGTGAGTTTTTTGGGAGCAAACTAAAGAGTAGAAATAGAGATAATGACCATCCATGGGAGATATAGATTTCATTGAAGAGTTTCTAAACATCATCAAGTGGAAGATTATGAATAATCTTCAGGAGTCATAGTCAATTGACGTTCACAAAAATAAGAAGGAAAAGAGTTGGGATATGTTTATGGATGCTCAATAGCAAGATATGTAGGATGCTTGGTGCTCTAAAAACCTTCTGTTTGTCCAATTAGCAACCCACTAGAAGCTACTAGATAGAGTGTTCTTCAAAACTTACTCTATTGAAACCATCAGAGGGCTAGCATCACTATGATGATGGCACCACAATGATGCTAAGAAGAATGAGTTTTGATACATTCAAAACCAAATATCTTCCCCTTTGTAGTGGAATGAAAGCTAAAATTCATAGGTGTTGAAAAGAAGAATGTAGAAGAAATGTTGGCAAGAGAGTCCTCAAGAGGATGAAGCCCCTGGATTCTACTCTGTTGAGTACAGATAAATTGGTTGGAGCTAACTCCTTGATGAAGGATGCGATCAAGAGGCAACCACTAGAAAGAGTCTAGAGGTATGTAAGAAGAGATAGAGTAAAAATCAAAGTTGAGAACTAGCTAGCAGGGGAGCAGAAGCCTCCTTTGACACCCTAGCAGCACTCTTTACAGAATTCCCCATGGCGACTCAAGGTCCCGTTCCTAGTTAAATCTATCCTTAAAAATATTGATGACAAGCTAGTGAATGTAGTTCCATTTCCATATTTCAAGGAGAGTACAATGAAGACCCTAATTTACATGTGGCTATGTTTATGGTAGTGTGTGTAGCTAACAATGCAAGAACCCTCAAGCATTGGTTGGTTATATTCATCACCACTTTCAAAGGTGTGGCATTTTAGTGGAATGAGAGACAAGCACCATGAAATTTTGGCGCATGGGACGACCTAAAATTGGACTTCCTCACTAAATTTAGGCACAAATGTTTTGAACAACGAATGTGAGAGGATTTCATGAACTTAAGTCATTTCTCTAGCAAACGAGTGGAAGCATATATCTCTAGAATGGAATCCATACTAAAGAGATGGACTAACCATCACTTAGATGAAGGCATACAAAAGGGAGTTTTTCTTAGAGGTCTACAACCAAAAGTTCATAAGTTTATGGAATTGAGAAGATCAGTCAACTTGCAAGCTACACGGGAAGGTGAAATACTCTATGATGAAGTTGGAAAAAGGCTATTGATGACCTTAAGAAGAGGATTCTTACCTCCTCCCATACTAGGAATGGTATACCCACCAAATGCAGTCCCAAAAATAGTTTCCTACTCCTAACCTCAGATTCAAATAGTGCAGCAGTAGAGTGCACCGAATCCATAGTGGCCATCGTAGACAACAATACCTCAAATGATGGTTAAACCGCAACAACAGTGCCCTCAAATAGTTTCCCCACTAGGTGCGACTCAACAATAACAATGGAATCCTACCAAATGGAACCAACAAGCTGCACTCTCAACAGGAGTTTTGAATCAAAATCAGAATAGAGGACCCTCTTGATCAATCCAACCAATCTATGTAGTGATTACAAAGGCTTCCCAAGACCCTACTGCAAGTACTCTAGGAGGCAAAATTTGAAGGACTACTTGTCCAATAAAGTTGCAAGCATCAAGAAGGAGTTGATGGACTTGATTACAAAACATGTGTAGATGCTAAATGTGAATATTGCCAATATATATAGTCCTACAAGAGGAGGAGGTGCCATCATCAAGCAGTACATTTAGCCATTGAATATACCCAAAAGCCAATCATTTCTAGATGCTTCTTTGTTTATAATTTTTAAGGAAGAACCATACAAATGACATGTCTGAGGGACTAAAATGTCTTGATTTTTTGGCTAATTTTTCTTATTTTTGAGGGCTAAATGGTTTTTTTAAAATTTATTTTGAATGATGTTTAGTTATTTTGGAAGTGTTTGAGAGTTTCTTAGATGAGGTTGATTAGGTTTGAGAAGCTCATGATTTCTTATAGTGAAAATACGATGTTGTGACATATTTGTTGATGTCCTGATAGTGTCTAATTGGGTTTGATTGAGTTTGTTGAGCTTCAATTTTTTCTTGTTTTCTTCTATATGAGAGGTTGGAATTATAATTGATGATGTTTGAGGGTGTTTGGAAGCTTATTGATTTATTCTTGATGGTTCTGAATGGTTTTAGTTGAGCTAAAGGCTTTCTTATGACCTTCTGTATGGTATTGTAGACCTTCTGTTGAGCTTTTGTAGAGTTTGTTTTTCTATTCTGTTCCGTTATGTATACATCTGTAAGTGTTATATGGGATATATTTGTAGCTTTGAGATTTTTTCCAACCTTGAAAAGAGATGAATACAAGTTTAAAATAGGTCAAATAAGTGGAATAAGTAGCTATTGAAGACTCAAGTGAAGGCTGAAGTGACAATGACACTGTTGAGCTATGAAGGGACAGTGTAGTGGCTCTAGTTACCTTTCATATAAAACATATCTCTTGGGAGGGGTAACCACCACCAAAGAGGGGTTAGGGATGATTATTCTTGATTATCCCATTGTACAACTGAGAGAGAGTATGAGAGTGAGAGAGAGCATGTGAGAGAGATAGCCAAATCTATGCAAAACAATGTATCTATGAGTGAGAGATTGTGAGAGAATGTAACATGTCCGCTAGTATCATCCAGGACACGTCTTAGTAGTCCATCGGAAAGGATGTCTAGAAAGCTCAGCCCGGCACCCCCATGGAATGATACGGGACTTGCGATCTAGGTCTTCCTGTGTCTGCCACGTAGCGGAAGTATCCTGGCCGTTCCCACTTAGGATCGACCGAAATTAGGGTTTTTTTGATTGGTCATTACCTAACAGCAACTAGCGTCGGACCCAAGCGAACTACTTTACGCAGAAACGCCAGGTCCGAAGTGGATTCACGGTGCACTTGGTTCAAGGAGAATGGGAAACGAGAGGGATGCAAAGCTCAACCTCTCTGCCATAAGGCATAGTCCCATTCCGTTCCCCTAAAACAGTGTAGATCCGGTAAGACATAACTCTAGGTCATCGCTTTCGTTATTCGTTTTGACGATCATCTCGTTGTTCTTTGAGATTTTTGAGAAAAGTTCCCGGCTAACTGGGACCACCCAACCGTAGGACGGACCCATAGCCCATCCTCCGCACTTTCCTCAGTTTGTTTTTAGTTATGTAATTATCTAACACATTAATTTGGACATGTAGCAACCAGCTTCTTTAATTAAACCGTTAAGCACTAGTTCCTTCACGTAATCTTATCACGTGACATAGAAAAACAATATCAAACAAGTTCTTTATTACATAACATTATTTTTATCTTTGAAATACAAGGAGTTTCGCCCGTAGGCTTGTCCATAATCCGCTTGAAGGCCATCCAGTAATCCACAGGGATCACTAATCCATGCTTCTGTAGTATGTGGGCCTCGAGATCCAATCCCGAGTCACGTTAGCCTCTTGTTCAAGACCTGGAAGACGAGGGATTTACGGCCAGAGCCCCCCCTGGCACCCAAGCATCCTCCTGCTCCAAGTAGAGCTCAACGGAGAGACCTCTTGCAGCGGGTTCGGTCCACGTTCCCGGCGCGGTCAACAACCCTCTTGGTTAGGGTCAGGCAGGCAGTCGGGGGTAATAAGGCCCTCAACCTGAAGTATAGATATTCATTTAATTTGTAATTCATAAATCAAACAGTGCTCTAAAATCTCTAGCAATCACAAACATTTCCATTAATCGACCTTGTTGTTTGGCAAACTGCTAAGGAATGATTCTTTCCTTTTGAATGCATCAGCACTCGTTCCAAGGTGTCTTGTAACTTGGCAAGATCCCTTATATTCTGGGTTAGGGCGTACCTTTTTAACCCAACTTGGTCAACCCTAAAGTTCATTGGATACTTTAGTTTCCGGTTTTTAACTTTCCTTATTTAGAAGAATATCAAAGAATACATCCTTTTGCAAGATAACTTGCGTAAGGATCCGCCATCCTTGTTGAGGGCATTTAACCTTTCTTCTTGTGAATCAATCACAAGACTATATGACTTCGTACTTGCTGCGCAAGTCCTGCGATGAAATAATCTGTTTTAGATTCTTTAAGTTGACGTATGTCGGACCTAGGGTCTCTTTTCAGAACCTTAGGGACAACCCTAGTTCTTTTACCTTACGAATTTATTGACCCTACAATCAGGGAAGGTAGTCAAGTGCTTAAGGTATAAATGTTTCTTTGGTCTTTAAATCATTCCCAAGGCATATTTTGCAGCATGGTATTTCTAAGTTTAGATTGATTTGGTTATCTTTTGGAAGGTAATATTGAGATCACCTCGGCACGATTTGTTATCCTTGTGACAATTGATTTTTCAGTCCTAAACTTTATTGCTTTGATGTATGTAAATTCAATTTAATCTTCATTTTTCCTTGCAAACGAAACTCATGCCAAATAACAAACTTTTCCTTGCTAAGATATGCAATTTGCGATGATAACTTCCTAGTAATTCGAGCAACGTAAAAAAAAACCTTTCATGAATTTCATGATAATTCGTTGCAAAAAAAAGAATAGGGTTAATGGTGCAAGATGCAGTTTTTATACCTTCAGTATTTAACTGAAATCTACTACTATAGTAAGTAGATAATCTGGTTCGTAATTCGTTATAATGCATGATGCTATTCGAAGAAAACTATGTTCTATACATTATCGTTTGTTCAATTAAACTAGACTCCTTCATTGTAAATAACTCGGAAAAATATATCCTATCCCTAACAATACATCTTTGCATGATTGACTTAAAATCGATAAAAAACCAAGAAGGAAAAACCTGGTTTTGGGGCGAAATATCCACATGGATACCGGGAGACGACCCTCCCGCAGCTACTCCTTGGACTTTCTTAGGCTGCATCACAATTGTAACCCTTCGGATGTGAAGGCAGCTTTTACTCTCCTTTTCGGATTTCCACCGTCTCTCTTTCGAGGCAAGGAGCCGTTTAAATGATTGACCTCGAGAAGGGATAATAAAACCTTTAGGTTCTTAGCTTATTCGGAGAGGGAAAGGTTCATAGTAGGAAGGAGAGGGAAAAGGGAACACGGGGTTAGAAAGGGCTTAGGGGGTGTATTAAAAGGAATATAGGGTGAAATACGGGCTCACAAGAGGGGACTTATAGATTTAGGCACGGGGGAAAAGGAAATTTGTGGTTTTACGAGGCCAAGGGATGTGGAAGTTTAATGGCCCATGGAAAAAGGTTAAGGGATTTAAGACTGGGCGGGGTGAAAGGACTTTTAAGGGGTAAAAACTGAGAGGGGGTGAAAAGGGTTCTAAGAAAAACCGGGGAGGGGGTTTTGGTGTAAAAAGGGATATGGGGGGTGAAAGGGAAAAAGCACGGGAAGGGGGCTTTAGGGTTTTAAAAAAACTTGGGGTAGGGAAAAAATTTATGGAGTGGAAGGGATATGAGGGGGTGAATGGGGGCTTGATTAGCCCCCCCCCCTTAGGAAGCTTCTATTATCCACGTGGCAGCCCCATTTAATTGCGAAGCGTCCTCGCGAGCACAGCTACATCACGAACATTCAGCATCACGAGCACAACTACCACGAGCACTGCTACACAACTTTGAAAGAAAAAATATACTCTCCTCCACTTAATTGCGAAGCGTCCTCGCGAGCACAGCTACAAGATCTGCAAAACCGCACATGGACAACTAGTAGACACTAAAAAGATAGGAAAAATACTTGTTGGTGTCATAGTAAAACACAAACCATACAAACATTCCAAGTAAATTGTATTTAAACTTATGCAAACTAACATTCTCCCTTACTCACTCTCCCCACTGAAATGCATAACATAGCTTCATCCATTGCATAGAATATACCAACTAGGAAGCTGTCTAGAGCCGCTAAACAACAATAATCCCTCCAGGCAATAAATTGCCACACTACTATCCTACTAAAAATATTGCTTCTGAAATAGCATCACTGATTATGTCGTTACTTAACAAAGAACCCAAACAAGACAAACTAGTACTACAACACTAAATAGGACTCCTAGGGTTTAGCTGCTAACCCTCCATGTTCTACTAGAACAACCAGCCAATGGTTCGTAACTTCTAACTATCCAAGGCTCTTCTTTTAAGTTTATGTTTTAATGGCTTTTTTTTGTTTTTTTTTTTTAATGTCAAAAGAGTATATACATTGATTCTCTTTCCCAAAAGGTCCCACCCCAAAGAGATACAAGGCATCGGACGCAGGGCACCCGTCAAGGAAATCCCTACAGCCTACCAGGACCTCAGAGATGATGGTTATCTTCTTTTGGTTGTTTTTTTTCAAACCCTGGAGTCTCAGGGTGTTTTTTTTCTTGTTTGTTTTTCTTCTTTCTTTCTTTCTTTAAAAGAATAAATATATAGACTCTTCCGAACTTTTAGTATTTGGATTGGATTTTAAGTAATTTTTTATTTTAAAGGATCAGCTAGAAAGCTAAGAATACATTACTTAATTGAACGGTCAAACATTTCAGCTCAACAACTTTGCTCGAGGAATCTAATCTAGCGCATAATACTAGTCACTCTGCCTAGGCAAATGATAAGCAAAGAATACTCACCAGCTCAGCATCTCTCTTCCACGCTACTCCTAGTCAAAATTTTGTGGAGAGAACCTTGTTATTCAGCTATCCCACATATCGCTAGAAAAGCGACCAAAAGATAGGGGAAAACTCTATAGGATTCCTAATCGGACACCCAATTCACTATGTTATTCACACACATCACCCCCCTTTTTAATCACTCCCTAATGCTAAGTCCCATCCCTTGTGAGTGGACTTCATATAGACAGAATTGTATATATATCATTCATATTCGTTTAAAATATTTATTTATAATTCCTCTGTAATTACTAAGTTTTTTTTTTCTTTCTGTTTTTTTCTTTCTTTCTACATCTCTAATTTCGTTCCATAAATTTTTTTATTCTTGTACTTTTTCCAAAATGAATATGAAATAAAAAGTTTAGGTATGAAACAACCTTGTATGTTCGTGGATATTGCAACTCCAAGAATCAGCAACAGAAGCATACAACAGTGTGTAACGCAAAATCATAGTCAAATCTGCTTATGAAACATACACTAGCCAGTACAATGTTAAAGGGTTAGATAAATAATAAAACTTTTCCCTGTACAAAAGAATTGTCAAATACTCATGTCACAATCTCGATCAACTAGACTGTCGTAACGCTCCCACTGCTATTTCTCCACTTGATAACCATTCTTGCATATAGAACTGTCCATCTTACTAACTTAAATATCCCAAACTCCAGCACTGAGAGGAATACCCTGACCGTGCGTGCAACTAACTACCTAACTACGTGGAAAATAAAACTAAAGTGCATGAAAACCTACAAGGTATCAATAACTCAAAGCATTGTATGTTTTTTTTTTTAAACGATATATATTTGTTTGTTTGTTTGTTTTTTTTTTCCAAAATGTAGAATAAAATAAAAACATAAAAGACTAAGAAAACAAAATATCTAGACTAAAATCTTCAAAGTCTCTGAGATCTTCTAGTGAAAACAATAATCCTAATCCGAAATCATCAACACTATCTAAGTCAAACCTATTAACTAAACTATCAGCTATAGGATGCTCAAGAATAGCCTCTAGCGTAGGCATATCAGAAGTCACAGATCCACTATCAGGTGCATCGTTAAGAACCTCCATCACATCATGGAGCGAAGCCGAAGTTGCATCATCATAGTAGGGCATAGGGGCCACTGGTAAAGCATCTAAGGAATGCCCCTCGGTCGCATCCATATACCAACAAATATAATCCCAACATGGGCAGGGAACACTAGTCTGCAAATCATGGTAAGATGGAGTAAGGCGGTAGACAGTGGAACGATATCTCGCAAATTCTGCCTGCTCTCTACCTACCCTAAACTGACCAGCGCCGTGCTCAGGAGAAAAAACACTATTATAATCATGATGCTGGTAGGTATAACCAATCATTTCCTGCATGGCAGTGGTACCATAGCGTCGAAAGTATGTGCGACACTGCCAACACAAGAGCTGAGCACGCACAAATAAATGCCGCTGACAGGACCTACAACCAAAAGGTGGATGATACTGTAAACAAAAAATAATCACAAAAGAAGAACCACAACAGGCCTCCCCTCTTGGTGCATATAAAAACCTGTCATGCGTCTGAAAACGCGGAATATCGTAAGGTCCAGCATGAACAGGATCAGTACTATTGGCATCAATACGAGGGTAGAGCGCATCCATCCACAAAAAGGCCATACCTGCATCCCAATTTAAAAAAAAAAACCCCCCAAGAAAGAAAAGACATCCAAGGGTGGATTAGACAAAATATTATTGTAACTACTAACCTAACTATACCTAGCTAGCCTAAGTCGCAAAATGTTTAAGGCGCAGGCCATTGACCCTAAATATCTCATTTTCAGCATTAATATCCTGCACATCAAGAGAACCATTATCATAAACATTAATCACCTTAAAAGGTCCCAACCAACGAATTTTAAGCTTCCCAGGAAATTTATAATAACGACTGTCATAAAGTAAAACTAAATCGCCTTCTTTAAACTCCCGTACTTTAATATTCTGGTCGTGCCATGCTTTACGACGTTTTTGCATTGCTTCTAGACTTTGTAGAGCTAATAATCTTTCCTCATCCAACTTTACCAATTGTAAAATCCGTTGTTTCAAAGATTCAACCTCACCTAGTCGTAATGATAGAGCTACTCGTAAAGTGGGCAACTCTTGCTCAATAGGGAATATAGCATTAGTACCATAAACTAAATTGAAGGGTGTATTTTGCACTGTCACCTTATAAGTAGTTCTATAGGCCCATAACGCTTCATATAAATGTTCATCCCAATCTCGCCTGTGGGAAGCAACCGTTTTAGTTAAAATCCCACAGATAATGCGATTGGTTACTTCAACCTGACCGTTAGCTCTGGGATAATAAGGTGTGGATTTGCGATGTTTAATTGTATAGATTTCCATTAGCTCGCTGATAAGACCATTCAAGAAATGGGAACCTCGGTCACTTACTAATTCCAGTGGGCAACCAAAACATGTAATAATATTCTCATACATAAACTTAGCCACATCAATGGCTTTATCCGTTTTAAGCGCTTTCGCTTCCACCCACTTTGTAATATAATCAATACAGACTAAGATATAACGATTCGATTGATATCTAGTAGGCGGATCAATTGGGCCTACAAAATCAATTCCCCACTTCTCAAAAGGTGCTAATGCTAATATAGGTGTCAAAGGCGTAGCAAAACTCTTAGAAGGACGACCAATCCTTTGACATACATCACATTTTCGACAATAATAATAAGCATCTTTAAATAGGGTAGGCCACCAATAACCAGCTAATAGAACTTTTCTTGCAGTCAATTCACCAGCAAAATGGCCACCACACGGCTCATCATGCAATGCCTTAAGAACCACTGGTACTTCATCTTCCCTTACACAGCGCCGATAGATACCCTCGCGTGGAAAAATTTTATAAAGGTAACCCCCTAATAATCCATAGGAGCGTGCTTGCATTAATATCTGACGTTTCCTGCGCTTATCAGCACCAGGTGGATATCGAGCAGTACTAAGAAAATTTACAATATCAGCATACCATGGAACTTGTGTCTCCACAGTAAAAAGTGATGCATCCGGCAAATCATCTTCCACACCTTCCTCCTTGTCTGATGTTAATAATCGTGATAGATGATCTACTAGAACATGAGCCCTACCAGGACGAGTAACTATTTGAAAATCAAACTCTTGGAATAACAACATCCAACGAATCACACGTCCTGAAAGTTCTGCTTTATTAAGCAAGTACTTTAACGCCTCATGATCAACATATATGGTAAACTTATTCCCTAATAAATAATGACGAAATTTCTCCACCGCAAATACCATCGATAGGCATTCTTTCTCAGTGGTGGTATAATTCCTTTCTGCATCATTTAAATTTTGACTCGCATAATAAATTGGATGATCCACCTTATTATCATCTGCTTGGCACAAAACAGCTCCTACAGCATACATAGATGTATCAGCATGAATATGGAATTCTTTTGTCCAATCTAGGGGTGCTAATATTGGTCCTTCAATTAACTTATGTTTAAGAAATTCAATTGCTTTCTGGCAGACATCATCCCAAGTAAAAGGAGTATCCTTTCATAGTAGATTTGTCAAAGGTGATGCCACCTTTGCAAAATCGGAAATAAATCTCCGATAATAATTTAGATGTCCTAAAAATCCACGCAATTGCTTAAGATTTGTTGGAGGTGGAAGTGCAGAAATCTTAATAATTTTAGCTGGGTCCATGGCAATACCTTCTTTAGAAACGATATGCCCCAATAAGGTTCCTTTTGGTACTCCAAAAACACATTTATCAGGATTCAAGGATATACCTACTTCATCACTACGTTCAAATACTTGCGTTAGTAGCTCAGGCATTTCTTTTGCCGTACCATAAACACAAAAATCATCCAAGAAAACTTCCATCCATTGACGTAAAAAATCTTGATAAGCTGAAATCATAACTCTCTGAAATGTTGCGGGTGCATTGCATAAACCAAAAGGCATTACTCTATAAGCAAATGTACCCCACTCAGTAGTAAATGTAGTTTTGGATTGATCTTCAGGATGAATTAGTACTTGGTTGTAACCGCTAAATCCATCCATGAAAGAATACAGCTCATGACCAGCAACCTTATCAAGTACCTGATCAGTAAATGGCAAAGGAAAATGATCTTTACGTGTTTTGCTATTCAGCTTTCTATAATCGACACAAATGCGAATCTTCTTACTATTCTTCTTGGGTACTACCACAATAGGAGATACCCATTCACTGTATGCAACAGGATAAATGAATCCAGCATCTAAAAGCTTAGTAATTTCAGCTTTCACTAACTCTGCATACACAGGGTTTGTTCGTCGTTGACGTTGACATACAGGTTTTGTGCCTGGTTCTAGATCAATAAAATGCTGACATAATTCAGCTTTGATACCCTTAATGTCCTTATATGACCAAGCAAAAGCGTCAACATGCACTCGTAAGACTTCTTCGAATCTTTCACAATGTGGCGATTCCAATTGGTCTCCTAAATTTAAATATTTTCCTTCTGCCATTTTAAGCTTAACTACTTCAACTTTAGGCTCTTCAATAAATAGAGAGTCTATTCTTCGTGGCTTAATTGTGGGCACATCTTCGGATATCTGCATCAATACATTTTCAAGCAGGTTATTCTTAGTACTTGATTCCGGTGCTTCTTCTCCCACATTCACAGAATTTACTAAGGGTAAAGCCCTATAAGGAATAATAGCCGGGTTATCTTGCGTAGCACCATCAACTTCTACTCCATAAACATTTACTAACTCAGGAAAGGATTTTTCAGTATATCTCTTCCCATATTTATCTAAACCGCCATTATTGACATTTACATTTTTACGAGATTTCATGGTAAATGAGGTTCTTACAGAGTCAATTACGCTAGGTATCTGCTCTGAATTACATGGATATTGAGCATGTAA
Source organism: Lygodium microphyllum (assembly GCF_053477565.2). NCBI lineage: Eukaryota > Viridiplantae > Streptophyta > Polypodiopsida > Schizaeales > Lygodiaceae > Lygodium > Lygodium microphyllum. Next base: position 30,602,425 of record NC_141144.1, on the reverse strand, counting down.
CCTACGGCGATATCGACGTAAAATTTCGTTATTTTTTTCTAGACATTCCTGATCATCTAAACTCCAAAACCATTGATTATCCTTAAGCTTGAGAATTAATGAATGTAGATTCTCATCCTCCTCGCCCTGAATTCGACAGCCCAAATAATGTATAACTTGTTTCAGTTCCACAAAATTCCTAGGTGCTGCAGGTTCAAACCATCTAAGTTGTGGCTCTTGCCCATCCCCATAAATAGTAAAATCCATTACTCTTTCTTTTGGATGAGGCAACACCACCGCTTGCATATTGTGCAATTTAACCTTAGTAGGTTCAGATTGGACTCGTTGATAACCAATTATCGGTCCCCTAGAACATCGATAAATCTTCTGCGCAATTCCGGTCGAACGCCTAAAAGAATGACACAACCAGGGAACATTTGTAGGGTTTTTCTCTTGAGTCTCTGGTTCAAAAGTATTCTTAGATTTATTTTTTTCCAAAAACCTATTAGTGTTTTCATGTTCTTCCCAATAATTTGTATCCATAGATAACGTTGGTCCATCTGTAACTCACCCCTACTGAATTTAGATTTCTCTTCTTCTAAATAAAATTCTAAAAGTGAGATTTCATCTAGATATCGCCTTTCTCTAAACTGAAACTCTGCCTTTTCCTTTTGCAACTCAGTAATCTTCTTCATTGCTTCATTTACAGCAGTCAACGCTGCCTCACGCTCTACTTCCAATGCCTCGTTCAATTCTCTAATAATCCTAGCGTAATTACCATGATGTTCACGAGAAGTCTGTGAAAACCTATTAAAAGCCGAAGCTGAATCATCCTCATCCTCACGAGATAGTGGTCTTTGTAAGGGTTTGCACCTATGCCTACTTCTCCTTTCTCTTTCCTTCGCTTCTAGCTGATAGTAATAAATCCTTTTAGCTCTATCTGGCAGTTGTCCAAATCCAAAGGGTAAAGCATTTTCCCCATAAGGAAGAGCTTCTAAAATCCTACTCTCAAGCATACTATTATGATTATTAGTAACATCATCTTCTCCCATACTTTCTGAAGAGGTTATTGAAATATCAACCACATCAGATATCATTAACTCAGGCATTTCTTCCTCCCCTAATTCATCCACAGAAACCGCTTCCGACCTGCTGTATGCAGAAAATACATCTTGTTGATTATTTTCTTCTTGATCCGTAGATAATTGAAAACATGTTTCAAGCGAATCATCAAGATATTCGGCTTCCTCTGCTGAAAGCATTAAGCAGTCGAGGGTTGTATCTTCGGATGTGGATAACCACTGAGTAATATCACTATCCGAATTATTGTCAGATGAAAACGCTACAGCATACTCACCAATACCCATCTGTTCTACCTTGTGAGGCTGATGTACTATATTGACCTCTACTTTTTCTGCTGTTGCTGCATGTGGTGTTTTAAATAACCAGGCATAAGGCCCTTCATGATCAGTCCCCTCCATATCCGAATCATAAAACTCACTGTTGGATTTCTCATCCATTTCACTAACTGCTTCATCTCTTGAATCTTTCAAAAATCCATTTGAAATAACTTGTATTTTAACCCTATCATTTCGAGGACCAATCACAATTGAACCTTTATACCAGTCTTGAATGCATCTTGCTTGGTATAACCAAGGTCTTCCCAGCAGCACAGAATATGATGAAATATTTGTTTGCGAACGAACGATCAAATAGTTCACATGAAATTCTAATCCAGCTACTACAGATTTCACATTTCCCAGTAACCCCAAAGGAGTTACTTTCCTTTGATCAGCCACCCGTAAAACAATATGAGTAGGTTCTAGAGCTTTCAACCCTAATTCTTGCATTGCTTGTTCTGTCATCAAATTAACTGCTGAGCCACCATCTAACTGCACTTCATGTAGCAAGTGGCCATTAATAGTAGTATCGATAACTGGAGCTCCTGGGTCCACAAATAAATCTACTATTTTTACATCCTTAGTTGTTTTTCCTTTGGAAGAATTTTCACTGTCTTTAGAAGCATTTATCTCAATCCTCTTCCTTTGACGCCGAACTAATTTATGGTAAAGTTGTTTCCGACAAACAGGCGCTATTTCTAGCAATTGCCGAAGGTTAATAGTCAATGATATTTCTTCTAATGCAGCCCAAAGATCATAGGTCTTATTTACGGATTCTGCATAATCTTTACTCCCTTCCTTAGGAGGAACCAATCTTTCGGGAAAAGGAGCTACTCCCACTTGAATCTTAGGATTTGCTAAGGGCACAGGTAATAACGGATGGTCAGAGGAATGCTGCGGAGAATCCGATTCAGGTAGTTCTATATTAGGATCTATGTCCTTAGACTTATCCTTCACTGCTCCGTTTAATTGTGGACTCTCTTCCTCTAAACCTTGCTCCTTCTGTTGTTGCTTTTGTGCCCTCGTAATGACACCAATCATCGGGTCAGCTCTAAAAGTCACCTTGCGAGGTATAAATTTTGACTTAACTCCGGTATCTTTCCTTATTGTTTCTACTTCAACTAAATTTGCAGCAGACGTTGAAGGTTCGTTAGAGGTTTGTTTCCCTTTGTCATCAATTTGATTATCCTCTCGCTTAGGGCAATTCTCTTCATAGTGTCCTTCACCACTGCACCTCCTGCAAAGAGGAGTATAGTCTTGATTTTTACGCGCATTTGGACAATATGTGGCTATGTGACCTTCTTGTTGGCATCGATAACAAATTACTGGTCCCCTAGGTCTTTGTTGACCACCTTGTCCCATTGGATTCCGAAAATTTCCATTATTTCTTCTTAAAGGAGAATTTCTCCCTCGATTGCTATCACTGTTGTAATTGGTTCGAGGCACTGGGGGTCTACCCTGGGTGGGCAATCCTCGTGGCCTAAAAGGCTGATTGGGTGGTCCAATCTCATAAGTCCTATTATTACGATCCATGTAATTGTAATTCGTTTGCATTGAACGAGCTTGTTGTTGCTCTTGACCTAATTTATGCCAGCAATTTGTATCTAAATGACCGGTTTTGTGGCAAAAAGAGCAAAACGGTGGATGATCGGGCATTAACCTTGAAGGCGTCGGACACTCTGTAGCCACATGGCCGTAACCATGACACTTACCACACCAGATATTAGATCGAGGTGGGTTTGAAGTCGAATTTCCCGACGATTGTTGAGCACTAGATCCTTGTGTCGTTATCGAATAAATTTCCTTCAAAGGTGCTTGTACTGCAGTCATAATTTCCTCCTTTAATTTTCCTAGAGATTTTGCAATAATATCTGCTACTTTTGCTTCATCCAGAGGAGATTGAGATTGCGGCATAGAAGGCATTCCTGTCTGCATCATATAGGCTGGAATTGAAGTGTACGGATTTAGAGGTACACTCGACATGTTTGAGCTTGCGGTTACCGAGGGATTTAAAGGAACGGTCACATAAGACACGTTCTTAGGTACCCCGCCTGAAGTGCTTGGATATTCTGTCCGAGATTCTTTGAATAGATCTCTCTGTCATTGTTGACTAAGCTGCACTTCTTCCCACCATCTAGCATGTGTTTTAGCATCTGCCAACGCAATTGGTCGTTGTAAACTAACATGCTGATGAACTTCAGGATTAAGTCCATCAATAAACTTACGTTTTTGCGTGGGATCGTCAGGAGCAGGATTCATCTTACGAATGATTGTCTCCATGCGCTCAATATAATGTTCAACACTTTCAGTTGCTCCTTGGGACAAATAATCCAGTTGAAGGGCCAATCTATCTTGAAAACCTTGTCGTCTAAATTTTTGTAGAAAAGCTCTTGATAAGGCATCATAGGTCCCTTTATGTTGAGCATCTAAATTCCCATAGCATTTCGCTGCTTCATCTTTTAATGTTGCAGGGAAGATATGAAGCTTTTGGTCATCATCTATTATCTCATTGGCGACGCAAGTCACCTCAAATCTTTGCGAATGGGCATCGGGATCTTCGTCCCATAGCCCCCCGAATTGCGTGAAATCAGCTAATCTGACTGGGTTGTGAGCCATTGTTTCTCTAAATAATAGCCCTAACCCTAAATCGTTGATAGTATCAAACCACAGAGGTTCCTGAGGTTTCTTAAATACTTGACGCAATCCGAAATTTGACTCTAAATCCCAGTCAAAGAGCAGTTCAATACTCCCGATCGTAGCATTAGCTTCACTCTCCCTATTTTCACTATTTTGCCTACCTCTTTCCCCAGTGACACTGCTAGTACTGGAGACAACTTGATCCCATTGATATGAAGCTGCTTCACTTTCCTTTGATGGTGTTCTATCAGTTGATAAGCTAGGCTGAAGAGGTTCTACCGTTGAGTTAGACACAGCGTCTACTCCCAAATTCAGCAATGCGTTGACCCTCTCTAGCCTTTCTAATAGCCAAGCCTCTTGTCGCACTGCTCGTTCTCTAACTCGTTGATCCCTAGCTTCATTTTGCTGCTTCCGTCTCTCTTCGGAATTCATCCACAAGTACTAAACTAACTCTTACTGTCATACTCCAAAATTACGCTCGTTTTATTTGTAGCTATAAAATTAGGTTGTCACGTGTATGCGTGCTTAGTAGGTTCAAAATAGTCGGCAACTCTGGGTCTATCTCCCCAAAAGGTAACTTTTCTTCTTGCTCGGGGATTAAGCCTAGAATTTCAGCAACCTCAAATCTTTGCGAATGGGCATCGGGATCTTCGTCCCATAGCCCCCCGAATTGCGTGAAATCAGCTAATCTGACTGGGTTGTGAGCCATTGTTTCTCTAAATAATAGCCCTAACCCTAAATCGTTGATAGTATCAAACCACAGAGGTTCCTGAGGTTTCTTAAATACTTGACGCAATCCGAAATTTGACTCTAAATCCCAGTCAAAGAGCAGTTCAATACTCCCGATCGTAGCATTAGCTTCACTCTCCCTATTTTCACTATTTTGCCTACCTCTTTCCCCAGTGACACTGCTAGTACTGGAGACAACTTGATCCCATTGATATGAAGCTGCTTCACTTTCCTTTGATGGTGTTCTATCAGTTGATAAGCTAGGCTGAAGAGGTTCTACCGTTGAGTTAGACACAGCGTCTACTCCCAAATTCAGCAATGCGTTGACCCTCTCTAGCCTTTCTAATAGCCAAGCCTCTTGTCGCACTGCTCGTTCTCTAACTCGTTGATCCCTAGCTTCATTTTGCTGCTTCCGTCTCTCTTCGGAATTCATCCACAAGTACTAAACTAACTCTTACTGTCATACTCCAAAATTACGCTCGTTTTATTTGTAGCTATAAAATTAGGTTGTCACGTGTATGCGTGCTTAGTAGGTTCAAAATAGTCGGCAACTCTGGGTCTATCTCCCCAAAAGGTAACTTTTCTTCTTGCTCGGGGATTAAGCCTAGAATTTCAGCAACCTCTCTAACGTCTTTCGTGTCAAAAGTAATTTTTAAACCTCTGGATACATGTATCCAAGGCAACACATCATCCCACACTACTCTTCTAAACGTCCGATAAGCTGTGCGGTGATACCAATCAAAGTGGTACGATACACTGATTGTATTTATCTCTACCGCGTCTATTAACCCAAAGTGTGTCGCTAGTAGAACTATGGTTTGCGCACAGTCGTTATAACCCCAGCTCCAAGAGGACAATTGTTCAACGTCCACAGTTAATTGTGGCCCAAAATATGTGCCTCCCTCTACTAACTCTGTATCCCTCGCCCAATCTAGCACTTTTCTTTGGCACTCTTGGGGCAAATTAGGAAAATAGTCCCTTAGAAAAGAGACTGCGTATTCACTCATAAGTAACACCTAGGGTTTGAATACCCTAGGAAAATTAATCACCCGCTAGAGTGCACTTGGCTCCCGGCAGACGCACCAAAAAATGACTGGCCAAAAACCAAGCCACTTTTACCCAAGTCAGCAAGCCAACTCCTAAGAGTTGTTGCACTAACAGGTGATTGTTGCTACTAACAATGCTAATTTAGTTTAGTCTTCCATTAATTGTATGGCATTTTATTTGCAGTAGTCCAACTACAAATATTCTACACTTCAGTAAGTTGTATTAGGCACTAGATTGCTACACCTAAGATAACTACGGTTTCCCTCCATCTTTCAAGAGCGGCTTCTCATAAATTTCTCCTGCCAACTAGTGGCGGTTTATCCAGGAAGTCTTGATATTTGACTTTAAGAAGTTTGTTTCATATAACAGATCCCTTGGATCTATTTAAATATCTCCATTTAAATTCCTTTGTATATTTATCTTCTTCAACTGATTAAAATTAGTTCATTTTATTCATTTAATTAACAACAAACATTCAAATCAGAACAATCTAACGTTCTAACAACCCATAACTTTTATCCCTTGATAAACGTCTTCCCACTTCGTACCGCAATTTCGTCGTTGCTTATTAGTATTTAAATACTTAATTCATTTTGCCAATATAACATCCTTTTCTTCTTTTTCTTCACTAAATACAAATCAGGACTAAACCAGGTACTTTTCACACTCCAACGAAATCATATACATAGTTTATTTTACATTCCCATATTCCCTGTTAATTTATAAATAAGTCTTAGTAGCCCTTCACTCTTCCTTGCAATCATCAGATGATTTCTTTTTAATATGAACAAAATATAAATCTTAAATTTGGATACTGAGGCTTTTCCTCATGCCATCAAACAATTATTTTATTACGTTTCCAATATTTGTAATCTGAATTCAAAGTTATAATTTTCTTATCATCAGCAAATATCACCAAATACTATTACATCTCTCAATTTTTTTACCCATCCCCATGTTATTGAATAGTACATCACGTATCATTTTACTTACTCAAATTATTAAACACCATGTTTATGAAAAAAAATTTAAAAAAAATATAATATAATTAAACTGATGTTTCTTTTCATCTTAAAGCTTACAAAAATTCATCTACAATCAAGAATTGTCTTTTCAGCTTTCCATGTAAAGATTCGTATTTTTATTGATAGAGAACAAATTTTTTTATTTAAATGAAAACTGCTATTTTACTTTGAACATAACTAGTTTTGAATTTTTAAATATGTTAAACCATCTCTAAAAATTCTGATAAAAATTAGTGTTGGATCAAGTGTCTTGTTCATCAGGGTGATGGTAATCCATTCCAACTTTGTGTCCTTCACAATTTGACACTCATCGAACTGGAGTATAAAGCTTAGAATACCATCACATTCATCTAGAGTCACTCAAATAATTAAACAAAGTATGATTGTAAGGCCCCCAAGCTATAAAATGTGGAGTGCTTTTTTGCCAGCGCGTGCTCTTGTGACGGCTGGTTCATTGTTATTAAAAATATTAAGGTGCCTCTGAAGCGCACGTAGCGTGTGCTAAGTGAACGGCGGGTTGATTTTAATTAGAAAAAGGTGTGTGAGTCATAACCTTTATAGAAAAAATGTCACAACTTATAAACTTCCAATCAGCCATTTTATAAAAATTTATTTGAGTCGTTTTTAAGTCATTCTTAAGCATTTTCTACTATTTTCTATTTTCAATAGATAGAAACCAGTTCATATAAATGCAAACAACCATTCAACATAGAAAAACAAGTTTCAAAGCATTTTCTAAAAATATTAAACTGAACATTTACTTATAATATATCATTCGTTTTAGATAAGCAGTTAGGGCACGTACTTGTAAATCCCGCTGATCGTTGTGTTGTCTTTGAAGACCGTGTCCTCTTGCAGTCCAACCAAGAAGAAGTCTATCCAGTCAATTGGAATAGCAAGCTCACCCTTTTTCGCTTTCTTCCGTTTTCCTTTGCAAATTGCATTGTTGCTATAGGAACGAGCATTTAGAATTCTCTTAGAATTTAATCTTGACTAAATTTAAACTTATGGGGAGTTATTGTGGTGATGACAATTGTGGAATTATCTCCCTTTGACTCTGCAAGTGCTTTGTCAATTCTCTCTCCCCTTAATTCTTGGAAAACGATGCCTCTCCTTAATATTCTTTCTCTCATATGCCATCATCCGAATGTATACATCTGGATAAGCGGCCTTGCACTCCTCCACCTCTCTTGTCGAACTCCAAGCAAGGAATCCAACCCTTGGATACGATGGAGTCGATCTCCTTGGCGATTTGATCGGATGACGGAGCAAGAACATATGGCGTTGTCTCGAACCTCTTGTTCTCCAAGGGATTTACCACTTGGGCTATGCAAGACATGATGAAGCAAAGACTATACTGATAGGAGCAACCGTAAAAAAGGAGGCCGCCATAGACTCTCTCTCTCTGTCTGAAGAAATTCGTATAGAATTTACGTTAAGCCTTCAGGCCAGCCACGCCTAACGGACGACCCCCAGCAAACACTCATGAAGGTATAAGGCTATGAAAACGCCATTCTACAGAAGGGGGCAGAAGACGGGCACCTCTCTCTCTACCTCTCTCTCAAAGATTGCCACTATTGCGTTTTTCTTCACACACAACCCCTCAGAATCGCTCCATCCTCTACCATCGCCAACACCGCAATCCTCTGCTTTCGCCTCTTCTTGCACGGCTTTGTCCACGGCTTTCACCTCTTCTCCTCTGACTGAAATGAGCGTGGCTATGGCAGCGGCCCAGAGTGGGAGGGAAGAATCCGTTGCAGAAAAGGAGGCACAGCCAAGCCCACCATAACCCGAAAATCATATATGCGACCCAACGATCTTGGCGATTTTTGGAAGAAGGCTTGCAGGAATTGTTTTTTTTTCAGATCCGTGGAGCCACGAATTTTTCTTTTTTCTTTCTTGGCGACCATTCGACGGATGCATGAGAGAGGGAGAGACCTCCAAATTGTAACTACCCCCTTACTAGTAAAGCTTTTTTTTTTTTTTGGTAAATTGAAGGATTAGGTGATAGTGATCCCCATACCTAACAAGGGGCAATCCAAAGTAAATCCCCCATTTCTTAATTATCTACAAGCCTAATAGTGGAAGCCATTCAAGAGTGTCATTAGCTACAACACTTCAAATTTGGTCTTGCTTATTATTGAACCCGATAAGTCATAGAAATTTTGAAAAGCCTCAAACAATGTGTTGAATTGAATTCATTGGGCCGTGATAATGTTGGAGTTATCCTCCACAAAGAATTGAATTATTACTTACCCTAATATCATGCACCCTTAGATTTTGCAAGGTCCCTCTAGTCGAATCTTCTTTGCAATGGCTAATTCCTATGGCATAGAGAAGCAAGGCTATGGGACAACCTTGTCTCAAAGACCTTTTTAGCTCAAAGGATTTGGAGACCGCCCCTTTAATGGATATTCTTAACTTCTACACTTGAAATGAGTGTCATAATTATTCTAAAGAACTTCCTTCCAAAGACCATTGCTTCAAGGTAAATGCATACTAAATCCTAAGAACGTGATTATATGCCTTTCAAAATTCATTCACTAGAAGGTAGTCCAGTCCACCAATCAGTTCTTAATCAATAACTGTTGCAAAGCTAGGGATGGCATTTTCTATCTTCTGATTAAAAAAATTGAAGCCATAATGCTGGGAGTGGATGACTTAAGCTAATAATACCTTAATTTTGAGTGCCAAAGCCTTGACAACAAGCTTATAGGACATATTCAACATGGTCAAAGGCTGCTAATGGTTACTTTGATGCACATGGGTAATTTACAAATTGCCTTTATAACACCCATGTTGGCCTCTATAGGGAATTGCCTAGTAGCAGAGCAGTCCCTTTTGAATTACTTCGTCCTTGCCAAGAGTCATTCTCTTGAATCTAATATTCAACACCTCCCCAAAGAAATCTTCATGATAATCACCAATGATCTAATGATCACCCCTTGATCGCCACTGCAGTATTACTATCAAATTTTTATCTAAAACTCCACCTCCCTCTCGTACAAGAACTTTCTCGTACCAACATCTCCTAGCTAGGCTGCAAGGACACAGCCTCCAAAGACAACAACAACGAACACCGCATCTGCATTAAATTCATGTAAAAATTTAGTAATAAGGTATCAATTGTATACAGTTTTGCCAAAAAATTGTTGCAATAAATGGCATGTTTTTAGGTGTTGTCACAGGGGGGGGGGGAACAATCTCGCGGGGGATGAGAAGTCTGACGGTGGCCGACGATGGCGCTGTGGGGAGAGAAGCTGGAGGCAATAGGCGGCAACGGCTGGTGGCGACAGCATCAGGCGACAGCAATCGAGCAGGGTGGCGGCATATCTTCTTCTCTTCTTCCTCTCCCTTCAACCGTGCGGCCCTCCCTCTTTAAATAGGGGAGGGGAGGGAATCCTCCCCCCCTTGACTGTCAGCTTGCATGGTGAGGGGCCCCCCTCTATTCCCTCCCCTATTCTCCCATTCTCCCATCGAGGAGCTTGCTGGCCCCCCTCTATCCCCCCTTGATGCTCCAGCACGATGCGCCACCATGAAGGCGTAATTTTTTTTTGTTTTTATATATTTAGTATATTACAGAGAAAGCTATGAAACCTTTGAAAAAGAATGCTATGTGATGATTTCCATTCAAATTTGTGTATTCTCTTGTGATTTTGTGGTTTCTTGATGAATTCTATGAGGAATATGAAGAGCAAAATCGATTTTGTTCAAGTTAAAGCATGGGAGAATAAGCTGCATTGAAGATTTGAGAAGATTGATGTTGTTTTCATTTTTATGGTCACATAAAATTTGAAAAAGATGCTTGTTCATGAAACAATATAGATTTTATTGCAGCACGTTCTCCATTTTCTTAGTGTTTCTCTTGGGGCTCCATGTTTTTTATGCGTAGCAGCTGGGGACACACTACCATCAACAAGCATTAGAAGGGGCTGAAAATGAAGGAAATTGCATTGCAAAGAGGAGAAAATTCAATGGATGCTTGCAAAGTTCCTTCTACCACTACAGATTTGGAAATTCTCATAGTCAAAGCCGCTTTCTACAATAACTTCATCCCACAATGGCAAAAAAATATTACTATCTTGATGCAAGCTCTATGTGGTGGATTATTTTCTCTCCCTTTTGAAGCAATAGAGACATGCATCTTGGTGGCAAATTATCTAGGAGTAAGCTGAAGTGCAAAAATAGAGAGAATGACCATCCATGGGAGATTTGGCCTTCATTGAAGAGTTTTCAGACATCATCAAGTGGGAGATTGTGAAGAAGCTTTAGGAGTTGTGGTCAATTGAAGTACACAAGGACAAGAAGGAAAAGAGTTGGAATTTGTTTGTAGATCCTCAATAGCAAGATACATGGGATGCTTGGTGCATTGACAACCTTCTGTTTGTCCAATTAGCAACCCATTGGAAACTAGTAGATAAAGTGTTCTTCACAACATACACTATTGAAACCATCAAGAATATGGCATTTATATGATGATGGCACCACAACGATTCTCAAAAGAATGAGTTTTGATACCTTTAGAATTGAATATCTTCCCCTCTATAGTGGAATGAAAGCTGAATTTAGAGACATTGAAAAGAAGGAAGTAAAAGGACTATTGGTAAAAGAGTCCTCTAGAGACTGAAGCCCCTTTCGTTTTACTCTATTGAGTACAAACAAACAGAGTGGATCTAACTCCATGATGAATGAAGCAATAAACAAGCAAGCATTAGAATGAGTCCAGATGTATTTGAGAAGAGAGAAGGCAAAAATCAAAGCCAAGAATTGGCTAGTAGCGAAAGCCTATTTGACGCCCTAGTGGCACTCTCTTTAAAGAAGTCCCAATGGTGATTGAAGGTCACCTTCCTAGTCAGATTTTATTGATGACCAGCCAGCAAATGTAGTCCCCTTGCCCATCTTTAAGAGAGAGTACAATGAAGACCCTGATCTTCATGCAGCTCAGTTTATGGTAGCATGTGTAGCTAACAATGTCAGAACCCTAGAGCATTGGTTGGAAATATTTTCTGTCACTTTCAAGGATGTGGCATTTCATTGGTATGAGAGACAATGAGTAGGAAATTTTGGCACATGGGAGGACTTGAAATTGACCTTCCTCACTAAATTGAGGCATGAAGATTTTGGAGAATGGATGCGAGAGGAGTTCATAAACTGAAGTTAGTTCTTTGGTGAATGGGTGGAAGCATATGTCTCTAGAATTGAATCCATATTAAAGAGATGGAATAACCATCACTTAGATGAAGGCATCCAAAATTGAGTTTTTCATAAAGGCCTACATCCGAAAGTTTGTAAGTTTGTGAAATTGAGAAGACTAATCAACTTGCAAGCTATAGTGGAAGGTGCAAGACTATATGATGAAGTCGAAGAAAGCATGTGGATGACCTAAGGAAGAGGAATCTTACCTCCTCCCATACAAGGAATGGTACACCCACCAAATGTAGTCCTAGAAACAGTTTACAACCCCTACCATCATATGCAAACAGTGCTACAGTACAGTGCATCGAATCCAAAGTGGCCGCAGACAACACCTCAAGTGATGGCTCAACTGCAACAATAGTGGCCTCAAATAGTTCCCCCAATGGCAACAAAAAAAACAATGGAATCCTACTAACTGGAACCAATAACACCCACTCTCAATAGGAGTTTTGAATCAAAATCAGAAACAGAGGACCCTCTGGATCAATCCAACTAGTCTAAGCAGTGATTATAGAGGCTCCCCAAAACCCTACTACAAGTACTTCAAGAGGAGAAAATTTGAAGCACTAGTCCAATTAAGTTGTAAGCATCAAGGAGTTGATGGACGTGATTACAGAATAGTTGTAGACACTAAATGTGAACATTGCCAACATATCCAGTCGTGTAAGAGGAGGTGGAAGAGATATGATGTAATCTAATACACGGTGTGGAAAGTTCTATCATCAAGCGGGACATTTAGCCACTAAATGTACACAAAAGCCAACCATTTCTAGATTTTTCTCCATTGATATTGTTTAAGGAAGAACCATATAGAGGACATGTTGAGGGACTAAAATGACTTGATTTTTAGGCTGATCTTTGTTATTTTTAAGGATAAAACGGTTTATTTTTTATTTATTTTGAATGATGATTAGTTGTTTTGGAAGTGTTTTCAGAGTGTTTTGGATGAGGTTGATTAGGTTTGAGAAGCCCATTATATTTTGTAGTGAAAATATGATGTTGTGACATATTTTGTTGATGTTCTGATAGTGTCTGAGTTCGATTGAGTTACTTCTACCACTGAAGAATTGGAAATTCACATAGTCAAGGCCAATTTCTACAAGAAGTTCATCCCACAATGGTGGAAACATATTACCATCTTGATGCAAGATCTATGTGGTGGACTATTTTCTCTCCCTTTTGAAGTAATAGAGATGTGCATCTTGGTGGAAAATTATCTAGGAGTAAACTAAAGTGCAGAAATAGAGAGAATGACCATCCATGGGAGATTTAGCCTTCGTTGAAGAGTTTTTAGACATCATCAAGTGGGAGATTGTGAAGAAGCTTCACAAGTTCCATACCAGGAATGGTATGCCCACCAAATGTAGTCCTAGAAACAATTTCCTACCCCTACTCTCATATGCAAATAGTGCATTAGTATAGTACACAGTCACAAACAATAGTACCTCAAATGATGGTTCAACCATAACAACAGTGGCCTCAAATAGTCACCCCAATGGCAACTCAACAATAGCAATGGAATCCTATCAACTGGAACCAACAACCCCCACTCTCAACATGAGCTTTGAATCAGAATCAAAAGAGAGGAACCAACAATACTAATGGAATCCTATCAACTGGAACCAACAACCCCCACTCTCAACATGAGCTTTGAATCAGAATCAGAACAGAGGACCCTCTTGATCAATTAAACCAGGTTATGTCATGATTACAGAGGCTTCCCAAAACCCTACTGCAAGTACTCTACGAGGAGAAATTTTAAAGGACTACTTGTCGAATTCTGTTGCAAGCATCAAGGAGTTGATGGACATGATTACACAACAACTATAGACACTAAAGGTGAATATTGCCAACATATCTAGTCCTGCACGAGGAGGTGCAAGAGATATAATGCAATCTAATACATGTGTGGAAAGTGCCATTATCAAGCGGGACATATAGCCACTGAATGTACGCGAAAGCCAACCATTTAAGGAAGAACCATACACATGACATATTGAGGAACTCAAATGACGTTTGATTGATTTTTGTTATTTTTTAGGACTAAATGGTTGATTTTTTATTTATTTTGAATGATGATTAGTTGTTTTGGAAGTGTTTGAGAGTGTTTTGGATAAGATTGTGAGAGCAATGTATAAAGACCTGTGAAGCGCGAAAAACAAGAGGATTAAAAAATATTTTAGGCAGGAATTTAAAGCCGACGGAAGTAGAACATGAAGATCCAACAATTTTAGAGACCAAGGAAAACAGAAATGCAAAACTTCAATCGTTGCAGTGGTTGCAGATTTTTAGTAATTTTTTTGATAAACGGATTGAAAAGAGAGAGATTCTCGGTCGTTTGGGATATTGAATCGGTCAGGCAAGATTTTTTGGATTTGAATTCGGGCATCAGACGGATGAGATAGGGGAAGCCGAACAGTGCTAGGTTAAAAGGACTAAAGTTTAAAACAAATTTGGGAATGGCCCTTTGGGGAGCCAATGGCCCTTTGGGGAGACCAATGCCCCCAAAAAAATTAGTGATATGGGGGAGGAGGGGTGCTTTGAAATGGTGAAGAAAAAAAACGATGCCCCCCCTCTTGGCAATGTTTATGGGTGGAGATGGCTATGATGACTGAAAAGCAAACTACTAAACATAGCACGACAGTGAATTCCTCAAAAATTTTCCTCTCCATTGCCAATTACTGATCAAGAAATGACTGCTTGGTGTTGGATTTCGAAATTTAGTCTTTCTCTCTCCGCCCTCCTCTCTCCTCTTAAGGGTTGTTCACACGCATGAATCTATGGAAGAAAGGGAAGGAGTTGAATGTGAGATGATGATGGAATAATTGTATCAGAGCAAAATAAATCATAGATTAGAGCTAGGGAGAGTGTCAATAGTCATAAATGAGCGTTAGCAGCCTCCCAACCATTAAATAGGCACCTCCAAATTTGGGTTTCTATGCGTAAGCACTCATTTCGTTCATTTTATGAAAGATGTTTGATTAAATTGTTTGTAAATGGATTGGATTCCTTTGATTGAAAATGTTAAAATTTATAAAAAATATTGAAGAAAACTAGAAAATTTAGTCTAACAATCTAAATCAAAACACACAAAACCTATAATCATACGATTTTCATAAAAATAATAAAATTTCAGGTTTTGTTGTGATTTTGGGGTTCATATGGAGTGGAAATGTATAGAAAATCAATGCTCAGTAATTATGATTAGGCCCAACTCATAAAGCAAAAATATCAAATTTTATATTTAAATAAATGAAGAAAATAATGAAGAATTTAAAAATTTTAGTTTCTTGTGCTAGAAAATTAAGGAAAAATATGCTTTATGTCCGTGAATGTATGGCATGGCTGTAGCATGAGAGTTAAGCCTCAATTCAATTGTATCTTCATGTTTAAGTCCATTTTTATCACATTTTACAAGAAAAACACATGAAAAACCACTCTTTACACCTATCAACGAAGCATAACCTAAATAGTAGGGGGGAAGAGGGGTGTTGAGAGTGGAAAAAGACTGAATTTTTGGATTGATTTTTGTTGATTTTGAGGACTGAATGATTGTTTTTTATGGATTTAGAGTGATGTATGGTTGTTAATGGAAGTATTTGAGAGTGTTGGGTGATATTGATTATGTTTTGGAAGTTCATGATGATTCTCAATGGAGATATGAAGCTCTATGATGTTCTGTTGAGCTTCTGATTGGTTCTGTATACCCTCTGTATAGCTTCTGTTTTGTTCTGATTATCTTCTGTATGAAGCATGGATTGATGATTGATGAAGATTGAGATCTTTTGGAAGCCTACTGAATAGTTTTTGATAGTTTGGAATGGTTTGAGTATGAGTTATGAGGTTCTGATGACCTTTTATAACCCTCTGTAGACCTTGTGTAGAGCCTCTGTCTCTGTACTGTAGCTGCTCCAGTACTGTACTGTAACTATTCTGTAGACCTTCTGTAAGTGTTCTGTAGAAAGTATGTGTGACTTTGGGAAATTTTTCTAACCTTTGGAAATGATGAATCTAAGTTCAAAAGAGCTAAAACAAGTGGAAGAAGCAGCTGCTAAAGACTGAAGAGAAGACTAAGTGACAGTGATAGTAGTGAGCTGTGAAGAGACACTGTAGTGGCTCTAGTGACTCTTCATATCAGACATACCTCTTGGGAGGTGCATCCACGACCTAAGAAGGATTATTGAGAGTTATTATGAGAGTATTGTAGTGAGGAGATGATGTATTATTGAGAGAGAGAGAGAGAGAGAGAGAGAGAGAGAGAGAGAGAGAGAGAGAGAGAGAGAGAGAGAGAGAGCCAGAGATAGTCAATTCTATTAAAACAGTGTAACTCTATATGAGAGATTGAGAGAGAGAACTATGAAGACATTGAAGATGAATACTATGTGATTGATTTCCATTCAAAAGATGGTGTATTCTTTTGTGTTCTTTGTTATATTGGTGGATTCTATGAAGATGTTGAAGATTATGGTTGATTCTATCAAATCCGTGGGAGAAATCTACTATGATGCTGCGTGAAGATTTGCTGTTTTCTTTGTTTTGATGATCAAAAGAATGAAATAAAATCTTGTTGATGTTACAAGATAGATTTTCTTGCAAGAGAATTCCCTTTTCCTTAGTGTTCCTCTTGGGGCTCCAAGGGTTTTGAATGCTGATTAGTTGCTAAAAACATTGGAAATTTTGATCTATTTGTTTGTTTATACCATATAGGACGTTTATAAATTAAGTTAAAGGGGTCAAGTAGCACGAGGATCCTCGGTGTGCTGATCCTTAGCAATGAAGCATGACGTATTGTTGCACTTCATGATGTTGATTTATGAATCATAAAATGTTTGAACACTATGGCATTCACAGTTGCATTGCCCATATCACACGGTAACTCCTCGATGCATTGCAATTGGTTTCTTATATATATGACCCACATTGAGTTGTGAGATACCTAAGATGTAGGTTTAGGCATTTGGGTTCCTTCGGGAATTGTTATGTGAGAAAATATCTTATCTCCTCGAACGTTCTAAAATAAGAGTGGATTTTGTGACGCTTGTATTACTTGTGTTAGCGGCACATCAAGGGTCCAATTTTGGAGGTGTAGGAGAGTCACAGTGGGGCCATGACATTCAGCCGAGGGGTGCATCCTTCTGTGTATGCTTTATGAGGTATTTTATACCAATCTATGTATATGGACTCCCTCTGAGGAGTAGGGAAAGAGTTAACCATTGGACTACAATTCAAAATAAATGCAAGATTCATGATAGCAATTAGGGCAGTGTGTCCCTTTATGCTCCTAGTCGCGAGGCCGATGGGTCTTCTTCTTTAAGCATAGATAGGCCCGACTAATTCTTAGAGCCAGTGTCAAGCCCATTTTAGGTCCTCGAAGGTTGATTAGGTTTAAGAAACCCATGATGTTTTATAGTGAAAATAAGATGTTGTGATATATTCTGTTAATATCTTGATAGTGTCTAACTTAGTCCGATTGATTTCCTTCTACCACGAAAGAATTGGAAATTCTTATAGTCAAAGCTACTTTCTACAAGAAGTTCATCCCACAATGGTGGAAACATATTATCAGCTTGATGCAAGCTCTATGTGTGGTAGACTATTTCCTTTCCCTGTTGAAGCAAGAAAAATGTGCAACTTGATGGCAAATTATCTGGGAATAAACTGAAGTGCAGAAATAGAGATAATGACCATCCATGGGAGATTTGGTCTTCATTGAAGAGTTTCTAAACATCATCAAGTGGGAGGATTGTGAAGAAGCTCCAGGATTCATGGTCAGTTGAAGTGCATAAGGACAAGAAGGAAAAGAGTTAAAAATTATTTGTAGATCCTCGATAGTAGGATACATGGGATGCTTGGTACATTGACAACCTTGTATTTGTCCAATTAGCAACCCACTAGAAGCTAGTAGATAGAGTGTTCTTCATCACAACATACACTATTGAAACCATCAGAAAGCTAGCAGCACTACGATGATAGCACCGCAACAATCCTCAGAAGAATGAGTTTTGATACCTTGAGAACCGAATATCTTCCCCTCTATAATGGAATGAGAGCTCATTTCAGGGACATTGAAAGAAGAAAGTAGAAGGAATGTTAGCAAGAGAGTCCTCCAGAGACTGAAGCTCCTCTGATTCTACTCTGTTGAGTATAGACAAAGAGGGTCAAGATAACTCCGTGATGAATGAAGGAATCAATAGGCAAGCACTAGAGTGAGTCCAGAGGTATGTGAGAAGAGAGAAGGGTATAATCAAAGACAAGAATAATCTAGCAGTAGAAGCCTCCTTTGACAACCTAGTGGCACTCTTTAAAGAAGTCTCGATGGTGATTGAAGGTCCCCTTCCTAGTCAAATTTGTCCTCAAAATATTGATGACCAGCTAGCAAATGTAGTCTTGTTGCCCAGCTTTAAGAGAGAGTACAATGAAGACCCTAATCTTCATGTAGCTGAGTTTATGGTAGCATGTGTAGCTAACAATATTAGAACCTCTGAGCATTATTTTGGCACATGGGACAATTTGAAATTGGCCTTCCTCACTTAATTGAGGTGTGAAGGTTTTGAAGAATGAACGCGAGAGGAGTTCATGAATTTTTTGTGGAATTGAGAACACCAATCAACCTGCAATCTAGAGTGGAAGGTGCAAGACTATATGATGAAGTCAAAGAAAGGTTGTCGATGACCTCAGGAAGAGGAGTCTTACCTCATCCCATGCTAGGAATTGTACACTTATCAAATGCAATCCCAAGGATAATTTCCTACCCCTACCCTCAGATGCAAATAGTGCCACAGTACACTACATCGAGAATCTAGAGTGATTGTTGACAACAACACCTCAAATGATGGCTCAACTACAACAATAGTGGTCTCAAACAGTTCTCCCAATGGTGACAAATGAAACAATGAAATCCTACCAACTGGAACCAACAAACCCTACTCTTAACTGGAGCTTTGAATTATAATAAGAAGAGATGACCCTCTAGATCAATCAAACTAATCTATTCAGTGATTACAGAGGCTTTCCAAAACTCTACTGCAAGTACTCCAGGAAGAGAAAATTTGAAGGACTACGTATCCAATTCAGGTCCAAGCATCAAGAAGGAGTTGATGGATGTGATTATAGAATAGCTCTATAGACATTGAAAGTGAATACCACCAACATATCAAGTCCTATAAGAGGTGGGAGAGATGTGATGTGATAATACATGGTGTGGAAAGTGCCATCAAACAAGACATGTAGCCACTGAATGTACTTGAAAATGAACCATAGCTAGAGCTTTTTGTTTGTGTTGTTTAATGAAGAACCATATAGAGGATATTTTCTCTCTAGGAGATGCATGAAAAAAGAAAGAAAGTTGAAAAAGCTAGATTCAACTTGTTGAAATCCAAGATGACAACTCAAGATATCAAACCCAAGCTGCCTAGAGAGTTGGGTCCTAATTTTAACCCAAGGATTTTTATCTCTCAAAGTTATAAACGACGATAGTCTAGAAATGGCCAGATATAAGAAGTGGAGTGTTATAGATGTGGAGAAAAAAGACATATCTTGCCAAATTGTCAAGGTCCAATGACTACAAATCCTTCTCTACCAGATGCAAAGGAGAAAGTCACAGTGCAAAAGACTATCCTAGTCCAGCTCCTGTGAAAGCTACCCCTAATACCCAACAAAAGACTCAAGAACTCACCTCCAACTTGGTGGAATTAGAGGTTGTGACAATAACATGTGCCAAGAAAAGAGAACCTGCAGTTCTAAGAGAACATTCCTTCTACCAAAATAGTGAAGTTCAACCTTCCCAAGGAGAAATAGAATAGTATAGAGTAGAATAATATAGTACAGAGCACTCCAATGCCACAGAGAACCACAAAGACAGTTACACAAACACAAGACCAAAGGTCCAAGAGATGGAGGAGGAAAAAGCATATCCTATAGTAGAAGAAGTGCAGATGTTATTACCTCTAGAGGAAAGAGGTAAGATAAAAGTGGGTGTTGCCTCATGATTCCCTAGCCAATTAGAGAAGATCATGGACCCTATAAAAAAATATGACTTGGTCAAAGACCTAGACACCTTTGAACCAAACCTAACATTTTGACAATTGTTGATGTTGTCTCCTAGATGTCGAAAGAAATTCAAAAGCATATTGATCAGAAGAAGAGGCCTAAGGATTTCTCCCTCAATCGCAACTAAGTCTAACAAAGCCCCAAGGTCTATGAAAGAAGTGGATATGGCTAATGCTTTCATGGATCATGGTACCCCAGAGATTGGCATGTGGATTGAAGGATGATTTATCGTAGACACATTGATTGATGGTTGTTCATTTGTGAATATAATAAATTAAGCCTTTGGACATTCTCCCATATGTGAAGACATCCCTCGTAGGAAGAGACTATTGGTGGATCTATCTGGTGGTAAAACCAAATTCCTATGGGACCTTATACCCTCTATTGCTGAGAAGACCATAGCTTTTTGAAGAAAGGATACAAATTTGGGTACAAATGGATTAGTTGCAAGGAACCATAACCTTGGGCAGAGGAACCAAAAAAGTGGTATTAAAGTTGTATGGATCACAAAAAGGTAATGGATCCATTTTCATTGAAGCCTTGACAAACTCTTCCAAGAAAATAACATATGGCACATCACGAGACAAAGAAGTTGTCAAACAGCAAGAAAATAGAGGCATAGTCCCTAACAGTGGGCAATTTAAGCCAAATCTTGAAAGAAGGAAAGTCTTTGTCAATGGGTGAATACCTCTTGCCTGAACTTGAATTGACTTATGAATTCACCTTTAATAGCAAGATAGAAGCATGGGTATATTATTCTCCCTGTTATATGGTTGTAGTAGAGACAAAGACAAAGACAAAGACAAAGATAGTGATTGTAGGAGAGACAGAAATAGAAGTAGAGCCAGATGCAGAAGCAGAGGTAGGAGACACAACAGAGAGTCGGTTCTTCTCTTACAAAGCCCCTTGCGGAGGAAAAACTAGAGTCTAACAAGGATGAAGATGATAGTGAAGATGAAGACTATGAAAGAAAATTGAATGAATCTATCCTACCCACAAAATGCATAGATGAGGAAGAAGTTTAAGAGGCTATAGAAGTAGAAGATCCCATGCTATTAGATAGAATGACTTTGGTACCCTTTGGACTCGCTGATGGCTCATATCATATGAAAAATATCCATAAGAGATAGATTAAGCAAAATAATCCTTATCAAGAGAGGATAATGATGATGCACCTTGCCAACGACCACCAATTTCGCAGATCCTAAACACAACTTTGAAGGGTCCTATTGTGTGAAATTCTTAGAGGCATCTTCAAAATATGAGTCCTCAAGCCAAGAGGTAAATAACCATCCAATTGAGTCCGAAACAACCCTAACACCCTTGTAGCTTCCCAAGGAGGAGCATATTCATTCTCTACTGAAAAGAGAAATTTGGTTCTACTAGAGCATGAGAAGAGGAGACCATGTCCTTGAAGGAGTTGGATATATATCCAGAAATCAGTCCATGGGACCTTCATCCAAGAAGTGGAAGGTAAAAATAAATTAACGTTTATGGATTTTGATGGTACTAAATGTCACTTGAAGGTGGGTATTAGTCTTTTAGAAGAAGAACTGTGGGACTTGCATGATATTTTGAAGAGAACTTGGACATGTTTGCATGGTTGTACAAAGATCTGAAGGGGATTGATCCTACAATGTATCAATATCACATTGACCTGGAGCCTGATGCCAAGCTTATGAGGCTAAGATAGAGGCGCATGAATCCAAATTACTCCACCTTAGTGAAAGCCAAATTACTGAAGCTCCTTGAAGCCAAGTTTATCTATCCATTGGGGCTAATAGTGAATGGGTTTCGCCCATCCTAGTAGTACCCAATAAGAATGGAAAGCTCTGAATATGTGTGGACTTCTGAAAGTTGAAATCCAAGATCAAGAAGGATCATTTTCCTATTCCTTTCATAGACCAACTATAGGACACAGTGACAGGCCATGAACTTTTTTCCCTTTTAGATAAATTTAGTGGATACAACCAAGTCCAAATCGTCCAAGAAGATCAATCCAAAATAACTTTCAAAACCAATTGGGTAACCCATGTATACCTAGTGATGCCATTTGGGCTTTGTATAGCACTCATGCTACCTTCCAAGGAGTGATAATGGCCGCATTCCAAAACCATCTACATGATTTCATTGAGGTGTACCTAGATGAATTTTTTGTCTATAGCCTAATCTGTGAGCATTGGGGACACCTAGAGTAGTGCTTTGGCAAGTATCAAGAGTATGGGATCTCTCTCAATCCCAAAAAATGCATCTTCCTAGTCTCTTTAGGACTTCTTTTGGGCCACATTGTCTCTAAAAAGGGGATAGCAATAGACCATGTAGAGATTCAGAAGATTGCAACTTTAACATCACCAACCAACCTCAAATAGTTGAGGGGATTCCTCAACCATGTGGGCTACTATAGAAAGTTCATTGCACATTTTGCAACAAAGGCAACCCCCTTGCATAAAGTGCTAAGAAAGGATGAGAGTTACATCCCCTTGATTGGATGAAGGAGTTCCATGTGCACATTGATGCATTTGTAGAAGGTTTAGGAGTGGTCTTATGCCAAAAGGGCTCCTCAAAGTTAGATCAACCTACCTACTATGCAAGCCAAAAAGTAATTGATCAAGAAAGAAACTATATAGTGATGGAGCTTGAGTGCTTGGCAATGGTGTTCAGTATCTACTCTCCACTCATCTCAAATTCTATGTGGACCATGAGACCATGTACTTCCTTTGATGAACAAAGCAGATGTTAAGGGAAGAATGATAAGATGGCTCCTTTTGTTTTGGGAGTTTAACTTTGAAGTGGTTCCAAACCAGGTCATTCCCATGTGTTGGCTAATCATCTATGAAGAAGCCCTCAAAGTGACAAAGAGGAGCAAGATGATCCTCTAGACCTCCCTATGCTTCCCTTTTTCTACTCAAAACTATAATGGTACATAGATATAGCCAACCTCTTGGCAACTCAATAGTATTTCCTTGGTATCTCCACCTGTGAGAAGAAGAAGATTTTGTTGGAATCAACCCCTTACACCTTGTTAAGTGGCGCTCTGTAAAGAAAGGCAAGGATGAAGTATTGAGAAGTGTATTGCAAGAGATGAGATTAGGATAGTTCAGAAAGCATGTCATGAAGATTCCTATGGAGGACACTTTGTAGGAGAGGTGACAGCCAAAAAGACCTTGCTCGCAAGATATCGATTGGTAGCCGACCCTCCACAAGGATGCCTATATGGCTACTACAAACGTTGTGATGCTTGTTAATGGTGGATGGGAAAGCCTACAAAATCTAGTGCTATATACCATTGTAACCCATCCTTCCCCTAAAGATGTTTGACAAATAGAGAATTTATTTTGTTAGTCTCATTGATCTGCCAACCAGAAGGAAGTAAAAAAGATACATACTGGTTTGTACACACTACATCACCAAGTGGTCTGAAGCCAAAACTCTAAAGCTGGATGATGGCAACAACATGGCCTTATTCTTGTACAAGAACATCATCACCTGCTTTGGAAGTCCCCTAGAGCTAGTAAATGAAAGAGGTACTCACTTCCTTAACAAGATTATGGAAGAATTGACCAAGTTGTACAAGATCCGCTATCACAATTCTGTGCCTTTTTATCCTAGAGCAAATGGCCAAGTCCAAGCTACCAATTGTATCCTATGCTCAATTTTGACAAGGACGATTGCCGCCCATCACCATGATTGGGATGACCAACTTATAGAGGCGCTCTAGGCATATAGAAGCTCCCATAAGGCTTTTATAGGATAGACCCCTTTCCAGCAAGTGTATGGCATAATAGTAATCTTCCTTGTTGAATTGGAATTGCCCTCTTTGTGCATGGCTATCAAAGAGCGCTTAGGAGATTCTGAGTCCTGGCAACGTTTCCTCTTGCACTTGGAATGTCTGGATGAGAATTGCAGGATCGCTCTATAATATATGGAAGTCATGCAAGCTCGAATAAATGCCTATCATGACAGCTTCATCAAGAAAAAAGAGTTTAAGGAAGGTGACTTAGTCCTTCTTATGACTTGTGATTTGACAAGTTTCCATAAGGATGGTTGGGCCCCTATAAGGTACTTACTGTCAACCCTAATGGCTCTGTTCAAGTATAAATAGTTGATGCTTCGAATGATCCCTTCCTACTTAATGGCTATCGTCTCAAGAAGTATTACTCTCCCCTAGGGATCATGAAAATCACAGTCGATAGCTCATTCCTTGTGCATCAGTCAATAAGGCTTTACTTATTGCTCATGCTAGCCCTTTTCCTTATCTTAACAGCGACCTCCAACCACTCCTTTGCTTCCTTTCCATCTGATCCAACAGGGGTGATGCAAATGGTTCTGATACATGGTGTTCCTGCCATTCTCCTCTTCAATAAAGAATTTAAAAAAGAAAAATATATAAATATATATCAATCATGGGAGAAAACGACTTTGATCCTTATCATACCGACCTATTCTTCGAGAAAAGGTGGAAACACCCTCAGTAGTAGGAGAAAAAGAAAAAAGAACTAAAAGAGAAAACAAACAAAAAAAGAAAAAAAAAATCAAAATTGTTATGGGAGAAAATGAAGAAATTCCCTGTCATAAGAGGCCTCATTCTAAGAAAAGGTGGCACACACCCCTTGGGTAGAAAGCTGGCTATGGAGAAGGTTATAACACCTGGAGTATATGATAGTTGAATCACTAGCAGTACTCTTCTAGACGCAATTCCAAAGCCACCACCCTTGGTGATCTACATCCTAAAACCCCATCAATGCTTCTAACTCCTACAATAAATGACAATTCCAACATGCAATCCAAATACTAGACTTGTTGGCTACCTCCTTGGATATGCCTCTTCATCAACCAATACAAGTTGACATCATTAACTAGATGAAGTTTTTATTCATCGATGATCCTTTGAGGGAAGTGAGCTTTCATCCTAGCAGGATGGGGATGTGAGTATGGGTTGCTCTTTGTGCTTATTAAATGAGTGTGAGATAGAGGTGGGGTGAGTGACCGGTCTTTGCTCTTTAAGTCCAACAGAGAGATGAGATGGGTGAGTTGAGTATTGCATGCACGGATTGATCCTCTCCATGCAAAAAGCACAATTTGTTCTTATGTTATAAAACAATATAAGGCTCCATGGCCTTTCTCCTTGTATGGTATGCCACCACATGGCAAGATGCACTATTGTACCATCAATTTCACACAATGCATACCATTTGTGCTTATTAAATGAGTGTGAGATAGAGGGTGGGGTGAGTGACCAGTCTTTGCCCTTTAAATCCAATAGAGAGGTGAGATGTGTGGGTGGAATGTTGCACATACGGATCGGGCCTCTCAATGCACAAAGCACAACTTTTTCCTGTGCAGTACGATAGTATAAGGCTCCATGGCCTTTCTCCTTGTACCGTATGCCACCACATGGCAAGATGCACTATTGCACCATCAATTGCACATAAGGTATACAACCTTCGCACAAGTGGTAGTAAGGATTCAATCCATGGGTATCAAGAACTCGATTGCCCTCCTCTTGTAATCATCAAGAGAGCATGAGATAGAGGGGGAGATGAGTGTGATTGACTTTCCTTCATCAATTGATGAGAGGTGAGGATTGAGGGATGTTACGACAATTAGAGTCAAGTATGTTCTTGTTTCCCTATGCACACATGGGACAGGCCTCCTCTATCATCACTATACACACCTCACTATGTTTGAAGCAGTGCACAATAAGGCTCCCTGGCCTTACATCTTACACCTATGCCAAATGGGTTGGGATGCACCAATGCAGCATCAATTGTGCACATTGGCATACTCCCTCTGAACCATCCCTTTTGTCAATTTCTAAGTCAGATGTGAGGTATGGGTTTTAGTCGTTTCTATCAAGTGATGGGAGTCATGAGGTGATCAATTTATCTAACATTTCAACACGAGTAACTATCAAGTTTGAGTGATGTATACTTTGTCATCGACAATTCAATCAATGTTCATCAACAATGCTACCCTCCTGGGTATGGTACCTGCCATGTTGGATGAGTGTGATGTGTCAAGCTGTGATACCTCTTGTCCTAGTGACTATGATCCTTCACATGTCAGTGGACGGTTTATCTTGACCATTTGCAAATCGAGCCATGTTTTTCTAACCCTACCCCTTTTGTCTACAAGAGTCGATCATGTTTTAAGTGTGGCGATGTCCATGTATGGGTTGTGGTCAAGTGTTAGGCCCTTGTTGATTAGTCAATCTGATCTACTAATGTTTGAAGTATTGGAACATCCATGTATGGGTTGTGGTCAAGTGTTAGGTCCCTTGTTGAATAGTCAATGTGATATATTAAGGTTTTAAGTGTGGGGACATGTCCCTACATGTCTGTTTGCCATATCCTCATGGAAACATGTCTACTAGATCATTCAAGTATTCCATGTCCTGATCTTGCCTTGATGGGGTCCCTTCACCACCCACCCGTCCTATTTTCACCTTGTTCCTAGGACCGCTCACTAGAATTAAAATTTGATCTTTTGTTTATCTTTTGTTTTTCACTTTTTCGAAGAACTACCTTTACATTCACTAGAATTAAAATTTGATCTTATAATCTTGTTTGTCCCTTCCAACTGGCCACTTTTCCTTCTCAAAGCCCCCTATTTAGAGCCACGGTTCATAATTATTAATTTTTGAAGGACTTTCTATAAATTTAATGGGTTTTCATGCTCATGTGTATTTTTGGCTCTTTTTCCATGTGAAACTACCCTATTCACCTCAAAATTCAATTCTGACTACATAGCCTTGTCCGTCTTGCTCCCTTGCATATTTTTTTATTTTTTCTCCATAATGTTCTAGTCTAGTAATTTTTTCTTATTAATTTTTAAGTGTGTTTTTATGCTCGTTTTTACTATTTTTTCCATGCAAATGCACATTTCTTGCGTTGAAATCACATTCTGATTTGATAGTCCTATCAAACACCATCCCTATGACATTTTTTCTTTTTATTGCCATGTATTACGACTTATGGATTATTGAAAATTAAATTTTGCTCGAATTTTTGGGAGTGTTTTTACTGTTTTTCTATATGAATCTCTCGTCTGAACTACGTTTTGATATGAAAGGTGAAAGGTGAGAAGGATCGAAGCTTGCTTGGAAGTGAGCTATGGCGGAGAGCAAGAGCAAGAAGGGAGAGAGAGACACAAATAGGAACTCCAACAGTGACAATGTGTGATCGGGCCTTCCTTTATTCAAATTGTCACTAAAAGAATAAAGAATAAAGTGGTGGTGATAGACGCCTGCCACTTGCAGTCTGCAGTGTGGCGGGTATTGTCAGTGTGTAGTAATACATGGGCGGCCTGACAGAGGCACCTTTACCTCCAAGAACCTCCAACTTAAAGGAAAATTCGCCCCACTGAAGAGCGAAAAGAAAAAGAAAAGACAGTACAATGTACACATGTACAACAGGATGAGGAAAAACATCATCTCATCCAAAACCCCCATCAATCTTCTGAGGAAGGCAAAGCGCTTAGTAGTGAGGCTTTTCATGAGAAAATATGCAGGATTTTCATTAGTGGAGATCTTGACAAGGCCAACAGACTTGTCCTCCACAACCCCATGTATGAAGTGATATCTCATCTCAATGTGTTTCGTCTTTGCATGGAAGACCAAATTCTTGGCTAGCTGAATAGCACTCATAGAATCTAAATGCAGTGTAGGTATAGTATCAATCCCAAGGTCATGAACCAAACGGCCCAACCATATGACCTCCTTGCAAGCCTCAGTGGCCCCAACATACTCAGCCTAAATGGTAGAGAGAGCCATACACTTCTGAACCCTGGACATTCAATAAACAACACCTCCAAGAGGATAGGTAAAGACATAGTGGACTTCCTACTATTTGCATGTCTCGTGTAAGAAGATTCTATACAGCCCACAACTCTTGTATCCTGGTTGCCATAGCAAATACACATATCTACTATGCCCTTCAGGTATCTCATGATACCCTTTACGGCATCCCAATGCTTTTTGCCAAGTGTAGCCATATAGCAAGCCACAATACCAACTGCAAAGGAAATATCTGGATGAGTGGCTATCATGGCATACATCCAATTGCCCACAATTGATGCATAAGGCATACATCCAATTGCCCTCTGCTCATCTGTCTGCAAACAATCGGCCTGTGAAACCTTAACATAAGAAGGTAATGGACAGCCAATAGGATTTATGTCTTGCATGCGGAAACACTCAAGGATGTTATGAATGTATTCCCTCTGTGAGAGGTAGAGTAGTCCTGGATGCCTGTCATGCTTAATGTGCATACCAAGAATGTGAGAGGCATGTCCCAAATCCTTCATCTCAAAGCTCTTCTTCAGCTGAGATTTAAGAGCGTCTAGCAGATGAGATTTCCTTGCTATCAGCATATCAAACACATAAAGTACCAAAATAAGCATGAGCCATCATGGGATTTCTTCGTGTAAAGACATGAATCCATAGCACTCTTATTGTATCCCTGTGAATGCATAAATGCATCAAACTTATGATATCACTCCCTAGGTGCCTGCTTCAAGCCATAAAGACTTTTCTTCAACTTGCACACTAGGTGCTCCTTGCCAAGTTCTGCAAAGCCCTTAAGCTGCTCCATGTATATCTCGTCATGCAAATCCCCATGCAAGAATACAATCTTGACATTCATCTGGTACAATTCCAAGTTCAGTTGCACGACCAAGGCCAAAACCAAGCATAGGGTGGTTGTCTTGACCACAAGAGAAAAGACTTCATGAAAGTCGACTCCATGCTCCTGTTTAAAATCCTTAGCGACAAGTCTTGCCTTATAAGCTGGCTTGGGGTTTCCAGGGGTACTTTTCAACTTGTACACTCATTGGCATGGCAAAGCCTTCTTGTCCTGAGATAGTGCAACCAAATCCTAAGTTATATTCTTGCATAGGGAGTCTATCTTAGGCTCCATAGCCCTCTCCTAGGAGTGACTATCACCCCTGCGCATAGCCTCATCATAGGTGAGAGGCTCTCCTGCATTTATAACCAAGACATAATGCATCGAGGGCTCAAATCTATTAGGTAGATGTCTAGCTCTAGTAGACGCAGGCTCTGCGGCGGCCGGTTCAATATTGTGGCCATGTGTACCAACTACTGCTACAGGCTATCCAACTAGCAGTGCAGGAGCACGTGGCTCCTCTTGGAATATAACCATGCGTATCTCTACCACCTTCTCAGGATGCCTATGCATCTTGTCTTCATGGAAGACTACATCATGGCTGCGGATGACTTTCTGCGCTTGCGGATTGTAGAGGCAGTAACCCATCTCGCCTACATTCCCATAGCCAAGCAAAATGTATATGACACTCTTAGGATCCAACTTAGTACTCTTGTTGTCTTTGGGCACATGGCATAATGCCTCACATCCAAAGACACGTAGATGTGCATAAGACGACAATCCATACCTCCTCTACAACCTGGAAATCCAAACCACTAAAAGGTGATCTATTTTTGACATGCACAACTGTACTGACTACCTCAACCCAAAAGCTCTATAGTAAGCCTGTATGGCTAAGCATGATGTGTACACACTCCTGGATGGTTCTATTCTTTCGCTCATCCAAACCATTCTCGGGTGGGGTATAGGGGGTGGTCAACTGATGCTTAATACCCCTCTCATCACATAGTTTCTCAAAATCACATGACACATATTCTCCCCCATTTTCAGTCCTAAGGCATTTCAGCCTATGCCTAGTTTGGTTCTTGACCAATGCAAGCCATCTCTGAAACACAGCAAAGAATTCTGACTTAAGATTAAGGGGTAAGCCCAGACTTTACGCAAAAAATCGTCAATGAACGTCACAAAATACTTTTCACCATCCATAGACTGATGGGGCATGGGTCCACAGACATCCAAATGTACCAATGCCAGGGGCTCACTCCTGCGTATCCTACCAGACTTCTTATGCCTATTCCTAGTCTGTCTACCATAAAGACAATGCTCACATGAATCAAAACATGCGTAGCCAAGGGGTGGTAAGTACTGGAAAAACCAAAAAGCATTTTCATTCCCTTCAAGGACATATGTCCCAAACGGGCATG
The DNA here is from genome assembly GCF_053477565.2 of Lygodium microphyllum. NCBI lineage: Eukaryota > Viridiplantae > Streptophyta > Polypodiopsida > Schizaeales > Lygodiaceae > Lygodium > Lygodium microphyllum. The sequence goes on along the minus strand of NC_141144.1, from coordinate 30,572,318 downwards.
CCAAAGAGATACATGTGGGATGGGACCCATTGACAAAACATGGTCAACAGAGAACCCATCAACTACAAGAGGATAGAGGCTGCCAGATTTGGCAACTCTAGGAAGCATAAGTCTGCTATGGATGATCTTCTAGGCATAATCCCCAAATGAAACATGAAACCCAGCATTATCAAGCTTCCCTATAGACATAAGACTGCATGTAAGCGCATGTACATGACGTACATCTTGTAACAGAAAAGTACTACCAGTAGAGAACTGTAGCTGTACATCCCCAATGCCAACAATAGCAAGTGACATGTCATCACCCAAGTGAACTGAAGTAGAGATAGTGTGGTAGGAGTGGAACCACTCACGACATGGTGTAGCATGAAATGAAGCACAAGAATCCAAAAGCCACCAGCACTGCGCATACATAGAGTAAACATCAGTCAATGACGTAGCATCATAAGAACTAGCTGCAAGTATTACTTCCATCAGAGTCATCAGTCTGCATGACATTTATCTCCTCGATCTTCACACAAGATTTCATAGGCATAATGATGTGATCAGAGGACTTTTCATGTACTTTGTCTTTCCCCTTCTCTTTTCGCTTCCCATTGTGCAACTCATGACACTGTGGGCGTATATGACCCTTCTTGTTGCAATGATGACATGTCACATTAGCATTTCTCCCAGGAGACTTGCTGCGCGACTTGGTACGTAACTTAGACTTAGACTTCTGCGAGTCTCTGTCACGGCCATTCCCATAGTCATTCTTGCCATTACCATCTTTGCCTCTAACAGCCAAAGCATGCGACACACAAGAAGCATCCAAGTTCTCACGGTTGATCTCTTCCTGTAGAAGAGTACTCTCTATATCAAGCAAGTTCAAAATAGTAGCACGAGTACATAAGGCAGTGCAGAATACATCCCATGACTCACTTAGAGTCCGAAGCAAAAACAATGGAGTAATCTCATCATGAAAGGTAATACCCTGCGAAGTCAAGTTCTTGAGAATAGCATGCAACTATGATAAGACCTAAAATGGGCCGGCACTGGCTATGGCACTAGCCGGACCTCATGCATACAACAGACAACCCCACCACACGGCGTCGTGGGCCAGGAGCGTCTAAAACTCACTTTACACTAAATGCTTATGACGATTTTGCATTTGTATCCAATATGTAGTCCAACATTGACATTCACTTCTCCTCAGAGGGAGATCCCATAACATATAGACATAATGCCTCGTAATACACACATAGGGAAGAACCTCTGGGCTGATTGCTGCAGCTCCACACTACGACTCTCCTACACCTCGGGGATTGGCCCCAAGATGCATCGCTAACACATATAATATTCACACAAACTCCACTCTTTCATAATTCAGCGTTCTAGGAGATTTTGATTTGCCTCACAAAGCTTTCCCCAACTGAAGCGCCCGTCTAACCCACGACTTAGGTTTCCTCAGCGTTGGTCAAAGTTTATCTATCAGTTGCAATGCATTCCAAGAGATACCACGTGACATGCTTGATGCAAGGTGTATGACAATTGTGCACAACCATTTTATGATTTAAAAAGAACCAGCCATGTGAGGTGCGGAAAACAGCCCTTTCATGAATTTTAACTAAGCGTTACATGTTGCGTTATTTTAGGGACTAGCACCGGAACTTTCGTGCTACTAGTCGCCTATATTTAATTATGGAACGATCCCTAAATGCTATGCAGAAAGAGGAAAATTAGAATTTATATATTTTTAGCAATTAGATCATTGCACAAACTTTCTCCCCCCCTTACCCTTTAGGTGTTGCTGTGTTGCATAGGTGTAAATGGTTGTTTTGTGTCATTTTTATATGTAAAAAAATAATAAACATGTACTATAACACAAATAACGATGCCAAACTGAGGCTTAACCTCATGCTTTAACCTCGCCAAATATTCATGCATATAAATCTTATTTTTCTATATTTTTTGAGTGAGAAAACCTGAATTTTCTCTAATTTTCACTAATTATTTCTATTTATTATCTATAGAAAATAGGCATTTTCTGATTTATTTGTGTTAACTTATTATTTTGACTGAAACTTAACATTTTCTCCAATTTTATCCCATTTCCACTCCTTTTTCCCAACTCAAATTCGAAAACCACTATTTTCCATTGAAAAATGATATTTTGCGAGTTTTAAAAAATTAACAACGGCTCTAAATCATTACGGGTTTTGCATTTTTAAAGTTACATCCCTCAAACATGATGTAAAAAAGATTCAAACAAACATTCATCGCATATGAATAACATTTGGACCATGAAACAACAAAAACAAGCAAATTTTTTAATAAAATTGGAGCATACCGCATGTTTTGCGTGTTGCGAGTTTTTTGGTAATTATTCCGGGGAGCCCATGGACCGACCAACAACCATTCTTCCATGCTGAACCTCTTTGCTCAGCTTCCTCTTCATCTTGAAGTAATCCGATCACAGTCGGACAAGCATCCTTCACCCCTCTTCTTCTTGATTTCTTGCATGCAAACCACCGCTTAGAGGAGAGAGAAATACTAGATTTGCATCTCCCTGACCGTGCAACCATTTGACGAGCAAAGGCAGGCGATAGGAAGCGTGCAAAGTCTTCAGTTTGCTACTGTCTTCCGATGGTATGGGTATATGGAGGCTCTCCTATGGCTATGGAGCCCCTCCTTCATCATTTCGTCGTTTTGCGCCTTCGTCCCTCTCCATTTTTCCATCACGCGAAAAAACAAGCCCCCCCTGCCCCCTTCATTGTGAAAATTTTTTGGGGGCCAAACGGGCCCCCTAAGGGTCACACCCTTTGGCTTCTCACTCTTTGGTCCTTTTTTCTGGCCTATCCCCCGCGTCTGGGGTCCAAATTGCAAGCCGAAAATTCTTGCACATCTGTCTTGAGATCCCGCACTGCTGGGAAACTCCTTTGACTTGCCCAGGTCTCAAAAAAATTCACTAAAATTCACAACTGATGCTCGGGCGACCTTCAAGGCACTTTTAAAAATCGTCTTTTGCTTGCTGGTTAAAATCGACCCAGCTGTGTTCGTCGCCTTTGATGAAGTCAAAATTTCCCTTGAAATTTGGATTTTTTGGCAAACTTTAGGCACATCCTGGGCTTAAAATCTAGCTCTCATTGGCGACCACAGGATAGGGTGACTCAGCCCGTCAAATCCCACGAACAGATCTACACATAAACAACAAAAAGGAGCATCAAGCCGATACAAAAAATACACAACACAACACATCAGAGCTCATACCCTATCCCCTGACAAAACCAAGGCATGAAATCCACGGGGAGTTGGCCCAACATAATCTGATAGAAGACCCGAAGCTAGTCACTAACCGACTGCTCCAACACAGCCAAGCTAAAAAGAATGATCAAAGAGGTCATCCTAAGTGGTGGCCTGAGCTACCTACCTAACTAAGGACAACTCAACTAGGAGCTTCTACTAGGCGAGAACTCCTATAGCCTGATCAAAATGTATTATTTTTTTAAGCACAGTTTTTCCCTTTTAGCATCTGGTTGTCCATACTTGGGTGTGTAAAAAGGAGAAAGCTGAGCATAGTGACCCAAGGAGAACACGGCATCGGCCTCAGGTCCTATATCGGTACCCAAAAACCTACCAAGCCCTCGCAAGGCGACACTTAATCCTTTTCTAATGCTCACTTTTATTTTCACTCCAACCTTCCTTTCTTTTCTTCTTTTATGGCAAGATGTCACCCCAAGGAAGGGCAAGGCATCGACCCCAAGTTGTCCACAGGAACCTACCAAGCCTTCGTAAGGCGATAGACATTGCACTAGAAAATTTTCTTTTCTTTTTCTATTTTTATAGGGATTAGAACCCCTTTTTACACACCTTTGAATATATATACTTCCTTTGAGATATTTAGGGTTTTTTCTTCTTTTTATCCTCATCATTTTTCTCTGGCAGGCTTCTCTAACTACCTCACAACTAAGCAATAACTCCTAGAACGGATGCCTAGCAGATTAGCAGAACAGGGACACTAAAACTGCCTTGTAAAATAGGTCTTTCAATGCCTGGCAATGTCTTGCAAGAGGCAATGACTACTCAGACCTCCCCCCGACATACAGAACCTAAACCTGGGACTTCATGCCTTGATTGTCGATCCCCAAGAAACAAAAGAAAGTAACCCTCACATGCACATATATCATTAATTGCTTAATAAAAAAAACTCGAAAAGGGGACAAAACCACCTGGAATGGCCACAAGAAGCTCCTTTGCAACAAAGCCTCCCTCCAGCGACTTCGTCAACCTGTATGGCGCAATCACTAAAACAACAAAGCATTAAACATACCTTCACCAAACAGAGATAGGGCCCTCTTAGCCTAAATAAATAGCACATTTCACTACAAACCAACTGGCCCTCTTGCCCTAAAGAGATAGATTATTAAAACTTGAAAACAACTGGCTCTCTTGGCCTAAAGAAATTAGACATTAACTACTTAAAGCAATTGGCCCTCTTGGCCTAATGAAACAAACAAACTAGCTCATTGAGATCCCTCCTTGGAAAAAGGTAAATATACGCAAATACACTCCATTCCAAGGGGAAAAATAGGGCTCTCAGCCCTAAACTAAATGCATCAAATTATGGCCCATACCTCCTACATATATACCAAGAGACGTGCGCATAACATGTCATCTGATCAAACAATGGGTCTAAGATAATAATGATAGATGGGTCTCAGCCACTCTTCGCATTACCCATATCAACCATCGCCTGCCATATAACGCGTGGTTTGATAACATTCCCCAGAAGCGATTAGGTCATGTCTCATTATCAATAGCAACATCTAAACTAGGACCACAGTTGAAGAAGATGTCCTCTTCATAAGTAAAAGTAGCTAAAGAATCCACAAACTAATTCCAATAACGTGGAATGAGCTGAAGAGATATGCTCTCAAATTCATCAAGTAGGGTTATAGTAGTTCGATGATACATACAAAGGAGAGGATTCCGGACTGTATATGTCCCATTGAGTTGATTTAAGATTAGTTGGGAATCCCCTTTTATTAACAGCTGCCTAATACCACCTTTCTTAGAAATATTCAATCCCATAATCAGAGCTTTATACTCAGCCATGTTGTTAGTAAATCCTACCTCGAGATAAGCAGCTAATTTCATTGTAACTCTACATCAGGGATCTTGGATAACTACTCCAACACTCCCTTTTCTATTAGGGCCCTTGGACGCTCCATCAAAGTATAATGTATACGTCCATAATGGGTTTACACAGCCAGCCATCAAGAACTCCCCTATTCGTAACTATGATAGTCAAAGTTCAACATATTTAGAGGATGGACTGACTCAAGAACTCAACAGGGATGCTTGTCAAGATTTGTAAGCAGTGATGGTAGAAAACTTTAATCTCCCACACAAAGGTATCGTCTTCTTGCTCAATCACTTTATATCCCTTGCTCCACCAGATAAGCCTCCCCTAATGATATCTTTGCTCGAGATATGGGTGCTCCAAATAAGGGATTAACCGCCCCATCAACCAATTTAAGCTCTCCTACAGGCCTCCAATCAGCCCCGGCATGGACCTGTAATGCATTTTTCCGCGTTAGAATACTTAGAAATAATAAGGTTTAATCTTATTAAGATTAACCTTATTCTTAAATTCCACTCCTTCTAAATCAGCTAATAGAACTGTGGACTTATTTTAACCTATCCGAACTATTTTGTAAGGACCATCCCATCAAGGTCCCAACTTTCCTGGAAATAGCTCCCTACACGCATCGTAATATAGAACTAACTGCCCCTTTTTAAAAGTATATTTCTTTGCTTTCAAATCATGCAACCATTTCATTCGACATTTAGCTACTCGTGGTGCAACAAACTCTGCAATTTGAGCTCATCTAAGTGGGCTATAGTTGTAAACCACTCAAATAGGGCATCTTCATTACCCAGAGAATGATTGATTGCGAATCTAATGGTCGAAAACTCAATTTCTAAGGGCAATACACACTCCTCCCCGTAAACTAATTTGAATGGGGTGTGGCCAGTGGCTCGTTTAAACATCGTATTATACGCCCAAACCGCCACATATAATTTTGTATCCTAGTCTCGCTTCTTTTCGGAGACTATCTTAGATAGGATACCCACAAGCTGCTTATTAGTACTTTCAACTTATCCATTTTCTTGCGGATTATAAGGGGTCATCTTGTTATGCTTGATTTTCCAAGCTTCAGTGAGACTTTTAATCACTTTGTTTAAAAAATGGGTTCCACTATCCGATACTATTTCCTTTGGCAGACCAAAATGGCAGATGATTTGCTCAAGCAGGAAACTGGCAGTCTCTTTTGCATTGTCCTGCCTTGTCGCTCGTGCTTCTGACCATTTTGTAAAGTAGTCAGTGGCTACTATAATATATCTCTTCTGAGTAGTAGATGATGGGGTGATAGGACCCACAAAGTCAATGTCCCACTTCTCAAATGGAAGGATAGCCATGATAGGCATAAGTGGGCATTTCCTATTCTCTCTAATGTCATACCTTTGACAGATATCACATCTCTTAATGTACTCAAAATAATCTTGGAAGATGGATAGCCACCAATATCCAGCTCTTAAAGCCTTCTGTGCCGTTAACCGCCCAGCAAAGTGCCCTCCACAAGCGGAGTCATGACACTCTTCCAAAATAAAGGGAACCTCGTCAGGCATCATACATTGGCGATAAATATCATCAACACCCTGCCGATATAATGTTCATGCGATCAAGGAAAATTTTAATGCATGTTGTTTAATCTTTCGCTTCTCCGATTTTGATAAAGTAGCTCCAATCTCCATGTCACTTCCTTTAGCCAAGACCTCCTTTGGCCCTGAAGCTTCGGCGGCTTGCTCTTAATCTTATAATCAAATTCCCGCAAAGTGATTAACCACTTTGTTAAACGGTCAGGTAGCTGCAACTTATTCAACAACAATCGAAGCCCTTCCACCTTCATATAAAAAACCACCCTCTCATAAAGAATGTAGTGCTTGAACTTTTTGGTCGCAAATACCATCGCAAGGCACAACTTCTCCATAAAGGTGTAGTTAATTTCTGATATGCCCAACTTCTGACTAGCAAAAGCTATCGGATGATACCACTTTTCCTCCCAGATTTGAGCTAAACAGCAGCAGCTGATACTATACATGGTTGCTGCTGAAAATATATAGAACATTTTGCCCCTTTTTGGTGCTTTTAAAATAGGTGCTTTGGCAAGCTCCTGCTTCACATCATCAAAAGACACTTTGCAAGCATCACTCCATGTAAACTGATAGTTAAGGGGCAATAGGTTGGTCAGCGGCAACGTTCTTTCTTCCAAGGCATTGATGAACCTTCGATAATATCCTACTGATGACAGAAAGCTATGCACTTCCTTTGGAGTACGTGGCGGACTCATAACGGCTATGATCTTGATCTTTTCAGGATTAGTCTCAATCCCTACAGAACTGACCACATGGCCTAATAAGAGCCCATATTAAGGGACTCTGAAGATGCACTTCCATGGGTTAAGAGCTATGCAAGATTTTTTGCAACGCTCAAAATACTTGCACAAAATGATCAACTGTCTATCCCTTACGGTGGCTGCCCCCAAATCGTCAATGAATACTTTTAGCTCCTCTGGGGAGATGTCACCACAGGTCTTGTCGTTGTTCTTTGCCACAAACCAGGTGCATTACACAACCCAAATGCCATCACATGGTATGCAAAGGTACCAAAGATTGTAATAAACATCGTTTTTTGCTTGTCTTGCTCAGCAATCGCCATTTGGATATACCCTACAAAGCAGTCCATGAACTAATATATTTTCCTACCCGCTAATTGATGCAAAATTTGGTCAATAAACGGCAACGGGTAGTAATCTTTAACAGTCTGCTTATTCAACTCTCTAAAATCTACACAAAGATGGATTTGATTATTATTCTTCTTCCTGATCACAACTAGTGAGCACCATTCAGTATGCTGAATAGGGAAGATCAAACCCACTTTCCTCAACTTCTGTAGTTCCTCGTACAACTCGTCCCTTAATTAAAAAGACATATGCCTTACTTTCTGACGTATAGGGTGGGTGCCTTCCTTTACAGGAATAGTATGCACAACTAGACTAGGAGGAATACCCTGAAGTTCATCATAGCTCCAAGCAAAGATATCGCAGAACTCTCAAATTAAGGACACGTAGTCCTCTCTTTCTTCCGAACTGAGCATGGACACTAATTTAATTGGTCGCAAATCATTTAGTGTACCAAGATCCAGCTCAATAACATCCGCGTCTCTTATTCGATCATGAGGCTCTATTGGCTCATTCAAGGTTATCTGATAAATATCCTTTGTAGTAGTGGACCCTTCCTTAGATCCATTGCTCGATGACGTCTCACTACCAGATGGATCATCTATTGTTTCTAAACCCTAAATCCTAAATCCTAAAAACCCTAAATCCTAGTTGGTTTAGGGTTTAGAGTTTAGGGTTTAAATCCTAAAAACCAACTATTTAGTCCCTAAAAACCCTAGATTCGAGAACCACCACTTGTTGGTGAATCCTGGCAAATGCACCACTGATAGGACCTAAAATAGGCCGGCACTGGCTATGGCACTAGCCGGACCTCATGCATACGACACACAACCCTACCACACATGGCCTCCTGGGCCAGGAGCATCTAAAACTCACTTTGCACTAAATGCTTATGACAATTTTGCATTTGTAGCCAATATGTAGTCCAACATTCACATTCACTTCTCCTCAGAGGGAAATCCCATAACATATAGACATAATGCCTCGTAATACACACATAGGGAAGAACCTCTTGGCTGATTGCTGCAACTTCACTCTACTACGACTCTCCTACACCTCGGGGATTGGCCCCAAGATGCATCGCTAACACATATAATATTCACACAAACTCCACTCTTTCATAATTCAGCGTTCTAGGAGATTTTGATTTGCCTCACAAAGCTTTCCCCAACTGAAGCGCCTGTCCAACCCACGACTTAGGTTTCCTCAGCGTTGGTCAAAGTTTATCTATCAGTTGCAATGCATTCCAAGAGATACCACGTGACATGCTTGATGCAAGGTGTATGACGATTGTGCACAACCATTTTATGATTTAAAAAGAACCTGCCATGTGAGGTGCGGAAAACAACCCTTTCATGAATTTTAACTAAGCGTTACATGCTGCGCTATTTTAGGGACTAGCACCGGAACTTTCGTGCTACTAGTCGCCTATATTTAATTATGGAACGATCCCTAAATGCTATGCAGAAAGAGAGAAATCAAAATTTGTATCTTTTCAACAATTAGATCGTCGCACAAACTTCCTCTCCCCCTTACTATTTAGGTGTTGCTATGTTGCATAGGTGTAAATGGTTGTTTTGTGTCATTTTTGTATGTAAAAGAATAATAAATGCATACTATAACACAAAGGACAAGGCCAAACTAAGGCTTAACCTCATGTTTTAACCTCTCCAAATATTTACGCACATAAATCTTATTTTTTCATGTTTTTTTAGCGCGAAAACCCCAATTTTTTCTATTTTTTGCTATTTTTTCCTATTTATTATTCATGGAAAATATGTATTTTCTGATTTATTCGTGTTGGATTATTATTTTGAGTGAAACTTAACATTTTTTCTGATTTTATCCCATTTCCACTCATTTTTCCCAACTCAAAATCGGAAAAACCACTAATTTTCATTGAAAAATGACATTTTGCGAGTTTTAAAAAATTAATAACTGCTCTAAATCATTACGGATTCTACATTTTTATAGTTACAGCCCTCAAACATGATGTAAAAAATATTCAAACAAACATTCATCACATATGAACAACATTTGGACCATGAAACAACAAAAACAAGCAAATTTTTTTATAAAATTGGAGCATACCGCATGTTTTGCGTGTTGCGAGTTTTTTGGTAATTATTCTGGGGAGCCCATGGACCGAGCAGCAACCATTCTTCTGTGTTGAACCTCTTTCCTCGGCTTCCTCTTCATCTTGAAGCAATCCGATCACAGTCGGACAAGCATCCTTCAGCCCCTCTTCTTCTTTATTTCTTACATGCAAACCACCGCTTAGAGAAGAGAGATGGAGAGAGAAATACTAGATCTACATCTCCCTGACCGTGCAGCCATTTGAAGGGTGAAGGCAAGCGATAGGAACCCTGGAAAGTCTTTAGTTTGCTGCTGTTTTTCGATGGTATGGGTATGTGGAGGCTCTCCTACGGCTATGGAGGCCCTTCTTCATCATTTTGTCGTTATGTGCCTTCCTCCCTCTCCATTTTTTCGTTGCGCGAAAAAAAAGGTCCCCCCTCCCCTTCATTGCAAAAATTTATTAGGGGCCAAAGGGGCCCCCTAAGGGTCACATCCTTTGGCTTCTCACTCTTTGGCCCTTTTTCTAGCCTATCCCCCGCGTCCAGGGTCTAAACTGTGAGCCAAAAATTCCTGCACGTTCGTCTTGAGGTCCCGCACTACTGGGCAGCTGCTCTGATTTGCCTAGGTGCTTGAAAAAATTTACTAATATCCGATGCTCGGACGACCTTTAAGGTGCTTTTGGAAATCGTCTTTTGCTTGCTGCTTTCGACCTAGCTGCGTTTGCCGCCTTTGGCGAAGTCAAATTTTCCCTTGAAATTAAAAAATTGGCAAATTTTAGGCACATCTCAGGCTCAAAATCCAGCTCTCAAAATAGCTCAAATGAGTAGACATTATCATATTCTCCTTCATGCGCCGGTCCATAAGCTACTTGAGCCAATACATCTGACTTGCTGGACTTTTCTTGTCATAGAGGTTCTTAATTTTATCCCAAAGCTGCCAAACACTGTGTGCTTCCTCAACCACATTGTAATGCACCTATTGAGTGAGAGACAAGATGAGGGTGGACTTGCATAACTCATCAAGCTCATCCCATTCATCATTAGTCATAGTCTTAGGCTACTCTTCACCAATACCTGCCAATCTTGGCTCTTCCAATAGGCATAATTTGTACCATGAAGCTTAGTGATGTTGAAGATAGCACTGTCAATTGAAGAACCCATAATGCAGTCCAAAATAGTGCTGACAATTCAAAACGGCTTGCTGTTTTCTATTGTAGACAACCAAAATACCACCAAAACCAAGGCAAAATGACCACGAACTGATAGCTAATGATACTACCCACAAGTACCATCAAAAGTACATAAAATTAGGATGATTCAACATGAAAGTTCCACATCAGTCCATACATAACTGCTTGCTGTAATAAATTAAAGTCAGGTACAATGAGAGCAAACTGTAGGCAAAATCAATGCACCTAGTCAACCACTGACTGCCAAAGCATAACTAGCATCAAGCGAGCATAAATCAACATATGACTGTCATACGAATATCGATCAAACACCCAAGCATGTCAAACGAATCCATCAGTAAGCTAGCACACCCTTTGTATAATAGGGCAAAGTGTACACAACATTGGCAAGACCTGACACAAAGAGGTGTGTGCTCAGGGAGTGCAAAGCCCAAATTAGCCCAAGTACATGTATGCAGACCATGGCATATCAACCGTGCAACATCCAAGTGAAGAAGATCCCAGTCTCAGAAGACTCAAAGCTCAATAGCATAAACCACCTGCTCAATGTCTATTAAACATCCAACAATGCTCCCACTAGCACAAAAGCCATATGGATCAAGCCAAGAAGCTCAAGAAAGGCATATGAGAGCACCACTGACAAAATATCCAAGACCAAACATCAATAAGACATCATGAGCATATAGGCTTTGTAGCCTCCAATTAGAGCATCCATAGACATCAATTGTATCCCAACTACAACTCTGGAAAGCCAAGAAATATCCCAAGTAAGTTTCGGGAAGCCATATGCAAGCCGCACTAGTAGCAATCGGCTCCAAACAAGTAGTTGCATAGGCCAAGCATGTCAAGACTGGTCAGACATAGGTAACATACATGCCATATGTACATCCAAGACATAGCATCAAATGCATTCCAAAGCCGATCTCAAGCTCAAATGAAGATCCAGAACCAAAGCCAAGCTGGATGTTGTACCTCGAAGGTCAATACTTCATTGCATATCCTAAAGGCATAGCCCGAAATTAATAGGTATAACCAAACTGGAGGTAAAATAACCTTTCAACCAAGGTAGCATAAATCCCAACCAACAACGAAGTGTTTGCATCCAAATCAAGGCTCAATAGCTCTCAAATAGCATATCCGGGCATAAACCATGATGACCAAGCATCAATACATCCAGCAGGACACCCGAATGTCAACAAAGAGCATTATGCATAAGCCGCCCCTGATAAAACATTGCTGCTAAAACAATGTACGGTAGTAAATCCATGCATAAATCCAAAAAACTCTCAAACACTTCCAAAAAAACTAATCATCATTCAAAATAAATAAAAAATCAACCATTTAGTCCTAAAAAATAACAAAAATCAATCAAAAAATCAAGTCATTTGAGTTCCTCAATATGTCCTGTGTATGGTTCTTCCTTAAATGGTTGGATTTTTAGTACATTTAGTGGCTAAATGTCCCGCTTGATAATGCTACTTTCCACACCATGTATTAGATTGCTTTATATCTCTTGCACCTCCTCATGCAGGACTAGATATGTTGGCAATATTCACCTTTATTGTCTATAGTTATTTTGTAATCATGTCCATCAACTCCTTGACGCTTGCAATAGAATTGGACAAGTAGTCCTTCAAAATTTCTCCTCGTAGAGTACTTGCAGTAGGGTTTTAGGAAGCCTCTGCATCATGCCATAGCCTGTTTTAATTGATCAAGAGGGTCCTTTGTTCTGATTTTGATTCAAAGCCCATGTTGAGAGTGGGGGTTGTTCGTTCCAGTTGATAGGATTCCATTGTTATTGTTGAGTTGCCATTGGGGGGACTATTTGAGGCCACTGTTGTTATGGTTGAACCATCATTTGAGGTACTATTATTTGTGGCCGTGTACTATACTAATGCACTATTTGCATATGAGAGTAGGGGTATGAAAATTGTTTCTAGGACTACATTTGGTGGATATACCATTCCTGGTATGGGATAAGGTAAGACTCCTCTTCTTGAGGTCATCAATAGCCTTCCTTTGACTTCATTATACATTCTTGCACCTTCCACTATAGCTTGCAGGTTGATTGGTCCTCTCAATTTCACAAACTTACAAAATTTTGGTTGTAGGTCTCTAAGAAAAACGCTATTTTGGATGCCTTGATCTAAGTGATGGTTAGTCTATCTCTTCAGTATGGATTCCATTCGAGAGACATATTCTTCCACCCGTTCACTAGAGAACTAACTTAAGTTCACGAACTCCTCTCACATTGGTTCTTCAAAATCTTCATGCCTCCATTTAGTGAGGAAGGCCAATTTCAGGTTTTTACATGTGCCAAATGTTCCTGCTACTTGTCTCTCATACCATTGAAATGTCAGACCTTTGAAAGTAGCAAGGAATATCATCAACCAATGCTCTGAGGTTCTAGCATTGTTAGCTACACACGTTACCATAAACTCAGCTACATGAAGATCAGGGTCTTCATTGTACTCTCTCTTAAAGATGGGCAACAGGACTACATTTCTTGAATGGTCATCAATATTTCAAGGACAAGTCTGACTAGGAAGGGGACCTTCAGTCACCATCGAGAATTCTTTAAAGAGTGCCACTAGGTTGTCAAAGAATGCATGTGCTTGCTAGCCAATTCTTGGCTTTGATTTTTGCCTTCTCTCTTTTCACATACATCTCGACTCATTATAATGCTTGCTTGTTGATTGCTTCATTTAGAGAGTTAGCTCGAATATGTTTGTCTGTATTCAATAGAGTAGAATTAGAAGGGCATCCATCTTTGGAGGACTCTCATGCCAACATTTCTTCTACTTCCTTCTTTTCAATATCTATGAGTTTAGCTTTCATTCCACTATAGAGGGGAAGATATTCAGTTCTGAAGGTATCAAAACTCATTTTTTTTAGGATCGTTGTGGTGCCATCATCATAGTAATTCCAACTTTGTGATGGTTTCAATAGTGTATGTTGTGAAGAACACTCTATCTACTAGTTTCTAGTGGGTTGCTAATTAGACAAACAGAAGGTTGTCAATGCACCAAGCATCCCATGTATCTTGCTGTTCAGGATCTATAAACATACTCCAACTCTTTTCCTTCTTGTCCTTGTGCACTTCCAGTGACCACAACTCATGAAAATTCTTCACAATCTCCCTCTTGATGATGTCTAAAAACTCTTCAATGAAGGCCAAGTCTCCCATGGATGGTTATTCTCTCTATTTCTACACCCGAGTTTACTCCTAGATAATTTGCTACCAAGATGCATCTCTCTATTACTTCAAAAGGGAGAGAAAATAGTCCACCACATAGATCTTGCATCAAGATGGTAATATGTTATCGCCATTGTGGGATGAACTTCTTGTAGAAAGTGGCATTGACTATGTGAATTTCCAATTCTTCAGTGGTAGAAGTAACTCAATCAAACTCAAATACTATCAGAACATCAACAAAATATGTCACAACATCATATTTTCACTACAAAACATCATGGGCTTCTCAAACCTAATCAACCTCATCCAAAACACTTTGAAACACTTCCAAAACAAATAATCATCATTCAAAATAAATAAAAAATCAACCATTTTATCTTTAAAAGTAACAAAAATCAGTCAAAAAATCAAGTCATTTTAGTCCCTCAACATATCCTCTATATGGTTCTTCCTTAGACAATATGAATGGAGAAAAATCTAGAAATGGTTAGCTTTTGTGTACATTTAGTAGCTAAATGTCCCACTTCATGATTGCACTTTCCACATCATGTATTAGGTTGCATCATATCTCTTCCACCTCCTCCTACACGACTGGATATGTTGGCAATGTTCACCTTTAGAGTCTACAGTTGTTCCGTAATCACGTCCATCAACTCCTTGATGCTTGCAACTTAATTGGACAAGTAGTCCTTCAAATTTTCTCCTCTTGAAGTACTTGTAATAGGGTTTTGGGGAGCCTCTATAATCACTGCTTAGACTAGATGGATTGATCAAGAGGGTCCTCTGTTTTTTATTTCAATTCAAAGCTCCTGTTGAGAGTGGGGGTTGTTGGTTCCAGTTAGTAGGATTCCATTGTTTTTTTGTTGCCATTGGGGGAACTATTTGAGGCCACTATTGTTGTAGTTGAACCATCATTTGAGGTGTTGTTGTCTGCGGCCACTTTGGATTGGATGCACTGTACTGCGGCACTGTTTGCATTTGAGGGTAGGGGTTGGAAACTGTTTCTAGGACTACATTTGGTGGATATACCATTCCTCGTATGGGAGAAGGTAAGATTTATCTTCCTTAGGTCATCCATAGGCTTTCTTTGACTACATTTGGTGGATATACCATTCCCATACTACAAGGCTTTCTTTGACGCCCTAGTGGCACTCTCTCTTTAAAGGAGGCTTTCGCTACTAGCCAATTCTTGGCTTTGATTTTTGTCTTTTCTCTTCTCAAATACATCTGGACTCATTCTAATGCTTGCTTGTTTATTGCTTCATTCATCATGGAGTTAGATCCACTCTGTTTGTTTGTACTCAATAGAGTAAAACCAAAGGGGCTTCAATCTCTAGAGGACTCTCTTACCAATAGTTCTTGTACTTCCTTCTTTTCAATGTCTCTAAATTCAGCTTTCATTCCACTATAGAGGGGAAGATATTCAGTTCTAAAGGTATCAAAACTCATTCTTTTGAGGATCATTGTGATGCCATCATCATATAAATGCCATTCTTTTTATGGTTTCAACAGTGTATGTTGTGAAGAACACTTTATCTATTAGTTTCCAATGGGTTGCTAATTGGACAAACAGAAGGTTGTCAATGCACCAAGCATCCCATGTATCCTACTCTTGAGGATCTACATATAAATTCCAACTCTTTTCCTTCTTGTCCTTGTGTACTTCAATTGACCACAACTCCTAAAGCTTCTTCACAATCTCCCACTTAATGATGTCTGAAAACTCTTCAATGAAGGCCAAATCTCCCATGGATGGTAATTCTCTCTATTTCTGCACTTCAGCTTACTCCTAGATAATTTGCCACCAAGATGCATGTCTCTATTGCTTCAAAAGGGAGAGGAAATAGTCCACCACATAGAGCTTGCATCAAGATGGTAATATGTTTTTGCCATTTGTGGGATGAAGTTCTTGTAGAAAGTGGCTTTGACTATGAGAATTTCCAAATATTTAGTGGTAGAAGGAACTTTGCAAGCATCCATTGAATTATCTCCTCTTTGCAATGCAATTTCCTTCGTTTTCAACCCCTTCTAATGCTTGTTGATGGTATTGTGTCCCCAGCTGCTACATATAAAAAACATGGAGCCCCAAGAGAAACACTAAGAAAATGGAGAATGTGCTGCAATAAAATCTATATTGTTTCATGAACAACCATCTTTTTTATATTTTATGTGACCATAAAAAGAAAAACAACATCAATCTTCTCAAATCTTCAATGCAGCTTATTCTCCCATGGCTTTAACTTGAACAAAATTGATTATGATATTCATATTCCTCATAGAATTCATCAAGAAACCACAAAATCACAAGAGAATACACAAATTTGAATGGAAATAATCACATAGCATTCTTTTTCAAAGGTTTCATAGCTTTCTTTCACAATCTCTCACTCATAGATACATTGTTTTGCACAGATTTGGCTATCTCTCTCACACGCTCTCGCTCACTCTCATACTCTCTCTCAGTTGTAAAATGGGATAATAAAGAATAATCATCCCCAAAACCTCTTTGGTGGTGGTAACCCCTCCCAAGAGATATGTTTTATATGAAAGGTAATCAGAGCCACTACACTATCCCTTCATAGCTCAACAATGTCATTGTCACTTCAGCCTTCACTTGAGTCTTCAATAGCTACTTATTCCACTTATTTGACCTATTTTAAACTTGTATTCATCTCTTTCCAAGGCTGGAAAATTTCTCGAAGCTACGAATCTATCCCATATAACACTTATAGATATATACATTATGGAACAGAATAGAAAAACATACTCTACGAAAGCTCAACAAAAGGTCTACAGTACCATACAGAAGGTCATAAGAAAGACTTTAGCTAAACTAAAACCATTCAAAACCATCAAGAATAAATCAATAAGCTTCCAAACACCCTCAAAAATCATCAATTATAATTCCAACCTCTCATATAGAAGAAAACAAGGAAAAATAAAAGCTTAACAGACTCAATCAAACCCAATTAGACACTATCGGGACATCAATTGAATATGTCACTACATCATATTTTCACTATAAAACATCATGAGCTTCTCAAACCTAATCAATCTCATCCAAAAAACTCTCAAACACTTCCAAAATAACTAAACACCATTCAAAATAAATAAAAAATCAACATTTAGTCCTCAAAAATAACAAAAATTAGCCCAAAAATCAAGTCATTTTAGTCCCTCAACATGTCCTTTGTATGGTTCTTCCTTAAACAATATGAACAAAGAAGCATCTAAAAATGGTTGGCTTTTGGGTACATTCAATGGCTAAATGTCCCGCTTGATGATGGCACCTCCTCCTCATGTAGGACTATATATATTGGCAATATTCACCTTTAGCATCTGCACATGTTCTATAATCATGTCCATCAACTCCTTCTTGATACTTGCAACTTAATTGGACAAGTAGTCCTTCAAATTTTGCCTCCTAGAGTACTTGCAGTAGGGTCTTGGGAAGCCTCTGAAATCACTATATAGACTGGTTGGATTGATCAAGAGGATCCTCTATTCGGATTATGATTCAAAGCTCCTGTTGAGAGTGCGGCTTGTTGGTTTCATTTGGTAGGATTCCATTGTTATTGTTGAGTCGACACCTAGTGGGGGAACTATTTGAGGCCACTGTTGTTGCAGTTGAACCATCATTTGAGGTATTGTTGTCTACAGCGGCCATTATGGATTCGGTGCACTCTACTGCTACACTATTTGAATCTGAGATTAGGAGTAGGAAACTATTTTTGGGACTGCATTTGGTGGGTATACCATTCCTGGTATGGGAGGAGATAAGACTCCTCTTCTTAAGGTCATCAATTGCCTTTTTCTAACTTCATCATAGAGTATTACACCTTCTAGTGTAGCTTGCAGGTTCATTGATCTTCTCAATTCCATAAACTTATAAACTTCTGGTTGTAGGCCTCTAAGAAAAACTCCCTTTTGTATACCTTCATCTAAGTGATGGTTAGTCCATCTCTTTAGTATGGATTCCATTCTAGAGACATATTCTTCCACTCATTTGCTAGAGGAATGACTTAAGTTCATGAACTCCTCTCACAGGTTTTGTTCAAAAATTTTATGCCTAAATTTAGTGAGGAAGTCCAATTTTAGGTCGTCCCATGTGCCTAAAGTTCATGGTGCTTGTCTCTCATTCCACTGAAACGCCACACCTTTGAAAGTGGCGATGAATATAACCAACCAATGCTTGAGGGTTCTTGCATTGTTAGCTACACACACTACCATAAACATAGCCACATGTAAAATAGGGTCTTCATTGTACTCTCCCTTAAAGATGGGAAATTGAACTACATTCACTAGCTTGTCATCAATATTTTTAAGGACAGATTTAACTAGGAAGGGGACCTTGAGTCACCATGGGGACTTTTGTAAAGATTGCTGCTAGGGTGTCAAATGAGGATTCTGCTCTCCTGCCAGCTAGTTCTCAACTTTGATTTTTACTCCATCTCTTCTCACATACCTCTCGACTCGTTCGAGTGGTGCCTCTTGA
The DNA here is from genome assembly GCF_053477565.2 of Lygodium microphyllum. NCBI lineage: Eukaryota > Viridiplantae > Streptophyta > Polypodiopsida > Schizaeales > Lygodiaceae > Lygodium > Lygodium microphyllum. The sequence goes on along the minus strand of NC_141144.1, from coordinate 30,553,578 downwards.
TCTCATCCTTCATCAAGGAGTTAGCTCCAACCAATTCGTCCCCTGTACTCAATAGAGCAGAATCTAGGGGCTTCATCCTCTTGAGGACTCTCTTGCCAACATTTCTTCTACTTTCTTCTTTTCAACACCTATGAATTTTAGCTTTCATTCCACTACAAAGAGGAAGATATTTGGTTTTGAAGGTATCAAAACTCATTCTTTTGAGCATCGTTGTGGTGCCATCATCATAGTGATGCTAGCCCTCTAATGGTTTCAATAGTGTAATTTTTGAAGAACACTCTATCTAGTAGCTTCTAGTGGGTTGCTAATTGGACAAGCATAAGGTTTTTAGAGCACCAAGGATCCCACGTATCTTGCTGTTGAGCATCCATAAACATATCCCAACTCTTTTCCTTCTTATTTTTGTGAACTTCAATTGACTATGACCCTTGAAGATTATTCATAATCTTACACTTGATGATGTTTAGAAACTCTTCAATGAAATCTAAATCTCCCATGAATGGTCATTATCTCTATTTATAATCTTTAGTTTTCTCCCAAAAAACTCACCAACAAGATGCATGTATTTTTTGCTTCAACAAGGAGAGGAAATAGTCCACCACATAGAGGCTGCATCAAGATGGTAATATGTTTCCACCATTTTGGGATGAATTTCTTGTAGAAAGTGGTTTTGGCAATGATAATTTCCAATTCTTTAGTGGTAGAAGGAACTTTGCAAGCATCCATTGAATTTTTTTCTTTTCAACAATATCATTTCCTTTATTTTCAGTCCCTTCTTGTGCTTGTTGATGGCAATTTTCCTTGGCTGCATACCAAAAACATGGATCCCCAAGAGGAACACTAATAAAATGGAGAATGTACTGCAAGAAAGTCTATATTGTATCATTAATGAGTATGCTTTTCATATTCTATGTGATCACAACAGGAAAAATAACACCAATCTTCTCAAATCTTCATGCAACTTCATATGACAATTCTCCCATGGACTTATCACAACAAAATTTCAACAAATTATTCATATTCTTCATTTTTTAAAAAAAAGAGAATACAAAGGAATGCTCCAATTTGAATGGAGATCATCACATAGTATTTATCTTCAATAGTTTCACAATCTTCAAGTCTCTCTCACAATCTCTCACTCATAAATACATTTTTTGCATGAAAAATTGGCTATCTCTCACACAGAGTCTCTCTCATATATGCTCTCTCTCAATAGTACAATGGAATAATCAAGAATAATAATCCATAACCCCTATTATGAAAGGTCACCAAAGCTAGTACAATGTCCTTTTGTAGCTCAACATTGTCATTGTCACTTCAATCTTTACTTGAGCCTTTAGAAGCTACTTCTTCCACTTCTTTGAGCTATTTTGAACTTGTATTCATCTCTTTGCAAGGTTAGAAAACTTATATTGGAGCTATATATAGCTCACCCTATCTAGACTAGGTCACACCTATATATATGTAGATTGTGATCAATATGAGATAGTCTTTGGGAGTGTATATTGCGTGTCTTTTCTCTCCCTCTTGTGTCTCTACATATATTCTCTCTCTATATCTCAACATGGTATGAGAGCTATCACGATCGACTACAACCACTTCCTTGAAGAAGATAATCAGAAAGTATATCTATGTAGTATCTCCTTAATTCTTGATTCATGTTCTTTTCATGCTTAAATTTGATGTATTGTGTTTGTTCTGATCATCTTATGTTATGAATTTTAAGCATAGAAGAAGTTCACTTGATTTTCATCAATCATCATTTAGATTGCAGATATGTTGAATTATAGATATGCTTGCTTTGACACCCTAAAAGTTTCTATTTAGAAAACTCTTAAGAAAATACTTTCTCAAGAAAACTAGTTTTTGTGATGTGCTAGGACTCACAAGCTTTCTTTTTATCAAATCCATGCTCAATTTAGAGTTTTGTGTCAAAAGTTATGTCAATTCAGGTAAATTGGACTTGAAACAGGAAAACAAACATGGTAATAGCTTTTCGTGCAAACTTCTACAACACAGGTTTTGTCACGATTACTCACTCCTTGCATTTCTACAAATTTTCCAAAAGTAGCTAGATCATCATCTATTCTTGGCTAAAAACTAAAGCACTAACATTTGAGCATTGTTCATATTTGTCACCTATTTTGGACCGATTTCTTCTCTCACATGTTGTCTATTTTGGGTCACTTTATTCTTGCCCACTTTTTGTGTACCTTGGGCCTGTTTCTTTTGGGGTATACTTTTTGAACTAAACGTTTTTTCTTATAGCATAGCTTCTGCATATGATTTGTTGTGTTGCACTTTTGTCTTATCGTTTCCTATATGGTGTGTAGATTATGTGATCTCATAATGTACATATTCTCTCAACAAGGTATGTCAAATTCTATAATTATCGACGGGGTTCCTTTTGGACAATGTTTTGTTTCTCACTTTCAAGGACAAGGATTCCTTGGGTGGAAAGTAAAGATGTTGCTAATTATTGAAGGTGATGACTTGCGTGATATTGTTCTTGCTAATTAAGAATGTGTGGCTCAACCAATTGATCAGGCTCGTGATAATACCCTTGTAACTGAAAGGCCTATCTTGAAGAATGGCAAACTATTTATAATGAGTGGGTAAAACATGAAAAAGGAGCTCATCATTATATTCTTTCTACTCTTCAAAATCCCTTATGCTTGATGCATATAATCTTTCAATCTCACAAACTATATGGGAGTATTTGATAGCAAATTTTGAGAATAAATATATTATAAAAATCCTTTATCTTCATAGTCAGCTCATTGAGTTACAATACAACATCGAAACTTCTATGACAACACATATCAAATCATTCAAAAACATTATTAATTAGCTTGTTTCTCTACTGATGATGCTATTCCACGAAAGCAATTGGTATCACAGCTTATTGATACTATAAAGGATCATGCTTATGATAATATTGTTACCATATTATCTAACAAAGATGGGATCAATTTTGATCAAGCCTATAAATATTTGATTGAATGTTCATAATGACACACAAATCAAGAAATAGTTATGATCTCACAAGAGGATACAAAATCAGAATAAATTGACCAAGCTTTACTTGGTTAGAGGCATCCCTTTCCACACTCTACACATAGGAGTCATCATGGTGGTAACTTCTCTTGCCTCAAGTTTCCTAATAGACATTGTTCTAAATTAATTGCAATAGAAATGATCACACTACAAATAATTGATGGGCAAAACAATATCATGAAGAACATGGTATTACAAATAAACAACCATGTTTATGTAGAGCTTATTCTAATTGTGACTAATACAAAAAAGAGTGATCATCCAACCCATCTATGTTTTAAGAGACATTTTGATTCAAATCATAATAGAGCATATGTTGCTACACATGACAACACTATTGAGGAAGTAAATTGTGTTAGTTATTCTATCTCTCCAGAAAGAATACTTCATGTTCATGATGGATCTCTTTTTATTATTGATTTGGTGCTACGAGAAACATGACATATCAATCCAAATAGTTACATAATTATCATTCCATTCCTCTCAAGAAACTTCCTTATCTTGCTTGTGACACAACATGTCAAGTCAAAGGTATAGGTGGTTTATATTTCGGTACTCTTTCTTCAATGAGAATTCTGTGTGCAGTTTGACATGTCCCAGATCTACAAAGCAATCTTCTTTCAATTTCAAGACTTGTACATCTTGGTCTCTTTGTCGGTTTTTAACCACACCAAGTGTCGCATTGAGAAAGGTGGCCAAAGCATAGTTGTTGCTCCTCAAAATTGTAATCTTTTTTATTTATATTTAAATGAAGATGTTGCAAATGTTGTTACAACTCTTGGCAATCTTAATAGCAAAATATGACATCACCGCTTTGTTCACTTTGATTTTTCAAAGCTTTTCATCGATCTTTATCGGTGTGAACTTCTTCAAGGTATGGAATTTAAAGCTTGTTCTCATATAGGTATTTGTGAATATTGTGCACTTGGAAAGCATTTTTGCAAACCCTTTTCCATTAATCCACCACAACTTATTCTAGAGATTTGCTTGATCTTATTCACACTGATGTTTGTGGACCTTTTCCTCCATCAAAATATCAATATTGGTATTCCATGACTTTTATTGATTACTTCTCAAGATACACCACTATTTATCTCTTGTGACACAAATCAGAAGCTTTATTATCTTTTAAGCAATATCAAAAAAGCTACAGAACCTCATACTGGTCATTGCATCAAGAAACTTTGTAGTGATAACGGTGAAGAATGAATTTCAAATGATTTTGATAATTATTGTAATAATCAAGGTATTCATCATTCCCTACTCTCCTCAACATAATGGTATTGTTGAATGTAAAAACAAGACTATTCTCAATGGCATGTGATGTATGCTTATTCATTTTGTCTTATCTTGATGTTTCTGGGCTGAAGTGATCTTAACAATAGTATTTGTGCAAAATCATCTTTCTACAACTTCTCCTCATGGTAAAATACCAATTACTACTTAGATAGGTGAAACTCCTTCTGTTTCATATTTTTGAGCTTTTGGATGTATTGCTTAAATGCATGTACCCAAAGAGACTCTCAAAAAACTTGATGCTCCTGGTTTGAAAGTTATTTTCATTGGATATTCAAGTTTTTGTAAGGGATACAAGTTTTATGATCAGTCTTCAAGAAGATAATCATAAGTCATTATGCTATTTTCAATTAGCAACTTATGGCCAACACATGGTCTCACGAGGATGTTGGGCGGATGTGGTCACTAGAGGACGTTGATGATACAAATTCATTACTCACTTATTTTCCTTTTCTATATGACGATGAAGCTCCTTCATGGAATAATATTGACTCTTCAAATCAGGATTCACAACTTGCACCTATTATTTCTGATGATGACCTTGGTGTTGATTTTTATGTTGATATTCCAATTGATAATGAGCATGGTACTTATCATGTTTATGATGTTGATATTCTTGAGAATGCTCTCCAAATTTGTGAATACCCTATCTCTTATAGTGACACCATGTCATTCCCACAAAAGAAACACTGGCAGGGGACCATGGAAGCTAAGTATGAATCTCTTCTCTTTAAAGGTACATGGGCTCTAACTGAGTTACCACCTGCATGTACTACTATTAAATGCAAGTGGGTTTAGAAGACCATTAAGATTTTGGGTTCTCACATTCGTTAAGTCATTCCCAAATCAGACTCCAAATCATCATTAAGAAAAGTCATTCTCACATCAAGTGGAGGTTCACAAAAAGCAAACTCCAAATCAAACATTGGACTGCAACTAGATTAGTTTTGAAGTATTTGAAAGGCACTAAAGATTTTGGATTGGTTTATCAATGCCACAACAACACTCTGATTCTCTATATTCACTTCAACTTTTGGGTTACATGGATGCATATTGGGCAAGCTCTCACTTATCTATGCATTCTATAAGTGGAATTTGTTCCTTTATCAATGGCTTTCTTGTTTCTTGGACTAGGAAGAAACAACATGGTGTTTTTGTTTCCACTATACTAGAGACTAAATATGTAGCTTCATCTTTAGTGGCTCAAGATTTAGTATGGCTTCGACAAATTCTATTGGATATGGGTCATCCTCCTTTCTCTAGCACATCACTTTGATGTGATAACCAAAGTGCTATTAGTCTTGCTAAATACTATGATCAACATAACAAGTCTAAACATATTGCAGTACATTATCATTATGTTCAATATGAAGTAAAGAAAGGAATGATCATGATTGAACATTGTCCGAATGATCAGACAATCGCATATATATTCACGAAAGGACACAATGAAGCACTCTTCACTCTAATATGCTCGAAAATTAGAGTTGTCTCAACTTCAATCTTTAGGAATTAATCTACTATGACATTTCGCTGTAATTGTACATACTCCTTGTAGGCACCATAGCTTCACATATGAACATAAACCTCAGACCTCTTGGTCACCTTTGCACATAAACCTCAGACCTCAGGCCTTTAGCATCCCATGAATAGGCAATAGAAGTTACATGCGTAAAATAAGATTTTATTCGATTCCTACATATAATCTCTTTGAGGAATTCTTAACTACAAATTCCAAGGGGTAACTTGGGTCTGCACAAGATGAACCTATGCGAGTACAAGGAATGTATTGTGTCCCTAAAAGATTTAATATTTCTGATTTTTGTGTTGATCAAATGAAATGTCTGAATTACAAATGTTAATCCTCGGTATATATGTCATGAAGGAAAATATATTGATATCTTTTGCACCTTGGAATCATGATAGTTCTATAGCATGTAAATTCCAACCCTTGTAAATTCAGCCTTTGCCTATGTGAATAGCCCTTAACTTTGGAAATGGGGGTTAGAATAAAGAAGGCAAGAGGCCAAGGGAAGACATTTTTTGGCTCATTCACTAAATTTGGTTGTTTACTTTCTTGAAGTTAGTTTCCTTCTTGCTAGTTGAAGCATCAGCCATGGCTGTCATGTATCTTGGAACCATCAACATTAATACATGGCAAGATGTCTTGGTGCTATAGTTCTTTGTTATTTTATTGTTGTTTTCACATCAATTACAGTTTTAGTTAGATTTCCTTTCATGGTAGTTAGATTTTGTTTCATGGTTGAATGCTTCATTACATTAGTATCAGAGCTTTTCTTTGATCTAAGGCAGGCTTTAATTCCATCATTTTCATGATTATGATCTAGTTGGGGAGGTCATTTTCATGGAAGATTTGGTTACAGACATCATTTATGTGTAACTGGAGTTGAAGACACAGTTACATGGTTTGGTTTCTACTTGATAGTGACTAGTCAGGTTGCTGTACTACTTCAAACCGTGTTAAAGATGGTGGATCTTGGTAATATCTAGTGGGCAATGGTGGGCTCCATCCAATTTTAACAGGTCGTGGCTCAATTTTCGCTCAAAAATGAAGAGAGATGGACAAAATGCAGGAAACTTGGGTTGAGGTTGAGTTTACTGGGGATTAATTTTGAGAGGGAAGGGTTTACTTTTCAAACACAGTCTTTCTCTCTCCCGTTTCAAACTCCTTTCATCCTCCATAGCCAAAACTTCCATCCTCTCTCTCTCTTCCATGAGTTCTACTGCCAAAATGGACCTGTGAGCTTAAGTCTTCATGCTCCAAGCTCCCTGTAGAGTACTCTTATGGCTCATAGGCCACCATTTGATCATGTAGAACTCCGGTATGAACTATTGCGATCTGCGCCTGCAGTACATGCTGAAGCATAATGGAGATTTTAAGGGATTATTGAGCTCTTAGGCAGCCAAGGGTGCGTCCATCCTCAAGCTGCTTGCCAGTAAGGACCAGTCTCTGCTGGTCAGGAGGAATGCCTTCCTTGTCCTAGATCTTAGCCTTAACATTGTCAATCGGTCAGAGTTCTCAACCTCGAGGGTAATAGTCTTTACGAATAAGGTCTTAACAAATATCTGCATCCCACCACGCAAGCGCAGCACAAGATGGAGAGTGCTTTCCTTTTGGATGTTGTAGTCAGCAAGGGTGCGATCTGATTCGTGGACATTTTTGTTTCTATGATGGAAATTTTGGCGTTGAAGGCAACAACGGGCTACGGGTCATAATCGGGTAGCTGTTTGAATGGCAGCACGATGATGAGAATGGAAGGCACCATTACATTTGTTTTTCCTGGAACCAACAATAGCACCAGGGCATATGGTGGATATAAGGTTCCTTGCAGGGGCCTTTGTCCAACAAGAGCTGTGAAGGCCTAAGAGTGAGGAGAGACAGAGGTAGAGAGAGTGAGAGAGAGAGAGGCGCGTGCACACACACAGAATCAGAAGTAGGCAGAGAGAGAGAGAGAGAGAGAGAGAGAGAGCGCTTTGTCATGCTCATACACTGTTATTTCTAAACACACAGCCACACCCGCATCGGTTTGCTCCTGCTACTTTTCGGAATGGGTAAGCCATTGTTCCGCCTGAGTCATGTCTGGATTGCTGTCTTGGGAAGGCTCCTTAAGACTGCAAAAGCTTCTCGGAGGCTTCTCCCCTCCCCTTCTTCCAAATATTATGAAATTCTGGTAAAAACAGAGCACATCAGAGGTGTCGATGTCATTGGGGAATAGCTTGTGCTCCTACCAAGCTCTAATTTTAAATATACATATGCTTGTCCTCTGTGTACTGGTACAGAAAATGTTGAAATCTGACAAAATATCTCAGATCTCTTTGAAGTTGAAAGAAGAGGATCTGAACACATGGAAAACCTTTATAAGATCTCATATTTTCAGGCCATATGTCTTTAGAGCCTTAATCAGCATTCTAACACACACTCCTACCTCACGTGAAGAAATGTTGAGATTAGAAGCTCTATAAAGCTTATACTAAGCCTCTACTATACGTGGCATTTGGTTGTTTTGGACAGCATCAAAGATTCTCAAAAATTTTGAAGCAAACCAAAGGGATTTTGGTGGCAAATCATCCCTGAAGTACCCTCAAGTACTTGCCCTCAAGTCTTCATCAACATTGGCCGACATTGAAAGGATTGGAGCCAACATTAGTCAAGGCAAGGAAATGGACAGCATGTACCTTCAATGCCATTAAAATTTTGGCTTCTTCTTTCAAATCTTGGAGTCTATATTCTATATTGGAGCTCTCTTGATTGGTCATTCATGCTCTACAACAAGTAGAGAAAGATTTTGTCTACATCTACCCTTCTTGAAGCCATTTGGAGCAATCATGGGAGTCTATGAAGCTGAGGCTTATTCATTGATGGAGCACTCTTGAATTTGGGCATTCTTGGACGAAATTGAAGAGGATATCAAGTTCTATTTGCTGATGTCAAGTACTGTTGATGAGAGGCTATTTCATCAACAACACTCTTCTCCTACAAGCTAAAGAGGTACACTGATCATTTCTAATCTCTCTTTAAATCCTCTTTGCTGAGCTTAGTCCAATTGTTGAAGGGGGAATTAGATGATTAAGAAGGCCATTCAATCAATCAAATGCATTTCATGGAAGCCTATAGGGTTAATGTAGTGATTGCTCAATGCATAATGTCTTCCATCAACTGAAATAATCATTTCTAAATGCCTCAAACTCTATCATAGTGATTGATCAATACCTATCCACTTCTATTCACTGAAGTAATCACTTCTTAGTGTTCCAATTCTCAATTTCTTTTGCCTAACCCTGACATTGATTGGTTGCCCTATTTTTTTTTCTTTGTCATAAGTAAATTCTACCCAATGGTAAGTGGAAAAATATTTGTTAAGCAGTGAGTCACTGCTGAGGTGATCCCTTACCCATTTTCATTTCAATTCCAACCTATTCTATTCAAATTCTTGCAGATCATAAAAGGGCAATCAAAATTTTTCCTATTCCATGCATTTCATGCTAATTTTTTAGAGCCTAGCATTGAACTGCCATGTATATGCCCACGAGGAAAAGTGGATGCCAAGCGAGTTGGTAGGACAAAAGAGAGGTGACCCTCCCCTACTGACAAGGACCCTGAAGGGGAGCGCAACCTGACTCGAGAGGGAACTTTGCACACCCCTCGAGTCTCGGATCCCACACATTTAAAGTTTAGGTGCACGTACAAAACTCAAAGACACAAGAAATCAGCCTACATCATGATGTATTTGGCAGTGGTTACTTGATGTATTGACAAATGCTTGGCAACCATTCAATGGGAAAATGTATGGAAAGAAAATGCATGGAAGAAAAATGTATGTCTCCTATGACAATGACACATTGGATCAGCATTGAAGTGTTGGGACAGAGTATGCAAGCAGGTCATCATTGATTTTGGCAGTCTACAGTGGATTATTCAATCATTTTGGTTATTTCAGAGAGTATTTTCAGCTTAGGCAAATGAATTTTTAGACAACAACAATAAACTACCTACAGAATTTTCTGTACTTATCCACTTTCGACACTTGATAGCTTGTTTGAAATGAGACTTCTCAAGCTTCAAGGTGAGCCAAAGAGTTTGTTATTCAGAGCTCTAGAACTCAAGATAATCGAGTTTTTCTTCTGATGTATATACAAGACAGAAATTAACTCATGGCAAGGAATAAGAAAAGAGACACTGTTTTGGACACCATTAATGAAGAGATGAGAGAATACCAACATGAACGAAGTGAACATGATACTTCTCAAGAAGCTATATATCGTATGCACTATGGGAATGAAGAGGTTGATGCAAGCTCCACTCATTCCCCCTATCAATCAACCAATGAATGGTGTTGAGATGTCTCATGCTTCTATGAACTCTAACAGTCTACAACAACTCTCAAATGATATTAAAGACATGAAATCAGGCCTTGATGGTATGAGGATGGGTATTGATAAGCTAGTGGCTATCTTTAGTGAAAAGATGTTACCTACAGCTGGTCCTAATGTCCCACATCCTCATTTGGCTGAAGAGCATCCCAAACCTTCTACTCCAAAGGTGGTAGGATAATTTGAGATTGGGGAATCATCAAAGGCTAAAGATTTTGCTCAGCCCACCTCGTTTCAACCCCAGCCCCATCAATTAAAGGCCTATTCTCAGTCACATGGGCAAGATCCACATGAGAGGGTTCAAGCAAACTCTAGGCATGAGGAAGACATCCACGGTTGCAATTCATTTTACAAGCAATTTTATCCCCAACCAAATGTTGGTGGGTATGAACAAGGGCATGTGAATTCAGCCCCAAACTCCTATGGACAGCCACAACACAATTCTCATACTCAAATGCAGCCTAATAGGCCAAGCCCCTTATCCAATCATGGTTGGCCACAACAAAATAGTGGGCAGCAACCACCATTCAACACTACTATGCATGGACAACCTCAAGGGTACCATGGACAACCTCCCAATGTGAGCAACACCTATTTTCAGCCTCAAGGACATTATTCCCAGCCACAAGGTTATGGTATACAGTATGGATAGCAAAACCCAAATGCACAAGGAACTTGGAATAATGAATTTCCTAGGCAAGGCTCATTTGGTAACTCTTTTGGGCAACGGCACCATAATGGGCAGCCACCTCAATATGAGAGAGAGTACAAAGAGAAAATAGTAATCTCAAATTTCAAAGGAGAGAATCCTTCACCCACGGAGTTGGAGGAGTAGTTTGACAAATTGGAGATGTACTTTTCCCTTTATCCAAGGCCCAAAAATGCTAAAGTGAAATTTGTAGCCCTTCATTTAGAAGGCTATGCACATAGTTGGTGGAGATATATGACGAGGATGGGACATAATTTCTTATCTTGGGATGCATTGAAGAATGCCATGATTGAAGTCTTTGTTTCTCCCATCGAAAAGGAGCGCTTGGAAAAGAAATGGTATGCCCTTGAGCAACGTGGTCTCTCAGATAGAGAGTACTCAAATCAGTTTTTGAACCTCTTAATGTATGTTCATGGAGTTTCTGATAGTGCCAAATTGAACAAATACATATTTGGTTTGGAATCTACCCTATCCTCCGAAGTTGAAGCCATGAATCCTATGTCCTTGCAAGATGCCATTCAATTGGCTGAATGTTATGGGAAGAAATACAAGGATTTTCAGTTAAAAACAGGGCATTCATTTCAGCCTATGTAGTTTCCAAAGACATCAGGTCATTATGGGCATGTTAGAACTGATTTTCAGCATGTTGGAAAGCCATCAAATGTTGAGAGCGGAGTTTTGACCCCGGGATGTGCCTAAAATTTTCCCAAAAATCTGTAATTTAGGCGAAAAATATTTAACATCGAAGGCGGCGGCTCCAGTTAGGACGATTTTAAGCACCAAGTGAAAGACGACTTTTAAAAGGCGCCCGAGCGACACTTGTGGATTTTTGATAATTTTTCAGACTACCGTGCAGGTTGCCAGGAGTTGCTAGTCAATGCGGGATGTAAAGCTGGATATCCATAAATTTACAGCACTCGAATCGGATGTCGGACGGGGAAATGGTCACAAATTGGGCAAGATATGAAAAGGTGACACTTGGGAGGTCAAAATTGGGTGTGCCTTTTGGGAGTTGGGGGCCCCTAAAAATTTTATGCAACATCTTGGCAAATCATGGAGAGAGAAGGAGCATGGAAGCGTGGAAAAATGGCACCAGGATGCGCCCGAAAATTGCACTCCTTGATGATGATGGGGATGATGCTTGGCTGTGAAGACCCTATGCAATCGATGCTGGGGCTGAACTTCTTCCTCCTTGCTGGTCCTATCGCCGCCCTTTGCCCGTGAAATGGCTGTGGGAATGAAGAGATGGAAATCTATTCTTTCTCTCTCCTCCCTCTCTCTCCTTTAAAGGGCTGTTCTTGCATGCAAGAGAAAATGAAGAATGGTGAAGGAAAGATTGTCCGGTTGGGACTGGATTGCTTCCAAGGTCGATATAGACATGAAGATTGCTGATTGTGAAGATGCTGGATATTGAATGTGGGCTGACCCGCAATCCCGCAGCAAAATCGAGATCCCGAAACACGAAACCTAAGCGGTAATTTAATTTTTATGAAGAAAAAATGAGTTTTTATGCCATTTGATTGATGAAACATTGTTCCCATGGGCTGATTATGCATTATGATGTTGTTTTCTATGAGTTTCAATAGTTTATCATCTAAAAATCAGAAAATCATAAGTGATATGGCTGAAATTAATGTTAAAGAACCCAAAAAACACGCGTTTAAGGGGTAAAAATGGGATTTTTGCAAAATAAATGGGAAATATTAGACATAATGCCAACAAAACCTGAAATTTTGCTATCAAGGAACCTAAGGGCCATATCCCACAATCAATCTTAATTTTTAGTCATTTTTTATTGACAAAATAGAGGAAAAAGTACCAAAAAATGGTGAAAAATGGATTTTAAATGGGAGAAAATTAGGAAATGGTAAAAGGAAAATTCCAGAAAATTGCATGTGTGTTTGTGTAGCGTATTATGAAGGTAAAGCATGAGGTTGGCCTCGGTTTACCCTCGTTTCTATGTTTCCATTCATGTTTATCGCTTTCTTTGTAAGGAAAAACACATAAAATGACTATTTCACCTATCAACGAATGCAAAACATTAAACGGTAGGGTGAGAGGGGAGTTTGAGTGTCAAAATACAAACTAAAGTCTAGTTTATGTGTTGCATCATGCCTATAGGACGTTGTTTTAAAATAAAGAGGAAGGCAGCATGAGCGTAAGGCTCAGTGTCTTTTCTCATTACATAAACGCTAGCATGGAAATCATGAAAAGAATGGTTTCACACGATGCACAATGCTGATTTTCTCCTGTTTGTGCAGTAAACCGTTCACATTATGCACTATACATAGTTCATAGTATCAACGGAAAAGCTCATGGACTGCATAGTACTTGTTTTCCTAGGAATTTGACCCACGATTGAGAGTGTAAGGTTATCCTTTGTCGTAGGATAGAGGGTCAGTTTCCTAAGGGACTGTTAAGTAAGGACACATGATATATCTCCTGGATTCGAAATGAAAGAGTGGAGTGTGTTCGTCTGTTTTATATGTTGAGCAGCGCATCAAGGGGCCAATCCCCGCGATGTAGGAGAGCTGTAGTGGGGCCGCGGTGTTTATACCGAGAGGTTGCCTCCATGTATGTGATTATCGTGGCATGGCCAAAGTGTATGGATTCTCCCTCTGAGGAGTTTATAGAAAGGGAAATGTTGGACTACAAAACTACAAAACTATAAACGCATAGATTAGGCTTTAGGGCAGTTTGTCCCTTAGTAGCACATTGACGCTCGTGGTGTGCAAGGCCGTGAGGGTGTGTTTGTTTGTTATGAGTATGAGGTCCGGCTAGTGCCATAGCCAGTGCCGGCCCATTTTAGGTCCCATCAGTGGTGCGTCTACCGGGAGCTGCCAACAAGTGGTGGCCTTCAAATCTAGGATTTTAGGGACCAAAAGAAAGTTGGTTTATGTCCTCTGACAAGGACCATCAAGCCAAAATAGAAAAAGCAGAACGTGTTGAGAGGGCTAGACGGCGGTTGGAGATTGTAAGTCGCTATTCTCCTCAAAGGAGTAGCCCGATACGCATAAGAGGCAGTGGTCCTAGTAACCCAACTGCTGCACATAGTCCTTTAGGTGCAGGAGGAAGCACAAGTTCTTCCTCTCTTCCACCAAGTCAACCCACTTCAAGTGGGGGTATGATTCCATCAGTTCAAACTCCTATTGTCAATCCGATTGTCTCTATGGCACAACCCATTGCAATTCCTGCAGGGACGCCGGATTTGCCAACTTTAGGAGTTCCTTTGCCCATTTTTAATGGGTTAGCTGAAGAAGATGCGGAGTTTCACATTTATGAATTCCAACGATTAATGTTTAATTACCGTATCCAAGATGAGGGACATCTTATGATGTTCTTTAACATGACATTAAAAGGAATGGCTATGGTATAATATCATAGCATAGAGACTGGAACCATAACCACAATCGACCAATTTAATGCACCTTTTCGAGGAGAGTATGCCCCTGAAAGATGTGGCCAATACTGGTTGCGTGTTTTGAATATAACGCGCCAAGATCCCCATGAGAATGTGAAAGCCTATGCTAAGAAGCTTAAGAAAGTGTTTCGTAAGTTATAAACTTACATTCCTATTTTGTCGGCTGCGCGATTGCAATACTTCTTGCATGGATTGGATTTCAACATTCAGGTACAATTGAGCAGTGTGGCTTTGGCTGATATAGACACCGCCATCGCGCGGGCAGAAGAAGTAGAGTCACGATTACAAACAGCCTACTCCTCTCGAATAAATATTAATGCGGGTTTAGTACTTGGAGGCAATCTACCATTGACGAATGGAAGTCAAGGGATGCCTATGAATAACCCTAATGGGAGAGGAAGCATGGTTCAAAATGTACCTTTGCTGCCAGCTCTAAGGACACATAGCCCTCCCTTTCTGTTGAACTGAGCATGGAACCTAATTTAATCGGTCGCAAATCATTCAGCGTGCCAAGGTCCAACTCAATCACATCCGCGTCTCTTATCCTATCTTGCGGCTCTATCGGCTCATTTACAGTTATCTGATAAATATCCTCTGTAGTGGACCCCTCTTTAGATTCATCACTGGATGATATCTCACTACCAGATGGATCATCTGCTGCCTGCTGTCTCTAATTCAGTAGAGGATAAAGGAGCCCTCTCACTCTGAGGAGACTCAGGATAAGCATAGACTATTACTCGATTAGCACCGCGATATCTTTGCTTGGAGTTATGATGAGCTGAGAGGCATTCCTCCCAGCCTGGCTGTTCATACTATTCCTATAAAAGAAGGCAGTCATCCTGTGCGTCAGAAGGTAAGGCATATGCCTTTTGAATTGAGGGACAGGCTGTTTGAGGAGTTACAAAAGTTACGGAAAGCTGGGTTAATCTTCCCTGTACAACACACAGAATGGTGTTCACCAGTTGTCATCAAGAAGAAGAAAAACAACCAAATCCGACTATGTGTAGATTTTAGAGAGTTAAATAAGCAGACGATTAAGGATTACTACCCCTTGTCATTTATTGATCAGATTTTGGATCAATTAGTGGGTAGGGAGATATATTTGTTTATACATTTCTTTGCGGATTATAACCAGATGGAAATTGTAGAAGAGGACAAGTTGAAAACAACTTTCATTACTGTCTTTGTTACTTTTGCGTACCATGTGATGGCCTTTGGTTTGTGCAATGCACCTGGATCATGGCAACAAACAGCAGACAAGATCTTTGGTGATATCTCCCCAGATGAGTTGAAAGTATTTATCGATGACCTGGGGGCAGCCACTATAAGGGAAAGGATGTTGATTATTTTGAGAAAGTGCTTTGAGCGCTGCAGATAATTTTGTATCGCTCTTAATCCAGGGAAGTGTGTCTTTGGAGTGCCTTATGGGCTATTGCTAGGCCATGTGGTTAGCTCAGTAGGGATCGCAACTGACCCTGAAAAGATCAAGGTTATAGTCGCTATGAGTCCACCATGCACTCCAAAAGAGGTACATAGCTTTTTGTCATCGATAGGGTACTATCGGAGGTTTATAAATGCCTTGGGAGAAAGGACGTTGCCACTAACGAACTTATTATCCTTTAGCTATCTATTTGTATGGAGCGACCCTTGTAAGGTAGCTTTCGAGGATGTGAAACAAGAGCTAGTAAAAGCACCAGTTTTAAAAGCACCTAAAAGAGGCGAAGTATTTTACATATTTTCAGCAGCCACCATGCATAGTATAAGCTGCTGTTTAGCTCGAATTTGGGAGGAAAAGTGATATCATCCGATAGCTTTTGCTAGTCGAAAATTAGACATATCAGAAATTAACTACACCTACATGGAGAAGTTGTGTCTTGCGATGGTCTTTGCGACTAAAAAATTTAGGCACTACATCCTATATGAGAAGGTAGTGTTCTATACGAAGGCGGAAGGGCTTAGATTGCTTATGAATAAGCTACAATCGCTTGATCATCTGGCGAAGTGGTTAATCACTTTGCAGGAGTTCGATTATGAGATTAAGAGTAAACCACCGAGGTTGCAAGGGATTAAGGAAAACTTGTGGATTTCGGGGAGCCGAAAGAGACTTTGGCTGAAGGAAGTGATCTTGAAGAAATGTTTAAAATTGATACAGCTTCTATTCCATCTTGGTATGCTGCTATTATGCATTATCTATCAACAGGAGAGACTGAAGCTGGTTTATCAAAATCTGAAAAGAAGAAAATCAAACAATAGGCTTTGAAGTTTTCCTTGATCGCAGGAACACTATATCGGCAGGGTGTTGATGATATCTACCGCCGACGTGTGATGCCTAACGAGGTTCCTTTCATCTTGGAAGAGTGCCATGACTCTGCATGGGGAGGGCACTTCGAGGGACGGTTGACGGCACAGAAAGCTTTAAGAGCTGGATATTAGTGGCCGTCCATCTTCCAAGATTCCTTTGAGTATGTTAAGAGATGTGATACTTGTCAAAGACATGATAGCAGAGAAAATAGAAAACATCCACTTACGCCTATTATGGCTATCCTTCCATTTGAGAAGTGGAGCATTGACTTTGTGGGTCCTATTACCCCGTCATCTACTATCCAGAAGAGGTACATTATAGTAGCAACTTATTATTTTACAAAATGGTCAGAAGCGCGGGCGACGAGGCAGGACAATGCAAAAGAGACTGCAAGTTTTCTTTTAAAGCAGATTATCTGCCGTTTCAGTCCACCGAAGAAACTGGTGTCGGACCGTGGAATTCACTTTTTGAAAAAAAATCAAAAGCTTGACTGAAGCTTGGCAAATCAAGCACAATAAAATGACTCCTTATAATCCGCAAGCAAACGGGCAAGTCGAAAGTACTAATAAGCAGCTTGTGGGTATCTTGTCTAAAATAGTCTCTGAGAAGAAACGAGACTGGGACAAGAAGTTGTATGTGGTAGTATGGGTGTACAATACAACGTTTAAGCGAGATACCGACCATACTCCATTTAAATTAGTTTATGGGGAAGAGTGTGTGTTACCCCTCGAAATTGAGTTGCCAACTATATGGTTTGCAATTAACCACTCATTGGGAGATGAGGATTCTCTCTTTGAATATTTTACGACCATAGCCCACCTGGATGAATTGAAATTGTAGAGCTTATTACACCAAGAGGTGGCTAAACGTCGGATGAAGCAGTTGCATGACCTTAAAGAAAATAATTATACCTTTAAAAAAGGGCAATTAGTTCTATACTATGATGCGCGTAGGGAGCTATTTCCAGGGAAGCTAGTGTCAAGAATGTGGGAGAGAAGGAAGGAGACTCACTTGTAGCTTTCTTGCTTGCACAATGGGGGAATACACACAGAGGTGGAGGCTGAAAACAGTTTTCCTCTTCTTAGTTGTGTAAGCCAAAAAGAAGTCTCATACAAAGAAATAGAAGAACCCTATATATGGGTCTCAAACCAAAGACAACTAACTAAGGTGGCATACTAACTGAGCCACGAACTAGAGTAGATAAGAATAGCTGTTGTCTAGCTATTATTCATGGGCAGTGTATCAATCGCATCTGCAACTGATAAGTCGCTGACATAAATGCACAACGGTCACCCTGGCATATCGCGAGTGGAGCTCGATCTCTCAACACTCCCCCTCGAGCTCAATCCCAATTCCTGCACACCAAGCAGGTCTCTGAACTTGCGCAGCTTCTCTGCACCCAATGCCTTCGTAAATATGTCAGCTATCTGATCCTCTGTGCTGACATAAACTAGATCGATAAGACCTAGTAAAACCCTCTCCCGCACATAGTGATAATGCACCTCAATGTGCTTTGTTCTAGCATGATAGACTGGGTTATTTGCCAAGTGTATACTACTCATGTTGTCACAATAAATGACAACTGGCCCATCTGTAGGCTGATGCATATCATAAAGTAGCTTATGCAACCAAGCTACCTCACATGCAGCCATTGCTGCGCCCCTGTACTCAGCCTTTGTGCTAGATAAGGCAACTATAGGCTGTTTCTTGCTGCTCCAAGTGACTGCAGCACTCCCAAAAGAGAACACATATCCACTGGTAGATCGTCTATCAGAAATGCTACCAGCCCAATCAGCATCAGTGTATCCATGCAACTGTATCTGAACCCCAGTCTCATAAAATAGTCCATACTGCAATGTGGACTTCACATACCTGAGTATGCGTCTAGCCGCATCCAAATGCGGTTTCCTTGGAGCCTGCATAAACTGACTTACCAATCCAACAGCATAGCTCAAATCTGGCCTGGTAATAGTCATATAAATCAAGCTTCCTACTATGCGTCTGTACATAGTAGGGTCTTCCAGAAGCTCACTTGCATCTGCGCTCAGCTTCACATTCTGCTCCAAAGGAACTGAAATAGGCTTACAGCCTATCATCCCATATTTGGACAGCATGTCCAATCCATACTGCCTCTGCAAGAGCTGTATCCCACTTGGTGATCTAATCACCTCAATGCCCAAGAAATAATGCAGCTCTCCCAAATCCTTCATCTCAAACTTCTGCTTCAATAGCATTTTCACATGAAGGATATCTTCATCACTGTCACCTGTCATAATCAAATCATCAACATAAATGATAAGTAGCATAATTCCTTTCTCTGTTTTTCTCACATAAAGTGAGAAATCTTCCTTGGAAATTTGAAAGCCAATAGTGACAAGATACTGTCCTATCTTGTCAGACCATGCTCTAGGTGCTTGCTTCAAGCCATACAAGGCTTTCTTCAACCTGCAAACAAACTCAGGATGAACAGCATGCACATAACCTGGTGGCTGCTCCATATAGACCTCTTCTTGCAAATCACCATGCAAGAAGGCATTCCTTACATCCATCTGATGTAAAGACCATTCCTTTGATGCAGCCATAGCAATGACTGCTCTTACGGTTGCCATCCTTGCAACCGGACTGAATGTTTCTTTATAATCAATGCCATATGTTTGTGCATACCCCTTGACTACTAATCTTGCCTTGTATCTGTTCACAGAACCATCTGCATTGTGTTTCACCTTATAAACCCACTTACAGCCAATTGCATTCTTATCTTTAGGCAAAGGTACCAATTCCCATGTAGCATTTGCTTCCAAGGCATCCATTTCTTCATCCATGGCTTTCTCCCATTTTTCTTTTCCCATGGCTTGCTCAAAAGAAGTGGGTTCTTGTTCCTGTATCACTTTGACCATATATGCATAGTGAATGGCTGTAAATCCATCATATTTCAGCCTATCCATAGGATACCTAGCTCTGGTAGACCTGCGCAAAGTAGGTTCACTCCCAGGTGCTCTCAACACATCCCTGGTCTTCCTTACTCCAGGTGTAACAATAGAAGGAATACCCAACTCATCATCAATGCTCTGTTCTGAGCCACTGGATTCACCATCCACATAAGAGTGACCTGCATTCACATCAAACATGGGCTGATCAACCTTCTCTTTTCCTTTTCGTGATACCTGCATACCACTATCTGCATTGCTTTGAGAAGATTCTCCTGATCTCAATCTTCCTGTCCATGGCGAAGAATATGAACCACTGCTAGAGGACACTCCAGGTCCACTAATATTTTGTGACTGCTGCTGTGAATTCTGTGCAGCATTACCATTTTGTGCATCTACATCATCAATCACATTTACTAGTTTATACCAGCTACTCATCTCATCAAAAACAACATCTTTGCTCACTATAAACTTACGAGTAGAAGGGTTATAGCATCTATACCCTTTTTGCTGCAGAGAGTAACCAATAAAGATGCACTTCTCAGCTTTTGGATCCAACTTGAATCTCAACTCATCTGGCACATGTACATAGGCAATGCAACCAAAAATTTTCAAATGGGAAATATCTGGTTTCCTACCAGTATACCTCTCCTCTGGAGTCATCCCATGTATTGCTGCAGTGGGAGTCCTGTTCATTATGTAGACTGCTGTAGAAACTGCTTCAGTCCAATAAAAATCTGGCAGGTCTTTTTCATTGAGCATGGCACGAGATACCTCTCCAATATGTATGTTTTTTCTTTCTGCAATTCCATTTTGCTGTGGGGTATGACTACATGAATATTGCTGCTTTATGCCATGCTCCTGCGAGAACCTTGCAAACTCATTTGAGAGGTACTCTCCCCCTCCATCTGACCTTAGGCATTTTATTTGCAGGCCTGTTTCTTTTTCAACCATAGCTTTAAGAGTTTTGAAATGCCCAAAAACTTCACTTTTCTTTTTCATAAAATACACCCAAATTTTTCTGCTATAGTCATCAATAAAAGTAACAAAATAATGATAGCCTCCAAGAGATGCAGCTTTAGTAGTCCACACATCAGAGTGGATTAATTCCAATGGCTTCTTACTCTCTTGAACATGTCTAGGAAATGGTTTCCTTGCCTGTTTTCCAAACTGACAGGCTTCACATACCTTATGCATTTCTGCAACCTTGAATCTAGGCAATCCTGCAACAATATTTTGGGCATGCATTGATTTAAGTCGTTGTACATTAACATGACCAATGCGTTTATGCCAGATATCAATATCTGCAACTACACCGGTCCCATGTGCAAACATTGCTGCACTCAATTCAGTCATGTCTGCATCCAACGTAAACATTCTGCCCTTCTTATTTCCTTTTGCTATCAAGCGACCTTTATTTTTCATATCCTCAACAAAGCATCCATGAGGATTAAATCTGACCTGCAAGCCCTGCTCAACCATTTGACCAACAGAAACCAGATTCTTGGTGATATTCGGGACATGAAATACATCGGACATGTATTTCTTTTTCCCATTTTGCATAGACAAAGGAATTTTTCCAATCTGCACAATAGGATGTGCAGTATCATCACCAGTCTCCACAAATCCTGGTTTTTCCATTTTCCTTACATCCTCCATCCATTCTGCATGACCTGTCATGTGGTTTGATGCACCTGAGTCAACATACCATACATCATTGCTTTCTTTTGCACTTGTCACAGAATTGTTCATGTGCTGCACCATAAGCAAATGCTCATTTCTGTCATCACCCTGTCTACTAGAAGATGCATAGTTCCCTTGTTACAGTTTTCCATTCATGATGTCATTCTGCTTTTTATAGCAGTCTTTAGCCATATGACCCATTTTACCACAGTATTAGCATTCAACATTACTGTTTGCATTTTGGCCTCTTTGCCATCCACCACGACCTCTTTGGCTCCCCCTGCCTCTAGAGTTACCACGTCCTCCTCCATAGGACTGGTTTTCTTGAGTTTGCTGCATATTCTGATTTCTACCACGGCCTCCAGATCAGTCTCCTCTACCTCTGCCTCTACCTCTTCTAGCATTTGAGTAGAAGACAGTTTCTTTTGAAGTTCCTCCTGAAGAAGATGCACCACCATTTCTCTGTTCCTCAGAAATTAGAAGAGCAATCAACTCCTCAAAATCAGGAAATCTTTCACGAACTGAAATGGATGTCCGAAACTGTGCATAATCCTTTCCTAGACCATTCAAGGTCACAGAAACTAAATCATCATCTTCCACTGGCGACCCAATGGAAGCAAGTGCATCTGCAATCTTCTTCACCTTCATGTGGTAGTCATTGATGCTCATATTTTCTCTTTGCACATTATGCAACTCTTGCTTGAGCTGCATTTTCCTGGCTTGAGTATTTGTGCTATACATTTTTGACAAAGTATCCCATGCCTCCTTTGGCGTGCTTGCATCCTGAATATGCACAATCATAGAGTCTGAAATACTGATAGACAGCCGGTACATAACTTTCCTGGCTCTCTCATGCCATGCTTTGAATGCCTGCATTTGCTGTTGATTGGGAACATCAGGAAGAACTGGTTCTTTTTCATTTCCTGCAACAAATTCCCAATATCCTTTTCCCATAAGGAAATTCGTCATTCTAAACTTCCATACTTGGAAGTTGTTCTTGTCAAGCTTTTCAGTGACAATCTGTGAAAGAGAATCAGACGCCATTACAGAACACTGCAAAAAATTCTGTCACTGCAAAAAACTCAGCTTCAGCCTCACAAGGGCAAATCTGCAAAACTGACGAAAGTGGTATTTGACCACACAGTCACTTCCTAGTGACGATTTTGCATCAACAGGAAACAAGGATGATTCTGTAACTCCCAATGTCTCTGCACACAAGCATACGATGCAATTTCTATGGTAACTTTTCACCGACCTGTAGAACAGTGGTCGCACAGCATAAAACAGGGCCTCTTCCTGAGTGCATACAGAAAACTTCCGCCTTCAAAACAGGCCCCGAAATAGCCTCAAATTTAAAAAAAAGGTCGCCGAGAGCTAAAGGCCTCCCCCGTAGCATATACTACCCTCTTGCTTCACCGCGAAGGGCGTCTCAACCTGAGACAATGCACTCTTGCAATTTTCGGCTGTGCTACCTGCAGAGATCTGCTCCCAAAACAGAAAATGAAAGCAACACTGCTCCTTTTACTAGAACACCGCGAGCTTGGCTTGCTTTCTTGAGCTCCTTACCACGAACAAGGCTCTGATACCATGTCAAGAATGTGGGAGAGAAGGAAGGAGACTCACTTGTAGCTTTCTTGCTTGCACAATGGGGGAATACACACAGAGGTGGAGGCTGAAAACAGTTTTCCTCTTCTTAGTTGTGTAAGCCAAAAAGAAGTCTCATACAAAGAAATAGAAGAACCCTATATATGGGTCTCAAACCAAAGACAACTAACTAAGGTGGCATACTAATTGAGCCACGAACTAGAGTAGATAAGAATAGCTGTCGTCTAGCTATTATTCATGGGCAGTGTATCAATCGCATCTGCAACTGACAAGTCGGTGACATAAATGCACAACGGTCACCCTGGCATATCGCGAGTGGAGCTCGATCTCTCAACAGCTAGAACCTAGATGGGATTGCCCCTACAGGATTGTTATGATAGGGAAAAATAGGTCTACGGCTCTACTAGCTGATCTGCAGGGAGTAGAGTTTAAAAATAAGGTTAATCTTAATAAGATTAAACCTTATTATTTCTAAGTATGCTAATACAAGGAAAATGCATTGCAGGTCCATGGTAGGGCTGATTTGAGACCTGCAAAAGAGCTTAAAGCTGGTTGATGGGGCAGTTAATTCCTTATTTGGAGCACCCATATCTGGAGCAGAGATACCATCAGGGGAAACTCATCTGGTGGAGCAAAGGACACAAAGTGATTGAGCAAGAAGACGGAACCTTTGTGTGGGAGATCAAAGTCTTCTTCCATCACTGCTTACGAATGTTGACAAGTATCCCTGTTGAGTTTAATGAAGAAGGTGGGATGGAGCCGTCAGTTCATCCTCTCAACATGTTAAATTTTGACTATCATAATTACGAATAGAGGAGTTCGTGATGGCAGGCTGTGTAAACCCATTGTGGACGTACACGTTATATTTTGATGGAGTGTTTAGGGGCCCTAATGAAAAAGGGATTGTTGGAGTAGTAATCTGAGATCCCCGACATAGAGTTACGATGAAGTTAGCTGTTTATCTCGGGGTAGGATTCACTAACAATATGGCAGAGTATAAAGCCTTGATTATGGGACTGCATATTGCCAAACAAGGTGGTATTCGACGGTTGTTAGTAAAAGGGGATTCCCAGTTGATCCTGAATCAGCTAGGTGGGACATACACAGTGCAGAATCCCATCGTTTGTATGTATCATCGAACGGCCATGACCCTACTTGAGGAGTTTGAGAGAGTGTCTCTTCAGCTAATTCCACGTTATTGGAATTAGTTTGTGGATTCACTGGTAAATCTTGTTTATGAAGAAGACCTTTTCTTCAACTGTGGTCCTAGTTTGGATATTGTTATCAATAATGAGACAGGACCCGGTCGCTTGTGGGGAATGTTATCAGAGCATGCAATATATGGCAAGCGATGGTTGATATGGGTGATGCAAAGAATAGCTGAGACCAATCTACCGTTGCTATCTTGGACCCATAGGCTGATTAGGCAACATGTTATGCGTACACCTCTTGCTATATATGCAGGAGGGATGGGTCATAATCTTATGCATTTAGTTTAGGGCTGTGAGCCCTATTTTTTCTCCTTAGAAAGGAGCATATTATTGTATATCTGTACTATTTCGGGGAGGGATGTATAGGTGCTCTTCTATTTGATTTCGTTAGGCCAAGAGGGCCAGTTTTGCGTAGTTTTAAATGTTTTATTTTATTAGGCCAAGAGGGTCAATCAGTTTTTGTAGTGAAATGCTTTATTTCATTAGGCCAAGAGGGCCAGTGGTCTGTTTAGTACAGGTGCGGTTAATGCTTTCTTGTTTTAGTTCTGTGCTAGACAGGTTCAAAGAAGAGCTTGGAAGGAGCCTTTGTTGCGCGGAAGCTTCTCGTGGCCCTATCCAGGTGATATCTCTCCTTTACGAAGTCGTCGTGTTAAGAGTTGAAGGTCTACCACCGGGGCTTTTAGTGCAAAAGAAGAGTTTAGGATTCAAGATTTAGAAAGGAAAAATGGATTGGATTTTAATAAGATTCAAGGTTTAGAAATAATTTAGGTACGGAAGAGGAATTCAAGCCTTCTCACTTTGAACATAGCATACATGAACAGAAGGAATAAAGCTAACTTGATTACATCAAATGCTTCAGGATACATACATCATTTCATAAATGATGTTTTCAGACTTCCAATTCATTTATGAATGTCAAATGCAAGCTCTAATGGCATTTATTTCATGTACATAGATGGATTTCAATCCTTTGGGTCAAGTATATTGTTGATAGAATCAAGTGCATCCAAGATTTGAGCCAAAAATACATGAAATGAATGGAAAAAGAATAATTTTAGCTTCAGCCTTGTTTTAAAACAGAAAATTCCAGCCCATAATCAAGTTCAAAATGAGTGCATAAACTCAAGAAGAAGCACTTTTGATCATCTATGAACAATGTCCTGAAGAAAAGAGGTTATTTTCCTCTATTACAACCATAAAAACCCCATGTTTGCTCATAAAAATAGATCAAAATAGTGGGCTGCCCTGTTTATGACTGGTTATTTCAGCCCATAACAATCCATAAGTCTTCAATATCCTCACCCTTTGCTTGCCCCAAAGTCACTCAAGTACTTGGGTACAAGTCGGGCTTCATTGGACCAAGAATAAGGTAAACAAGATGAGAGAAGTCGTGCATAAGAGCAGGCTGAATACTCTTCTCTCAGTTTTGCCTTCTTTTATAGACAGTTTCAGCATGCATTTTCGTCAGACCAAAGAGGCAGAGAAGTGAAGCTCTCACCAAGTTTACATATTCAGTAGTTGGGTCTGTTAATCTTCAGTTTGCATGCTCCATTCCATGCATCTCAGCTCTAGCTTTCTTCCAGTTTCCCTCAGACAGAGCAGCCCGCATCAAAACGCAAAATGCGAGCTGCTCTCTGCTCAGCCCCTGGTCACTTTTTGACCAGCCTAGGTCACTTGCTGGTCACTTAAGTCAGTTACTTTTGGTCCCATGTGGACCTAGTGGACTTTTGACAGTTTTTGGCATTATTTTTGGGTTCTGACCATATTTTTGTACCTGAATTAATGTGATTTATCCAGCAGACTGTCAATTACTTCCAGATGTCCAAGTTATAGGTTCCCATAGACTTATTTTTCATAAATGTACATGGTATAACTGCAAATTATATGCTAAATACAAAAGAACTTGTATAACTAAGGTGGTTTTTGAATAACAATGCCTGAATTTTGTATGCAAATGTCTCATATAACTTCGAGTGAAACTCTTCTTGAATTCATAAGAATCCCATGATTTATATCATAAACAGTAAACTCTTTGACATTCACCCCCTCCTAACCTGCACATCCTCTGGCATGTGCCATTTCATAAGATTACAGGTCAAGGAGGGTCTTCTTCTTCATCTTCATTCCCTAAGTCCTTTTCTTCCTGCATGTCTTCAAGTAGAGGGCTTATATCTAAGTCATCAAGTTCATAAGTTGAAGATTCTCTTCGTTTGAAGAGTTTGATTCGTTTCCCAGCTATTGGAGTCTTTATCATGGTCCCATCCATTTCAGCCAAAGAGTAAGTAGCATTATGATGTACTACTTTTACAATATATGGTCCAAACCATCGCTTGGCTAACTTTCTATGAGCACTATATTGATTGTCCAGGCTGCTATCATAGACAAGAACCCAGTCATTCTCTTGAATAGCTCTTGGACGGAGTCGATGGTGCTTATCAAACCTCTTCTTATTCTTTAATCTTGCTGTTTTTAGCCTTTCAATGGCTATTTTGACATCTTCTGGCCTTCTTTCAAGTTGCCTTATGCGTAAAGACAGCAAATCTTCCCTGTTCATGCCTTCATCCCAAGGCAAGATACTCCATGTGACAATGGATTCCTCAATAGGCATAATAGGTGGCTGTCCATACATGAGTTCAGCTCATATATCCTGTCACTGCACTATGGGTTGTTCTATCAGCCCATAATGCGAATGGTAGCATTTTAGGCCATTCCCTCAACTTTCCTTTGCATAATTTTGCTAAAGCTTTAAGAATTGGTTGATGGCCTCTTTCACTCTTACCATTGCCTTTAGGATTGTAGGCTGAAGTAAGAGATAGCTTAATTCCCAATTGAGCAAAGAAATGGCGAGCTTCATCGGCATCCAATTCTCCTCTATCAGTAGTTACTTTAGCAACACATCCATACCTGCAAAATACTTCTTCAAGTAAAAATCTACAAACAGCATGAGTAGACTTTGTTGTCAAGGCCTTTCCTTCCACTTGATTTGGTCCCCTCAGAGTGAGAGAGCTCCTTTATCCTTTACTGAATTAGAAACAATAGATGATCCATCTGGTAGTGAGACATCATTCAGTGATGAATCTAAAGAGGGGTCCACTACAGAGGATATTTATGAGATAACTCTAAATGAGCCGATAGAGCTGCAAGATAGGATAAGAGACACGGATGTGATTGAGTTAGACCTTGGCACGCCGAATGATTTGCGGCCAATTAAATTAGGTTCCATGCTTAGTTCAACAGAAAGGGAGGACTATGTGTCCTTGATTCAAGAATTCCGCGACATCTTTGCTCGGAGTTATGATGAGCTAAGAGGTATTCCTCCCAGCTTGGCTGTTCATACTATTCCTGTAAAAGCAGGCAGTCCTCCTGTGCGTCAGAAGGTAAGGTGTATGCCTTTTGAGTTGAGGGACGGGTTGTTTGAGGAGTTACAGAAGTTAAGGAAAGCTGGTTTAATCTTCCTTGTGTACAGCACACGGAATGGTATTCACCAGTTATTATCAGAAAGAAAAAAAGCAACTAGATCCGACTATGTGTAGATTTTAGGGAGCTGAATAAGGAGACGGTTAAGGATTACTACTCGTTGCCATTTATTGACCAGATTTTGGATCAATAACCAAATGGCAATTGTAGAAGAGGACAAGTTGAAAACGACTTTCATTATAGCCTTTGGTACTTTTGCGTACCATGTGATGGCCTTTGGTTTATGCAATGCACCTAGATCATGGCAACGAATAGCAAACAAGACCTTTGGTGACATCTTCCCAGATGAGTTGAAAGTATTTATTGATGACCTTGGGGCAGCCACTGTGAGGGAAAGGATGTTGATTATTTTAAGAAAGTGCTTTGAGCGCTGCAGATAATTTTGTATTGCTCTTAACCCACGAAAGTGTGTTTTTGGAGTGCCTTATGGGCTATTGCTAGGCCATGTGGTCAGTTCAGTAGGGATCACAGCTGACCCTGACAAGATCAAGGTTATAGTTGCCATGAGTCCATCACGCACTCAGAAAGAGGTACATAGCTTTCTATCATCGATAGGGTACTATCGGAGGTTTATAAATGCCTTGGCAAAAAGGACGTTGCCATTAACGAACTTATTATCCTTTAGCTGTCTATTTGAATGGAGCGACCCTTGTAAGGTAGCTTTCGAGGATGTGAAACAGGAGCTAGTAAAAGCACCAATTTTAAAAGCACCTAAAAGAGTTGAGGTATTTTACATATTTTCAACAGCCACCATGCATAGTATCAGTGCTGTTTAGCCCAAATCTGGGAGGAAAAGTGGTATCATCCGATAGCTTTTGCTAGTCGAAAATTGGGCATATCAGAAATTAACTACACCTATATGGATAAGTTATTTCTTGCGATGGTCTTTGCGACTAAAAAATTCAGGCACTACATCCTCTATGAGAAGGCAGTTTTCTATACGAAGGCGGAAGGGCTTAGATTACTTATGAACAAGCTACAGCCGCATGATCGTCTGGCAAAGTGGTTAATCACTTTGCAGGAGTTTGATTATGAGATTAAGAGTAAGTATCATGGAGTGCCTTGTGGATTTCGGGGAGCCGAAAGAGACTTTGGTTGAAGGAAGTGATATTGAAGAAATGTTTAAAATTGATACAGCTTCTATTCCATCTTGGTATGCTACTATCACGCATTATCTATTAACGGAGAGACTGGAGCTGGTTTATCAAAATCAGAAAAGAGAAAAATCAGACAACAGGATTTGAAGTTTTCTTTGATTGCAAGAACACTATATCGGTAGGGTGTTGATGATATCTACCGCCGATGTGTGATGCCTGACGAGGTTCCTTTAATTTTGGAAGAGTGCCATGACTCTGCATGTGGAGGACACTTCGCTGGACGGTTGACGGCACAGAAAGCTTTAAGAGTTGGATATTGGTGGTCGTCCATCTTCCAAGATTCCTTTGATTATGTTAAGAGATGTGATACTTGTCAAAGACATGACAGTAGAGAGAATAGGAAATGCCCACTTACGCCTATCATGGCTATCATTCTATTTGAGAAGTGGGACATTGACTTTGTGGGTCCTATCACCCCATCATCTACTACCCAAAAGAGGTACATTATAGTAGCAACTGATTATTTTACAAAATGGTTAGAAGCGCGAGCAAAGAGGCAGGACAATGCCAAAGAGACTGCAAGTTTTCTTTTAGAGTAGATTATCTGCCATTTTGGTCCACCGAAGGAATTAGTGTCGGACCGTGGAACCCACTTTTTGAATAAGGTGATAAAAAGCTTGACTGAATCTTGGCAAATCAAGCATAATAAAACGACCCCCTATAATCCGCAAGCCAATAGGCAAGTCGAAAGTACTAATAAGCAGCTTGTGGGTATCTTGTCTAAAATCGTGTCTGAGAAGAAACGAGACAGGGACAGGAAGTTGTATGTGGCAGTATGGGCGTATAACACAATGTTCAAGCAAGCTACCGGCCATACTCCATTTAAATTAGTTTATGGGGAAGAGTGTGTGTTACCCCTTGAAATCGAGTTGCCAACCATACGGTTTGCAATTAACCACTCTTCTCTTTGAAATTCCAGTTAGGAATGGTTTTATGGGCTTTGCGGAAATGGTGACTTATGAACTTCTCCTTCCCTTCATAGAAGTTCCGGGAATAAAGATATTTGTGGAGGAGTGTGGGGGAAAAATTAGAGATGGGTTTATAGGGGAAATCGAGTGGGAAGGGTTTAGAGAAACCCCTCTTCTTCTTACAAGAACTGGGGCTAGGTCCTTAGTAACTTCCTTTGCTTCAAAGCTGGGATGGGTTTGTTGATAATCTAAAGGGAAGGCCTTTAAAACCAGGGGGATAAAGATTTTTCTTGTGGTGGATGCTATGGGAAGGGGACTTGAAAATTTCGGGATTGGAATGAACTTACGAAGATCCAATATGAAGGCTTTAAATTTCGGGAATAA
The DNA here is from genome assembly GCF_053477565.2 of Lygodium microphyllum. Classification (NCBI taxonomy): domain Eukaryota; kingdom Viridiplantae; phylum Streptophyta; class Polypodiopsida; order Schizaeales; family Lygodiaceae; genus Lygodium; species Lygodium microphyllum. Next base: position 30,523,549 of record NC_141144.1, on the reverse strand, counting down.
AATGGCCTTCACGGGAAGGGGGCTTTAAAAAAAATCGGGGGGTAAAATTTGCTTGTGGGAATGCAATGTAAAAAGGGGGCTTAGAGAGCCCCCTAAGAAGCTTCTAAGGAGCTTGTGGGCTGCAGCACCTGGTGCAAGGAGACGGCAATCTGGAGCCTTGATGACGGCTCTTGGCGATGGCAGCGGCGGCCTCAGGCTTTAGGCGGTGGCGTTCTATCAGCTGGCGGCTCCACGAACTATAGCGGCTCTTCTCTCCTCCGCGCAGCACAATGGCAGCATCAACACCTCCATAGTCTGGCGTCGTCCTTCCTCTCTCACCCTCCCTTACCCCCCTCCCCCCCAAATGGGGTTTTTTATAGCCTGGGGGAGAGGGGACCTCCCCCCCACGTGGCCTTTTGCATGGCCCTCTTCCCCCACGACTTCAAGTAACCCTGCTGACCCATCCCCGCCACACTCCCTCTCCTCTAGCACGACATTTGGCTGGGGGGAAGAAGCAATAATAAATAAAAATTTGAATTTTTAATCCCCACATTATCCTCTTAACCTCCCCCCAAGAGGATGTTCACCTGCGGTTATGCGGGCTTTTAAACCTCGGTCCCGTTTTGCCAATGGAGAGTTATGATACCTCGCATACAGTTTAAAGATTGCACCGTCGGAAACTCCAATGCTGGAATTGACCTTTGCGTGAGTTTCACATGGGTTGTGGAAAGTCAGACTAGTAATATTTTTTTAACGAAAATATTACAATAGTAGCATCCTTGCATCAGGAGTTTCCGGTACTAGCCACAGCAGATAGGTTTTCTACGGGCTGGATGATGGAGTGTATGCGTGCATATATGTCACACAGACGATCAGACGCATGCAAGGCACTCAAGAGTGGGGCTTCAAAGCCTGAGTGGCTAGACACGGACGACTGGTGCTGACTCAGGGAGGAGGCTATAGATTCTCCAAGACATTGGAGACAGCAGCGCGAGGTGGTGAGGGCACGACTAGAGGCCGGAGTGGTCCATCATCTTGGGAGTTGTGGCCACTGGACTTATCTGGAGGACTTTGTAAGTTTTTTTTTGTTTTGCTTGCTAATTTTTTTGCAATATCCTTTGTACTAACAATCATGTTTCTAACAATTGAATTTATTTTCTTTACAGCACTCCATTACAAATCGCAATCCGACTAGCCTTGAGACTCGATATGTGCGGAGAGACAGGGTCTCACTGCATTGATCGACCGATTGTATGGATGTAGAGGCCCTATAAGTCACTCATCTTTCTTATCCATAGTTATTGTGTTTAATTAGAATGCATTATTGTATGGTGGATTGATATGTAGTTGTTTCTTTTTTTACAGAGTCCGTTCGATGCTCCTTTGTGGCGGAACAAGGTTTCGGATGGCAATGATCTATCGCTCAACCTTGAATCCCTGGAGCTCACACACTCTTCTTTTTTTTTCACATGATCTGTGTAGACATTTTCTAGGTAGTAGTAGTATCTTGCCATGATTGTACCGGTCGCTTTCATTATGCGATTATGTAGTTATTACATGTATCAGTGTTATGATTTAAGTACACTTTGTTTTTATTTACACGAGCATTGTACACATTTATGACAACTATCTTGTATGACCCAAATAAAGCAAAAAATAAAATAAAATCTCTGTTATCGTGGCTATTAGCATCACAAATTTACTGCATGCGTCACTATTAGCGTCGCAAAATGCATCGCAAAGCGTCGATATGAGCGTTGTTATTTGTGTCGGTATCAAATGTGACGCTGATAGCAATGCGAATAGCGACATTGATAACGACGTTAATACCGACTATTCTATGGCGTCGCCAATAACGACACTTTTTGCGACGATGGGGGCAAATTTCTTTATGAACATTTTCTTCGCTTTTAATGTCGGTATAAATCCTATATCTTGTATTGTTAGAAAAGCTAATTCTTTTGGAAAGGACAGACCTAGTTGTTGAGTACCCCAAGGAGAGAGAGGGAGACTAGAAAGAGAGAGGAGAAGAGAAGAGAGGGAGAAGAAGGGAAGAGAAGGAGGAGAAGAGGAGGGGAGAAGATGTGGAGAAGTAGGGAGGAGAAGGAGAAAAAGAGAAGAGGAGAAGAAAAAAAAAAGAGGATAGGGAAGGAGAAAAGGAGAAGGGAGGAAGGGGTAGATGAAGAGAAGAGGATACTAGAGAGGAAAGAAAGTGAAAGAAGAAGAGAAGAGAGAAGAAGAAGGGAAGGGGGAAAGACATGCGTAGAAGGGAAGAAGAGAGTGAAAGAAGGAGAGAAAGAGTACGACCCTAAGATGTACCCCTTTAGCTTAAGATAACTCCATCCTATTATAGTTGTCGAACAATCCTTCTTGTCTCCACAAGGTAACCATCTCACAAGAAATCCCCTAGCCATTCAAGACTCTTGATTAGGACTTGAAGCTAGCACACATGGACTCCCTACTTGCCTACTTGCAATGGCCTTAAAGAGATGATATTCTAAAGCAAGGATTGTAGGAGTTATGAATACTGTCAAGAACATGTACAACACACAATGTCACATGCAACACAAAACCATGTTCTTTTGTGAATTAATGATCATTTATTTATACCCAAATAGGAACTTAAGTAAAAGAGTTTCAATATTTGATGAAGATGTTACAGCTTCTAAAAAAAAGAAATTAATAGGAAATAAATGTTAGAACAAGTAGAAGCTATAAATTTAGAGTTCTAAAAGGTAGGATAAATTGCATGACATCGAAAAGCATTGAATAAATCCCCCCCAGCTACATACAAACGAAGAGCATCAAGAATATTTATTTTAGCTATAGAGAAAAGTATTTTTAGAGAATTATTCTCTTTCCATCTATAAATCATGTAAACATAGAGAAATAGTTTTCTTGGTGTTTATAATTCATATAAGGTGAATAAAGATAATTAAATTAGAATTTTTTATTAGAAGTACCCTCTTTAGAGAAAATTTTACCATTATTAATTAAGTCAAATTAAATAAACTACATGCATAGTCATTAGAAAATTATTGAATTGAGTAAGTATTTTTTAAAACCTAGGATATTCCAATCAATTCACTTTTTTCAACATGACAAAGTGAAATATGAATCCTAGGTTATGAAGTAACCAAAAGGACAATATAAATCTCCTCTGAGAAAAATTAAAATCTAAAAATTCCTAAGAAAAATACTCACCTTGTTGACTCACGTAGCTTCCAAGGTAAAAATTGTGATTCTAAGGTCCAAATTTAGTTTTTCACAAAGTAGGATAAATTTAGCCATAATCCAACATATAGAAGTCTAGAAAAATAGTCATGACTCGTAATAAGATCAAACGCCCAACCTTTAATAGGGGCTACAAGAAAAATTGTGAATAAAGACTAATAATAACCAAGGAAAGATCTAATGAAGGAAGACTAATAAGAATTTAGATCTCATAAAGAGAACTTAGAAAAGAAATTTCTGAAGAACGGAAACTAGGAGAAATCCAAGCTAGGAATAGGACCTAGTTGGAAAAAATTACTACTAAGTTAAGATCTTGTCTTGATTGCCTCCCTATTTTTATAGAAATATTTCTTGAGGAAGAATTAATTGTGCTTGTAACGGTGCATACAAGTTTAACTTGATGCACTTAGCAAGTTGATTGAATTGAATCAAAATCCTAATGTACTAAGTTTGCAACAGGATAAAAGGAAAGAGTGCTAAACATCCCCAAGGTTAGCTATGGATCCCTTTTCCAAGGAGAATTAGCTTTGCTACCTCCTCAGAGAGTTCAGATTGATTCCGAGGGTGAGAGGTTTCTCCATAGGGGGGGATCCTTAGGCAGGACAAGTTTAGGGTAACAAGGGGCTTTGGTGGCCAATAAACTCTTAGACTCCTAGGAATGGTCCAAACCCCCTACATGACTTAGGATGGACTTTGTTAGGGTCTTGGTACTAGTTAGGCATGGAAATTTTGGTCAAAGAAGGGCCTTCGTGCCATTCTTCTACATGGGTAGAGACTGAACACTTGTATAAGAATCTCTATTAAATAAAGAAGTTGTTTTCCAAAGGATTGTTTTCATTGTTTGTGTGTTGTGACTTGAATTATATGATTACACACTATGACTAAAAGGATTAATTAAGTAAGGTGATCTGTATGTATATAACTTAAATATGTTAGGTAAGTAGATAACTAAAACTACCCGACCGAGGGAAAGAAGAGGTCAAGATTCGTGAAGAATCCCTCCTAAGGCATGGTAGTCTTGTAATAAAACAAATTTCATACCTTATTCTAGGAATTAGATTACTTAATACTGGATTATAAAAGGTAGGAGGTTGCCATTGATATTATCTTTTTAAAATTGTCCATTTTCTTTGAGCTTGAGGTTCTAGAGTTCTTGGAGAAGATGTGAATAAGAAATGGTAGTATTTTTACTATTCTAATAGGTGGTCATCAAATCGAAGCCATTTTTTTAGGTCTTCTTATCAAAAGAGATGGGAAATGGAGTTAGAAGCAACTAAAGAGCCTTACCTTTTAAAGATAGGGTTTTCCCTTTTTCTTTCAAGCTCCTTCTCAAGCTGCCATGGTGGAAATCATCACCTCTCTCCTCTCCTAAGACTTTGAGCACCAGAAGGACCTTGAATATGGATTCCTTACTACTTTAGCCTTGTACTCATAACCATTTTGAAATGATTTCTACTCCCACATGATCATGCAAGCTTTCCTTGCATTTGTGTTTCTTGTGGCCTATGTTGTGAAGACAAGGGGATAGTGTGAAGTTGATTTTGTGCTTCAAATCAAGGCTACCTAGTTTTATTCAGTAGTAGATGATGTGTATCTCCATTATCTATAGGAAAGCATCCTCCTTGTGATAGCCAATACACCATGTATCTACCATAACTAGCTCCATATCAAGAAAGGCATTTATAGTGGCTTCACACTCTACATGCTCCATTGCATACATAATAAGCTTGGCTTCAAGGATCCATAGGTGTGGAGTTAAACATCTTGTGAGACACCATCTGTAGAGGAGTATCTCATGAGATGACATTGGTAGAGAAAAACAATTAGCTTTTACAAAGGTTTCTTCCAGAGTGATTAAGGAATAGGACCAGCTATGAGCTTAAAGATTGAAGGGTCAAGCTTGCAGGATAAAGGGCTTGTTATCCTCTGTCAACTTGAAAGACTTTGTAGCATCTATGGTGTTTTCCTTCAAAGAGGGGATTAATAGATTTTATCTGAATTAAAACTCTTTGCAATAATCAAAGTCATACAGCTCAAGTTTTACCCCATTTTATGACATGTAGTACTATAGGATTACACTACTAGGATAAGCCACAAAGGTAAAAATTAGGCCTAGGAAGTGTTAATGTTGAGAATCAGAGAGTCTAAAATGGAAAATACCTCTTGCTAACCTTAGGATGACATTCCAATGCAAGGAAAACTTATTACTCTTAACAATACCAAGTATGAACATGAGACAAGGTATGCTTGTAGGCATAGTGATCTGCCTAAAATTTTAGCTTTTGTACAATATACATGAATCCAATTCAGACAAGTTTGAGACAATAGCTCAAGGTTATTTTACGGAGATGATAGATCAGCCTAAGATAATAGCTCAGAAATACCCTTAATGCATCAATCCAATTGTTTTACACATGATCCATAAATCAAGACAAATACTCATTTTTTTAGAAACAAAACCCATATTGGAACTTTTAGAAGACAATCGTTTTAGTCTGCAATAAACTTTTGCACTAAGACCTGCAGCATACTTCAATAAATCTTCAATCAATATTATGTCTCATTGAAATAGCTAGAGGTAAGAGAATGCACATGGATCAAGAGAGCTCCGACTTTCAAAAATAGGGACTACAATATTCAACATATATAATCTATATTATAGAGTGGAATATTGTATTTCAGCCCCAAAAACACATCAGAGGACACACTTCCATCTAGATCTACTCTTGTCAAGTGTTATCCTTTTTATGAGCTAATTGAGATCCCTCATTAAATGCATAAAATGTTTCCTTTTCAACCACAAGGTCTTTCAAAAAAACCCCCAATTTTTGTGCCCTATGCAACCCGATTTCTCCTCCTAGGTAGAACATTAAATTTTATCATAGAAAGCTCTCCCTAATCCTCCCTAAAAGCATATATTAAATACTATGTAAAGACACTCTTCCTTCTCTTATGTAAAGCGTCCTATAGAAATCTAAACTTCAATGTGAACAACATGAACTTGTCAAGTAACATTAAAAAGCATGGAGTTTCATGGAGTGTGCAAGTCACTTGTCAAATCTTCCTATGGAGTCTGGCCAAACTAACTTAACTCCTCATGCAAAGAGACCAACTAGTATCTATAGGTGTGTAGGCAACCTCCTTATGAAGACCAACTTTTTCACTTTCTTCCATTGGACTAGAAACCACATGACAATGTGCCTTAAAACTCATTTGGGCACATCCGTCCAATTTAAAAAAGTATTTTATTTGTACATAATCTTGTAACATGCCAATTATGTTTTTGAAAGTGGATTAAAGGTATTAAGAGTGTGTACTAGAAAGTGAGGAGGTAACAATAAACATTAGTATGGTTAATATGTATTGGAGTAGTATGTGTGGACAAAATGAGGGGAAGAGATAGTTTAAGTTTTCATATGTATGCATAAATACGAGTTAGCCATAAGGATTACTAGCAATGAGTGTATATCAAGGGGAGAAAGACAGATTCAATGACACATATATTCATGCACATGAGAGAGTGAGGGAGGGAGCGAGGGAGAGAGACAAAGGAGAGACATGTGTGTGTGTGTGTGTGTGTGTGTGTGTGTGTGTGTGTGTGTGTGTGTGTGTGTGTGTGTGTGTGTGTGTGTGTGTGTGTGTGTGTGTGTGTGTGTGTGTGTGTGTGTGTGTGTGTGTGTGTGTGATGAAACATGGCAAAGGAGAGAGCTCGAATAATTGAGGAGATGCATCACTACAACTTTGCAATCACATTTCTTAAAGTATCAAGACCATGTGGAGGCGACTTGATTTGAGGAGCTTAAGAAGAAGTTATAGCTTATGAGAAAAGTGCTCAAGTATAGCTTGAAAGTAAACATACCCCAATCAGAGTATGGACTAACTAAGGATAATTGTATATTGCAATTGAGGGAGGTTGGTCTCACAACAAAGGAAATAAAGGTGATAGATATCCTACTCATTGAAGAGTTACATGCCTCAACTCCATCCTTCAAAGAAAATGAATGGGATCTAACAAATATCACAAAGCCAACACCATAAGAGCTAGTTCCTAGCTACACATAATGAACCCACTCCCTTGGGCACTATGAAAGATGTCAAACAAAGAAGAAGAAAGAAAGTATAAAGAGTCAAAAGGATGTCTGTAGCCTCATGTGCCCGGTATAGCCTTTCGAAACATGAGGAAACCCGAACTCATTAGTTGGAATAGTGAGAGCTTGATGCATTGAAATACAGGTAGTCACAAGTTATACCTTTACAATGTACCTTTTATCTTCTATGAAGACTCAGGGCAGTGCTACCCTTGATGTAATGCAAAGGATAATTGAAGCAAGCTAGAACAGAGGTAGCTTGATCATAAATCTCTAGATACTAGAGTATGGTAGCAACTATCCACAATGATTAGACAACTCACTCATGGTAGATACACCATTATTTCAATAAAAAGGGAATTGGTTGATGCACTAGAAGAGTACAATTGTTAGCAAGATTAGTTAAATATATCCAATTTTACTACCCCAACTAAATATTAGCCTTAGACTTCTCAATGATTATTCAAATAGATTGAAAAGAGAACCACAATTACTAGAAATAAGGGAGTATAAATAATGTTAATCATCCTTCATAGAAGATTTAAAGTTGTTAATAACTTATGGAAATCATAGTTAATCTAAAATAGTACTAGTTCCATCATAAGAATTAGTTTTCTTAAAATCCAAGTCATTATATTGGGCCTAGTATACTCTTGTATCGTGCTAGAAAGGAAGATTCCCATAATTGGAGACCAGTATGTGTATGAAGTGTAGTAATAGGTCTAAGCTATAATATATATCGTCCTTCACACACCTTACCTTTAAAAATTGCAATCACTAATTAATACTTACCTAGATTCAAATGAGAAACCTTGTCAATGACAAGAAGAAAGAGAGAAGAGTTTGGTGTTCCCACAAAGTCAAAACACTGTTTGGAGCAAAGTTTCAAATAGGTCAAGTTCACTCCATCCAAATGAAGTTGAAAGGTCAACGAAGAAGCAATAAAGCCTAACTACTTCCATGACGTGCACTCAAAGCTTTTCACTAAATGGTTTTATTCTTGGGAAGCATGAACAAGACAAAGACTAGAGCGGACTTGAAAGGACTGGAGCCTAGTAGTAGGCCAAAGTAAGCAATAACTAGAGAAAGTACAGGCGTTGACGGTTCGTAGGTTGGTATATCTAAAGGTTGGGTTGGTAGTTAGAGGTTCCAACTTCCTAAAAAGCTATGCTAAGTTGTTAAGAGTGTAGGATGGAGTGAGTATCGAGACGGAATTGAAAGCTTAAAAGGAAACTTTATTTGTCATTTGAAGTGGGTGCGTACGACTCTCTTCTCGATAGAACTAAGGACAGAACATGTGTTCCTCTTAGTGAGTCCACGCCTCCCTATGATTGTGAGTGTTGGTGACTTGCACATACTAGACATATGGAATTGGTAGCACAAGGAGGCATCTCGAGGTTGTTTTGCAAAGATGTGAAACTTCGACGCATATTGCCAATTGACCCATTTCAAGCTACCTTTTTGGATTGGTGTATAGCTAGCTTGGTACTTACTCTACCTTTTCATGGCCCTATATACGAGGGAGGGGGTTTTGATGTGCATCCGCAACTCGTGAGTCCTACCTAGCTCAAAAGTAGAGTCGGAGGAAAGTGATCCCTTTTTGCGAGGTGGGTTTGCAACGATTAGCTTGCAATAATGCGCGGTTTGTATGTAGGAGTGAGATGGCAATCCCTGCTGACGAAAATCCTGTACATGTTCTGGCATTTTCCAGGGTGCTCGGTTGAACAACGTGGAGCCCAATCCACAACGCATTCAGTGGCCGGATCATCATCGCTAGCCAGCGCTCAATCCAGCAACGCATTGGAGTTGCTTCTAATTTCTGTTCTTGCTCTTCACCCACACACGGGGGCGGGGGAAGACGGCGGCTCTTGATAAGATGGGCTCATTTCCATTCTCGTCTAGCTTCGTCGGTTTTGCCCTTGCATCAGTACTCATCGGCTCGACGCTGAATATGCCAGGGCCTTTGGGTGCATTATGCGCATCCTTTCATAGCACGCTGCCTAAGAATAATAATGAAAATGGCATGATTGGCACTGGCCTGCTGTCCTACGACTACTACAAGGAGAAGTGCCCAAATGTGCGAGAGCTGGTGGCGGAGAAGGTGAAGGAGATCGTGATGCAAAACCCAAGCCAAGCTGCAGGGATTTTGCGCGTCATGTTCCACGATTGCTTTGTGCAGGTGGTGCTCGTCTTTCTAGTCTTCAGTTTTTCTCTGTTTGTGCTTTAAATCGTCCCCCTCGGGTGATCATAGATTGACAACCAAGTACTTTTAATAGAAACCCGTTTATGGGAAAGACAAGGCCGCGTGCAGCTGGGACTATCGCATGGTCCCGCTCATGATCGAATGGACGCATGGATGACAATGATTGTGTTGGGCGTAAATGACTGCAGGGCTGCGACGCGTCGGTGCTGCTGGAGGCGCCAGTGACGGAGCTCATCGCCACGCCCAACAACGCGTCGCTGCGGCTGTCGTCGCTGAGGGCCATCGATGGCATCAAGGAGGCCGTGGAAGAAAATTGCCCCGGCATCGTCTCCTGCGCCGACACCCTCTCCCTCGCCGCCACCATCGCCGTCCACCTCGTGAGTATATATATGCCACTCTACTGTGCGCTCCCGCGCTCTCTCGCTCTCTCTCCTCCCCCCGGCCCCCAAAAAAGGGGGAAAAGAAAAGTAAGACTTTTTTCTTTAGATTCTTTCCTTTTTACGCCTGTCACTGGGCATACATCTTACAAGGAAACTTTCCACATGCCAAAAACTTTACAAATCCCCAGCAATACAATGCACTATTTTATTGTTGATTGCACCTCAATTTTCCTTGTTGCACAAAAACCTCACCGACCTTTGTATGGTCTTCTTTGCCTTGTGTGGAGCTAGGTTGGAGGACCTGAAATTCCACTCGAGCTAGGTCGACGAGACAGCCTATCCGCAGCATCAAATCAGACAGTGGTGGCTAGTATTCCTCCTCCAACGCTAAACATTATTGCCTTGAAGCAGAACTTTCAAAATCATGGCTTGGATGTGAAGGACTTGGTTTCACTCTCAGGTAACTACCCATACACACGTGTGAGTGAAGCAATGCAATGAGATCTCCTCGGTTCGGATTTTATGATGTGGAATGCCAATCACTTTAAGGCATGCCATGCCGGAAGACCCTTCTCACTTTCACTCAATGTGCAGCCAAACATCTCCCCCCCCCCCCTTTCCTTTCAACTACAAAAATGGACTATCACAAGTCAAATACACTATTACAAATTGTCAATGGGCTACCATATCACCATGACTTTTGAGATGATGCTAATTGAGATTGGTTGCTCATCTTGAAATACTAACCGTCCAACTCTACTTCTCTAGATGGCTCACCTTTGACTTTCTTATGGCGAATGTAGGAGGCCACACCATCGGTCAGGCCCATTGCAGGTTCATTACCCCGCAGCTCACCCCTACCGTCTCCACAGACCTCAACCCCAAGAAAGCCTTGGACTTGTCTCGCATATGCCTCCCCACCACTAATCCCATCAAGGCTCGTCTCACAACACATCTCGACTTCATCACCCAGGACCTCTTTGATAACGCCTACTTCAAAAATGTGCTAGCGAAGGCTGCCGTATTTCACACAGACGCAGCACTCTTGAATGCTACTGACACCATGCAACTGGTGGAGGACTATGCAAGAGATCAAGACAAGTTCTTCGAGCAATTCAAAGTTTCAATGATCAAGATGAGTAACATTGGAGTGCTTACTGGAGAAAAGGGAGTGATCAGGAAGAAATGTACCGTTCCCAACTAGGTGAGCCAAAATGTTTTTTTTTTTTCCTTGAGCAATAAAGGTGAGCTACTTGGAGTGTACAAGCAAGGCAATTCATGGCTCTTGCTATGTGTAGTGAGGGCTTGTTCCCCGACAAAGTATTTTCAAAATATCTGTGCACCTAATGTACAATTTTTTGTATTGAAAGCGCTTTGGGCTGTTGAATTCATAGATCAAATTAAAATTCTACGATTACATCTTTGGGACTCCTTCAAACCTTTTCGATATTGAATTGGACCGAAATCAATGTCACCTAGTCGTGAACAACACATAAAAGGGAAAATGCCCATACTTAGATACATCAAGAGTGATTTGTATGAAATCCTTCAAACTGCTAAAAGCCAAAACCTATAACCAAATCTTTCATAAGTTATGCTTCCTATATGTAGTTCAACTACCTAGATATATATATTTGTTCTCCACTCAAAGCAAAAGGCTTTTTGACTTTATGAGAGTGACGCATGAGGGATCCCTTTGGTGACCACCATACAGTAGTGTTAGACCTCTCGCTTAAGTTTAGAACACTCATAATAAGAAGATGATCAAAGCAAGGGTGCGAATGGGTGTGTTGAAGCATTGCCTTATTGAAGGGTTGTTTTAAAGATAGTGTTGTGGTTTTAGAGCAAAGCCTTTCAAACCAGCATTGAAAAGAGCTTGGAAAAGTTTAAAAAATCACCAAAAAATGAGAAGAATTAATTAATCCTAAACCTCAATTAGCCACTAAGAGAATTCAGTGTATGTCACCCGTTACAATAGTGTTCTCTTATAGGCAACACTTAAAGAAATTAAACCTTCCAAAAAGTAGACAAGTATGACAAGAACTTCGAATTCATAGAAGCTTTGTCTTTTCACATGCATGCATGCATGTGTGTGTGTGTGTGTGTGTGTGTGTGTGTGTGTGTGTGTGTGTGTGTGTGCATACCTAGATATATATATTTGTTCTCCACTCAAAGCAAAAGGTTTTTTGACTTTATGAGAGTGACACATGAGGGATCCCTTTGGTGCCCACCATACAGTAGTGTTAGACCTCTCGCTTAAGTTTAGAACACTCATAATAAGAAGAGGATCAAAGCAAGGGTGCGAATGGGTGCCTTGAAGCATTGCCTTATTGAAGGGTTGTTTTAAAGATAGTGTTGTGGTTTTAGAGAAAAGCCTTTCAAACCATTGACATTGAAAAGAGCTTGGAAAAGTTTAAAAAATCACTAAAAAATGAGAAGAATTAATTAATCCAAAACCTCAATTAGCCACTAAGAGAATTCAGTGTATGTCAACCATTACAATAGTGTTCTCTTTATAGGCAACACTTATAGAAATTGAACCTTCAAAAAAGTAGACAACTATGATAATAACTTTGAAGTCATAGAAGCTTTTTCTTCTCACATGCATGTGTGTGTGTGTGTGTGTGTGTGTGTGTGTGTGTGTGTGTGTGTGTGTGTGTGTGTGTGTGTGTGTGTGTGTGTGTGTGTGTGTGTGTGTGTGTGTGTGTGTGTGTGTGTGTGTGTGCGTGTGCGTGCGCGTGCGCGTGCGCGTGCGTGTGCGTGTGCGTGTGCGTGTGTGTGTGTGATCCCCCCTCTCCATATGTGTGTGTACAATTAATTGTTTCCCTGTATGTGAGTATTTGGAAAAAAAATCATCACATGCAGAGAAAAGGGGGACACACACACACACACACATGTATGTATGTATGTATGTATGTATGTATGTATGTATGTATGTATAGAGAGAGAGAAAGAGAGAGAGAGAGAGAGTGTGTGTGTGTGTGTGTGCACATATGTTGTGTCTACATGCATAGTTTACGTTTTCACTTAGAATAAGAATCATGTAAGAGAGTCAAGATTTACATACTACATATCCACCTTACACACAAAAAATATGTATATAGAGAATATATATAGTATATTTACATACATGCAACACATATGCAATTCATTGCTCTTGCTACACAAAGTGATGTTTTGTTCTCCAACAAGTATTTCCAAAATATCCATGTACCTAATGTACAATCTTTTCTAGTGGAACCTCTTTGGGGAGTTGAATTCATGGACCAAATTAAAATGCTAGGATTACATCTTTTGCATTCTTTCAAATACTCCAATATTGAATTGGAACCTTTCTAGAACTCAACATCACCTAGTCATAAACAACACATAAAATATCAAATGCCCATACTTAGATACATGAAGAGTGATTTGTATAAAATCCTTCGAACTACTAAAAGCCAAAGCCTATAACCAAATATTTTAGAAGTTCTAATCTCTATATAATTTAGGTACTAAGATATATATTTCCATTATCCACTCAAAGGAAAATGTTTTTTGACTTTACAAGAGTAACATGTGAGGGATATCTTTGGTGCCCATCACAGACTAGCTACAGCTTTCCTTAAGATAACAAAGTAAGCTTTGAAGGGTTGTTTTAAAGATGCTATTGTGGTTTTATCAAGGCCTTTCAAACCACCATTGAAAAGAGCTTGGAAAAGCAAAAAAAGAAAAAGTGAAAAAATCACCATACAATGAAAAGACTTAGTTAATCCTAAATCTCAATCAACACTTTCTAATCTCACTGAGAGAATTTGGGGTGTCTTTAATCATTACCATAGCGTTCCCTTATAGGCCACACTAATAGAAATTGAATATTCAAAAACCTAGAAATATATGACAAAGACTTTAACATCATAGTAGCTTTTACTTCTCGTGTGCACGTGCACATACACATATGAAAATACACATACATACTCTATGCGTGCATGTGTGTATGCCTCTCGCGCCATGCCCTATCTCTCCTTATCTCTGTGTGCATTTGTGTGCGTGCGTGCGTGCGTGCGTGTGTGTGTGTGTGTGCGCACGTGTGCTTGCATGTGTGTTCGAGCACACACGTGCATGCATGTGTGTGCGATTTGATTTTCTGTGCATGTGTAGTTTTTCTTGACATGTGCAAGTGTGACCTTGCCTTTGAAATATTTCTCTTACCCACAACATAATGTCTCATCTTTCACCCAAAAAGTAAATGTTTCTCTATATGTGAGTATTTAGGGAAAGCATTGTCGCATATAGATGATAAGGGGATACACACATGTGCATATACAGACACACACACACACACAGTGTGCTTACCTATGTGTTTCATTGTACATTTTCGCTTGCAAATATAATTGTGTCATAGAATCTTAGGATGAATACCTTGACCTAACAATATTTGGAACTCTTGCTTTAAAGAAAAATTTAGGCATTGTCATGTTGTTCCATGTCTACATATTTGGAACTTGCTTCAGGGAAATTTTAGGCATTGTCACACAATTTTGTGTCTACAAATTGAAGAATTAAGGGATGACCATTAATGAGTGGATTTTACTTGTGAGGATATGAGGGTTATTAGTTAGTGTTTATGCTGAAATTTACTTTGTCTATGGTTAGATGTCAATTTATTTGAAGCTAGTTGATACCTAGATATTCTCTACCAATTTACAATACCTTCTTTAGATAAGTAAGTGGGCATTTGAGTGAGCTTGAATAAGTGATAGGAGAGATTTATGATGTGTAAAGTGTCCTAGAAGCAACCCACAATTTTTGACGCAATTTTTGGGCATTCAATCTCTTACAAGTACATTGAATCTCTTTGATCAATAACATGGAATCACCAAAAACATTCAATCTATAAATCCCATTGTCTAGATACCATTCTAGTCCCTTAGAGTTGCATTACATTGTATCCCAAAGGGTTTAAAACCACTATATTTGTTATTTTTTTCCTGCCTTCCTCTTATATGCTCCGTCAAAGTAGAGTATAAAGGCTTTATCTAGGTGTAAAGGCTTTATCAAGTACTTTGAGTGGCTTCATTTGTGGTTGTAGCATGAGCTTGTTATTGGTTTTTACATTCTCCTCATGGCACCTTTGAGTTAGCACATTAGAAAGGCATGCTCAAATTGAGTCTTCCACCATTATTGTAAAGTTAAATTCTTGCAGCTGGATCACCCACTTAGAAATCCTAGCTAAAACATCCATGTGTTATAGGACAAAGAGTGGGTTTCCTCTATAGTAATAATAACAAAGCACCTAAGTAAAATATAGAAGCTGTTATGGACCATCAGGACCATAACAGGAAATGCAGGAAATTAGCACTGCAGGGAACTTCCTGACACAATTTACAGCCATTACACATATCTAATCTTCAGGAATACCATGCAAACATGATCTACATATCGTAAACATCAATGCTGAACCACTGTCCTGAAAACTATCACACAGTTTATCATCATCATATTCACTCCTGATCAAATAACTTCAAACAGACATCACGAATATTCAGGACACAGATACACAGTGTTAGAACCAGACGTAAGCGACCAGAATGTGGCGCTGTCCTGAAGAATATCTCATTTCTCATCACGCAGGAAAAGACACGAACTCCTGAGTGTCAGGAAGGCGCCTGAATGTCAAGGAAAAACCTGAATGCTTCATATGACATCTTAGGTCACTTTCCATATGCTGGTTCTACATGTATGCTAGTACTAAGGTATAAAAGTACTAATATAGTGCGATTCGAGCCTCAACACCTGGCACAGCCTGGTGGATGACTGGGATAGTCAAGACTCGAACCCACAAGTATGCATCTAAATGATATGCAAACTAACCCAAAGAACATAGTTATACCTTGCCAGAGGCCTTGCATCCCTTGACAAGCCACACTGAGCAACAGTGAGTAGAGCCCCTCCAGGATACTCAAAGCCCTCTGGTGTAGTTGCATAACTAGCTCTAAGCGTCAGTAAAATTTCAAGGCAACATGCCAGTACTGGAAACCGATCAAGTACAATGACATCCATACTACATCATAGAGAACAAAGATATAGAACCATGAATGAATCAATAAATCACTACTCCAATGGCAAAGAGTAGAAAATTTGATCAAGAAATATGTCGATGACACTTCAGCA